>NC_080693.1:85888142-86184988 GCF_030445035.2 Dasypus novemcinctus
CCTTACAGGGTACATTCCTTGCGCGTGGGGCTTCCCTACGCGGGGGACACCCCTGCGTGGCAGGGCACTCCTTGTGCGCGGCAGCACTGTGCGTAGGCCAGCTGCACGCGGGTCAAGGAGGCCCGGGGTTTGAACCTCGAGCCCTCCATATGGTAGGTGGACGCTCTATCCATTGAGCCACGTCCACTCCCTGCATGGTGGTTTTCATTTGATTTCCTTAATGGCTAATGATGTAAAGCATCTTCTCACATGCTTCTTTTTTCTTCTCAACAGCAGGAATTTATTGACTCACAGTTTCAGAGGCTAGAAGGCTTCTTCCTCCTGGGGCCGGCACATTCTGGGATCTTCTGGCATCTTCTGGCTGGCTGGCAATCTTTGGGGTTCCTTGGGTTTTTCACCCATTTGTATATCTTCTTGGAGAAATGGCTACTCAAGTCCTTGGCCCATTTACTAATTGGGTTGTTTGTCTTTTTGTTGCTGAATTGTAGGATTCTTTACGTAGTCTGGATACTAAACCCTTATCAGACATATGGTTTCCAAAATATTTTCACCCATCCTATAGGTTGTCTTTCCACTTTCTTGATAATGTCCTTTGATGCACAAAAATGTAAATTCCCATGAGGTCCAATTTACCATTTTTTTCTTTTGTCGCTTGTGCTTTTGCATAAATTCTATGACTCTGTTGTCTGATGAGGGTCCTGTCACATGGAGACCTTTGTCTCCTCCTCTGTCTTCAGGGTTCTGTTATCTCCAGTCTGGCCGCCCCCCTGGCTTCTCTGAACCTAATGTCCTTCACTTACAAGGACTTCAGCCGGGGCGGACTGAGGTCACCCTCAGTGGGTTTGGACACATTGTAACTGATCGTATCTTCCAGGGCCTGTTTACAAATGGGCTCGCACCCCAGCACCAGCCTTGGGCCTGAGCAGACCTTTTGGGGGGCCTGATCCCATCCTGACTTCCACGGAAACGGCCGGGTTACACCCTCCCGTGGAGCCCCGTTCTCCGGGAACTCCCTTTCCGGAAGCTCAGAAAGGTTCCTGGTGGAGCCGCCTCTGGCCCGAGGCTCCAAGCACGCTCAGGATGGGCTCAGAAATCTCCAAACCGTCCATTCCTGGCTTCTTTGTGCTTAAAAGTTCAGTTTTCGGTTAACCCCTGTCCTCTTGCATTTTCCTAGAAGCTGCGAGGAGAAGCCAGGCTGCGCAGGCGAGCGCCGTGGGACGGCCCGGCTTGGCCGATGGGCGTGCCCATGTCCACCGCTCTGAGCTCTGAGGCCCGGAGCAGCCCGAGCCCCCCCCCCCCCCCCCCCCCCCCCCCCCCCCCCCCCCCCCCCCGTCGAGGCGAAGCCCTCTTCCCGAAGCGTGGCGCCCTGGGCCCGCCGCGGGGCTCCTTGGCCCAGCGCGCCTGTCGCGGGCCGCGCCCTCCTCTTCCTCTGCCTAAATTTTGTTCTGCTTATACGCCAGCAAGAGGGTCAGGACCCGCTCTGAGTCATCTGGGCCCCACCCCAGCTGCAGCCGCCTCCCCGAAAGCTCCTGCTGACCGGGTTCCCGCCGGCGGGAACGGGGTCGGACCACAAATGCTCTTCTAGGGTGCACGGCTCCTAGCCCTACGGCCTTGTCAGGAGCCGGAGCCCGAGCACCGAGGCAGGAGGGCAAGAGCCGCTTCTCCCGGGGAAGAGCCTCAGGGAGATTTAGAGGCCAGCGCTGCGGCCCGCGGGCCCCGTGCCAGCAACCCGGGTCCCGTGCGCGGCTGACAAGCTCCGTAACCAAGAAAAAGGACGCTGCGAGCGCAGGCATCCGATTTCCCCTGTGATTCAGGATTGGCTTCTGGGTTTGGTTTTTGGAAATCTTGGCCCTGCCGCTGCAGGAGATAAGTGTTTCCTCTTGGGCTCCTGCAGAGGCCCTCAGCTGGGGCCCTGGGCTGGGAATTTTCCTTCCCCGATTTCTCTAGTGCACTTGGAAGCAGCCAGCGTCTTACTGCACTTGAGCCGAGTGCCCCAGTGCATGGAAAGGAGAGCTGTGGGAAGGCAAATATTCTGGAAATCCACTCTGCCACACCTAGCTAACCACCGCGGGGCCAGCCTGGGCCGAGCCTCCTTCAAGCTGTCCTGGCCGGCTGCAAGCCTCTCGGGCCCCCAGCCACGACAGCGGGGGCGGCGGGGGGACGGGGGGGAAAAAGCGGGGTGAGGCTCCCGCCCCAGCCAGCTGATCCCCGCTGACACCAGAGCGCGCTCCCGCTTTCCAGGCCCAAGGTACTGCCCGGAACCCTCCGGAAACCAAGCTCCCTGCCTTGCGGGCGGCGGGTCGGCCTTCCCAGCTGCGCAGAACCAAGCCTGGGCTCCCCCTCCTCGCACCCAGCACCCAGCCTGCTGGGAATCCGGGGCTTCTCCCCGCTCCGCGTCCCCAGAGCCTGGCCGCAGAGGGGCCCAGGCCTCTAAAATGCAGCTCGGGCCAGGACCCCCTCCCAGCCAAACCCGCCCAAGTCACACCACCCCCAGGCCAGCACCCACGCGGGGCCACCCCTCCCCTCCGCGCTCGGGCCGCGCTGGCCTCCCCGTGCCGTCTCCCGCCTGCCAGGCCTGCTTCTGCCTCGGGGCCTCTGCACCGGCCGCCCCTCCCTGGCAGCAGCCCTTGCCCCAGCCTCGTGTCCTGGCGGCGGCCCAACCACCCTCCCCGAGCCCCCGCCAGCTCCTCTCGCCCCTCCCTGTCCCCTCCCTGCGACGGACTGATCCGTCGCCCCCCACTCCCCACGGTGCCAAAGGCGGCGGCCCTGAGCGACGAGCATCTCGTACAAGGTCTCAAGTGGCCGGTTGGCGGGGAGCCGCCCCGCTGGCTCTGCCTTTTTCTTGCCACCCGCCAAGTGCCAGCCCTGAGCTCCGAGGGGCGGCTGCCCCCCCGGGACTGATGTCACACGGGGGGAGGCAGCTGTGGCCGGGCTGGAGGTGGGCAGTGGGGCCGGGGCCCTGAGCAGCCGGGGGCAGCGGGCGGGCTCCTGAGTGCGCGGCGCGGGCACACCAGGCCCCCGGGGACCCGTGGCGGGAACCGCTGATGGGCAGCAGCCCCGGGCCCAGCTGGCACGGGCGCCCTGGACGGGCAGGAGGCACGACCCCAGGTGCGCACAAGTGTGGCAAGCGGTGGGCCGGGCACCTGCGGGCCGGGGACAAAGGCCCTTCTGAACAGCCGCTGAACTTCCTTCTCGAATTCCTCTGGGGCCCCTTAAGAGGCGGGGCGGAAGTGTTCCTCCTGTTTCCAGGGAGGAGAGGGCCCTTGAGCAGAACTGCCCGAAACTGGATGCCAGGGCCAGCTGGGGTGACACTTGAGCAGGGGTGGGGGGGGTGCCGCAGGGACGGGAGGGGGGCCGGCCCGTGCTGGGGGGCGGTGGGCGGGAGAGGGCCGGGGTCCCCTTGGCCCTTCCAGGCCAGTTGCCACCCTCTGGGGGCCGGTGGGGTCAGAGGCACTGGTGGGTGGCGAGGTCAGAAGACGTTGGAAAGCAGGGCTGACCCCAGCCAGGGCCCGAGGGGGAGGGGGCCTCTGCCTCGTCCGGAGCCCCCCGCTCGGCGCACGGCGCAGGGGAAGCACTCTGTGCCCGCGATGGCCGTCCCCCTGGGCTCGTCACGCCCGCTCACAGGCCCACGCTGGCACACACGTGCACGCACAGGACGCGCTCCGGCGTGCACGCCGCACCCGTTGTCAACAGCGCCCTGCTGAACCAGACTCGCCTCGTCCGGGCGCTCCCGGGGACACGGCACAGCTGCCCGGGTGGCTGCTCCTGGGGGTCCCCGTCTGCGCCGGGTGTGCCCCCCGCCCCCGCGGAGGGGCATTTGAGCCCACGGGACACTACAGAGAAGGGCTCCTGCGGGGCCTGGGTACACGAAGCCACCGTAAGCCCCTCCTGAGGCCGGTGCGGGCCAAGTGTGGGGAGAGCTCCCCCTGCCCCCAGCCTTGGGGCCCCCGGATGTGCTGCCCCAGGAGCCGGCGGAAGGAATGGCACCCCAGGGAGACGAGCACCCTCCCGGTACAGACGCCGACCTGGGGCTTCGAGGGGTTAAGATTTGTGCCCAGGGTTGCCCAGCTAGGAAGTGCCAGGGTCAGAACTCGAACTCCAAACCCCGGCCTGTCTGGTCGTTCCGTCATTGGCGTGTTGATTCCCCACCAGTGGCCAGACCCAGAATCTCACAGGGAGACGGGCGCTGGAGGGGGCCGCCTTGGGGGCCGGGGGGCCACACAGCGCTGGCCGAGGCCACAGGGCGGAGGCAAGAGCCAGGGAAGGTCACGGGACGCTGAGGCCCAGGCGCTGGCCAGGGCTCCTCACCTGCCCGGGCCCACCGTCCCCTGAAGGCCTCTGAGCGCGCTCGGGGGTCTCTGCCTCCCGGCTGCTGACCCGTCTGGAGCCTGGCAGGGCGCATCAGGGGGACGGCCGGAGGGCCCGGGTGCTGGGTGCTGGGCAGCGAGCCTCGGGCGGGGCCCGGGAGAGACGCCACCGGTCCACCCGCTTTTGCCAAAGGCTCGGCCAAGGGAGAGCTGCGGGTTTCTCCGGGCACAAAGCCTCCCGCGGGCGTGGAGTAAGACGATGCCACTGGGAAAACGCCGACCCGGCTACTCCCAGGATTTGGCCCCGGGCGGCCGGGGCTGAGCTCCCTGTGCCCGCCTCGCCCTGGCGGGGCTTGAGGTGGCCCCAGCCCGCGGGCACAGCGCCCCTGGGGAGGCCCGGAGCTGGGGCTCCACCCACCTTCTGGGGTCGTCAGCCCCACACCCTCGTCCACCTGCTCCCCACCCGGGCCTCCTTAGTCACCTGCAGGGGACCCAGGAAGTCCAGCAGCCTCAGCTCGTGAGACAAAAAACGTGATACATAATATTCAAAACGGAAAACAAATGTGATACATAATATACATAAAGCCAATTTACTATTTCTTTTTTTTTAATTTGCGGCACCTGCTTTTAGGAGCAGGTAGGACGGGCCTGCCGTCCCCCGAGGACACACGCTCCGGACGTGAGCCCCACGGGCGCCGTGCAGGGAGCTGGCCCGAGGGCCACGCAAGGCCTTGCCAAACTGAGGACGCAGGAACGGGGTGTGCGGCTGCCCCCAGGGGCTGGACCCTGCGGGCCGGCGGAGAGGACGGAGACGAGGGGCCAGCCCGGGAGCCCAGGTGGGCGCATGGTGAGCCTGCGGCGGAAGCCTGGGCGGTTGGCGTGCAGGGAGGCCCCCGAGAGAGCGGCTGCTGCAGGACTGCAAACCGACCCGTCGGCAGTGCTAGGCGGGGAGCAGCGCTGGCCCGGGGCTCTGGCCCAGCGTGGGGGAGGCAGCTCGTCAGCACCTCGCTCACACCCCGGGCATCCGACTGGGGCCTGGGAGTCAGGACAAGCCTGGGGTGAAGCGGACGCTGGGCCCACCACGCTCACAGAGCCTAAACCAAACGCCGGTGCGCTGCGCGGGGCGGCAGAGTTTGAAAGTTGAGTCCCACTAAGTTAGAGCACCTCGGGAACTCCTTGGGTTTCCAAAGACTGTCCTAATAAAGAACAACGTCAAGACTCAGCAAGCTCAAAATGATTAGTCAGTAAAAACCCGTCTACCTGAACAAAAAAAACCCCAACACTCTTCAGAGATAGCAAAATCCAGGCTTTCTATGGCATGTCATCCACAATGTTCAGCATACAAATGAGAGCTTACTGGAAATGCAGAGTAATAGGAAAATAGGACCCATGGTTAAGAAAAAAGCAGTCAATAGTCTCCAATGGAGACTAGAAGACAATGGAATAGCATTTTAAAGTGCTAAAAGAAAAGTATTTGGGGACCCTTACCCTTCCATTTAAATTTTATGATTGGCTTTTTCATTTTGCAAAGAAGGTTGTTGGAATTTTGATTGAGATTGCATTAAATCTGTAAATCTCTTTGGGTAGAATTGACATCTTCACAATATTTAGTCTTTCAATCAATGAACACAGAATGTCCTTTCATTTACTTAAGTCTTCTTTGATTTTTTTCTGCAATGTTGTATAGTTTTACATGTACAAGTGTTTTATATCCTTGGTTAAAATTCATTTCTAGATATTTGATTCTTTTAGCTGCTATTGAAAAATAGAATTTTTTTCTTGATTTACTTTTTGGATTATACATTGCTGGTACATAGAAACACTACTGATTTTTGTGTGTTGGTCTTGTACCCTGGTCCTTTGGTAGACTTGTTCATTAGCTCTTGTAGCTTCATTGTAAATTCTTAAAAATATTTTCTTACATAGGATTATGTCATCTGCAAATAGGAAAGTTTTACTTCTTCCTTTCCAATTAGATACTTTTTCTTTTCTTGACTCATTGCCCTAGCTAGAACTTCTAGTACAATGATGACTAACACGTAACGTGGGCATCCTGTCTTGTTCCCGATCTTAGAGGGAAAGCTTTCAGCTTTTCACCATTGAATATGATGTTAGCTGTTTTGTTCTTTTGAAGTTGATACTAATAGTATCTTTATTTTACAGATGAGAAAACTGAGCCACAAACAAGTAAGATGACTTGCCCAAATCACATAGTAACAATCAGAGGAGCCAGGATTTGTGCTGGCCCTATGTAACTATTCTACCTCACTCTAGACCAGAGGCCAGCACATTTTTTTTTAAAGGACCAGATGGTAAATATTTTCAGTTTTTTAAGCTGTGTGTTTTTCATATATGCCCTCTATCATGTTGAGGAAATTTCCTTTTCTTTCCAGTTTTCTGAGTGTTTTTATCAAGAAAGTGTGCTGGAATTTGGAAAAGAAAATGATGCTTTCTGAATCAATTGGATGATCACGTTTTTCCCCTTTGTTCTCTTACTGTGATGTAAGACATTGATTTTTTTTTTTTAAGATTTATTTATTTCTCCCCCCCTCCCCCACCATTGTCTGCTCTGTGTCCATTTACTGTGTATTTTGTGTCGGCTTGTATTTTCATCAGGCAGCACTGGAACCTGTGTCTCTTTTTTGTTGTGTCATCTTGCTGTGTCAGCTCTCCGTCTGTGTGGCACCACTCCTGGGTGGGCTGCGGTTTTGCGTGGGGTGGCTTTCCTTCCGCAGGGGCCACTCCTTGCCTGGGGTACACCCTTACGTGGGGGCATCCTTGCATGGGCCGGCACTCATTGAGCACAGCAGCACTGCGCGTAGGCCAGCTCACCACAAGAGCCAGGAGGCCCTGGGGATCGAACCCTTGGACCTCCTATATGGTAGGCGGATGCTCTATCCATTGAGCCACATCTGCTTCCCATTAATTGATTCTTTTATGCTGAACCATCTTTGTATTCCTGGGATAAATCCCACCTTACCAAGGTGCATAATCCCTTTAATGTGCTCCTGGATTCCTTTTACTAGTACTTTTCTGTTTTTTTTTCCATCTGTACTCATAAGCGATATTGCTCTGTACTTTCCTTTCTTGTGATCTCTTTATCTAAATTTGATAATAGGGCGGTGCTGACCTCGTAGAATGAGTTGGGAGTTGTTCCTCCTCTTCAATTATTTGGAAGAGTTTGAGCAGGATTGGTGATAATTTCAAATTTGTAAAGAACAATCTATCATACCATAGAGATTCCCAAACATGGTCCCACCACCAGCACCGCACACTGTCATGACGCAGTTGTTACAAATGATGAAAGAACATCATACTAGCGTTATTGCCATCTGTATTTCATAGTTTATATTTGGCGTGTTTCCCCCGCAATCATCCTATTATCGACACCACGTGTTAGTATTGTTTTTGGTTTAGTTCACGAGAACATGCTCGTATTTGTCCTGTTAACCGCTGCCCGTCATTCGCCACAGCGTTCACTGTGTTATGCGGTCCCTGTCTTGCACAGTCCACCCACCCGTCATTCGCCGCAGCGTTCACTGTGTTCTGCGGTCCCTGCCTTGCACAGTCCACCCGCCCGTCATTCGCCGCAGCGTTCACTGTGTCATGCGGTCCCTGCCTTGCACAGTCCACCCGCCCGTCATTCGCCGCAGCGTTCACTGTGTCATGCGGTCCCTGCCTTGCACAGTCCACCCGCCCGTCATTCGCCGCAGCGTTCACTGTGTCATGCGGTCCCTGCCTTGCACAGTCCACCCGCCCGTCATTCGCCGCAGCGTTCACTGTGTCATGCGGTCCCTGCCTTGCACAGTCCACCCGCCCGTCATTCGCCGCAGCGTTCACTGTGTCATGCGGTCCCTGCCTTGCACAGTCCACCCGCCCGTCATTTGCCGCAGCGTTCACTGTGTTCTGCGGTCCCCTGCCTTGCACAGTCCACCCGCCCGTCATTCGCCGCAGCGTTCACTGTGTCATGCGGTCCCTGCCTTGCACAGTCCACCCGCCCGTCATTCGCCGCAGCGTTCACTGTGTCATGCGGTCCCTGCCTTGCACAGTCCACCCGCCCGTCATTCGCCGCAGCGTTCACTGTGTCATGCGGTCCCTGCCTTGCACAGTCCACCCGCCCGTCATTCGCCGCAGCGTTCACTGTGTCATGCGGTCCCTGCCTTGCACAGTCCACCCGCCCGTCATTCGCCGCAGCGTTCACTGTGTCATGCGGTCCCTGCCTTGCACAGTCCACCCGCCCGTCATTCGCCGCAGCGTTCACTGTGTCATGCGGTCCCTGCCTTGCACAGTCCACCCGCCCGTCATTCGCCGCAGCGTTCACTGTGTCATGCGGTCCCTGCCTTGCACAGTCCACCCGCCCGTCATTCGCCGCAGCGTTCACTGTGTCATGCGGTCCCTGCCTTGCACAGTCCACCCGCCCGTCATTCGCCGCAGCGTTCACTGTGTCATGCGGTCCCTGCCTTGCACAGTCCACCCGCCCGTCATTCGCCGCAGCGTTCACTGTGTCATGCGGTCCCTGCCTTGCACAGTCCACCCGCCCGTCATTCGCCGCAGCGTTCACTGTGTTCTGCGGTCCCTGCCTTGCACAGTCCACCCGCCCGTCATTCGCCGCAGCGTTCACTGTGTTCTGCGGTCCCTGCCTTGCACAGTCCACCCAGGTCTCCTCGGTGGCGCTCAGTCTCATCAAAGGGTTGCGCTGTCATCAGCTCCGTCCATTTCCCAACGTTTTCATCACTCCAAAAGGAAAAATCCCCTAGCCCCTCATACACACCCTGTTACTGACCTTCAGCATTGATGTAGTAATGCCTTCTTTGCCATTGCTGTAAAACGATTACAGTATTATTGTTAACTATAGTTGTATTAGTCCGGGTTCTCTAGGAAAACAGAAGCAACAGAAGATATCTGTAAATAGTATGAGATTTTATAAAATTCTCTCATGTGACCATGGGGATGCACAGGTCCAGATTTTGCAGGCAGGCTACAAACCAGAGGCTCTGATGAAAGTCTGGTAAAGATCCTCGATGAGTTCCCAGGAGACCTTGGCTGTCCGGAGACGAGCTGGGAAATTCTTTCTGAATGCTGAAGTCACTTCCCCTTTTAAGGCCTTCAACTGATTGGATAAAACGTCACTCATTGCTGACGGCAATCTCCCCGGTTGATTGTAGATATAATTAACTAACTATGCAGTAAACTCACTGATGACTAAAGTCCATAAATGTCCTTTTATTACAATTAGCCCAGTGCTTTCTCGACCAAACAACTGGGCACAATTACCTGGCCAAGCTGACACGTGAACCGACCCATCACAACAGTCTATACATTACATTAATGTATTTTCCCCATGTAGTTCCACATTCTTAACATGTCGTAATAGAGGAACGTTCTTGTATTTGTACTATTAACCAGAATCTTCATCCACCACCGAAATCACTGTGTTACACAGTCCCTGTATTATCCTCTGGCTTTCTTTCGATTGACATTAACCTCCCTAGACTCTGCCTTTCAGCCACATTCACTTTTATAAATATAATTATACTCACTGTAACACTGTAATGCGTTGCCATCAACTCCATCCATTTGCACACATTTACAATCCACTTTATTAAACATTCTGTGTACATTCAGCATCAGCTCGCTCTTCTCGACCCACGTTCTATCTCCTACCAGCCTACACTCTAGACTTGACCTCTGTGAGTCTACTCACTGTACTTAGTGCACGTTAAGGAGCCCACACACTATTTGTCCTTTTGTGTTTGGAATGGAGAAACAGCCAGAGATTAAAACGTTTCCAAGAAGCAAATGCGGGCATAGACCTTGAACATCAGGTCCTTTCAAGACGGAGCGCTGCCCTGAACAACCCGTGATTGTCCACAGAAAGAAACATTTGAGCCTTGAACCCCATGGGAAAAATAGGGGCATGATTGCTCTGGCAAAGTGTTTATGAGTAAAAACAGCTATACTCCCATCACTGAAATATGCAGTCAGTCTGATGTGGAAGCTTGGGTCGAGGCTCTTAGCCCTGGAGACTCGGAGGCCCCTGTTCCCATCTTTTCTTAGTTCTTGTGTCTCTTTCTTAAGTTCCGCGGCACCTCCCATTTGAGTCGTTCCTTTGTTAAGCTGGCCTCAACAGTCTGGCTCGTTTAACTCAACATAACGTCCTCAATGTTCATCCGTGTTGTCATGTGCATCCCGACTTCATTTCTTCTTATGGCCGACAGTATTCCATCGTAGGCACACACCACATTTTGTTTATCCATTCGGCTGTTGATGGATACTTGGGTTGTTTCCATCTTTTAGCAACTATGAATAATGCTGCTGTGAATGGCTGTTGATGGATACTTGGGTTGTTTCCATCTTTTAGCAACTATGAATAATGCTGCTGTGAATGGCTGTTGATGGATACTTGGGTTGTTTCCATCTTTTAGCAACTATGAATAATGCTGCTGTGAATACTTGTCGGAGACTTAATCAGTGACCTGAGGGTATCGGGAATGAAAGAAAGAGAAAAGGGGGAAGGAAACAAGGAGAAAGAGTGAGAGAAAAAGAATGAGAGCTGGGATCAGGGGATCTGCGAGTAGAGACTCATCAGACAACTTTATTGATTACAAGGGGCTCTTTATATACCACAGTTTACATGTCTACAAGCAGGACCACGACAGCCTACATGCCAATAAGCACAGACCTGGTAGAAACATAGCTTACGTGACATTAAGGAGCAACTCGTATTAACTATCAACATTACCTATAGTCTAAAGAATTTTCTTTTTTAAAAAAATCTTATCTCAAGGTGCAAAGTCTAAGTGCTCTATACATTACAAAAGGTATGAGCTCATCTTTTCCTTTAGCCTTTAACAGCTTTAGCCCATTGCCGGGAACTCCCAATCACTGCATTCCTTAGGTTGCAAGTGTAGTCATGGAGACAGCACGTCTCTCCTTGAGAGGCCACTGTGCCTCAGTTTCCAACAAACACTGGTGTGCAAATCTCTCTGCATCCTTGCTTTCAGTTCTTCCGCATGTATTCCTAGTAGTAGAACTGCCAGCTCATACGGCAGGTCTGTACCTGGCTTCCTGAGGAACCAATTTCCACAGAAGCTTCCCCATTTTACACTCCCACCAAGAGTGCAGGAGTGCCCCTGGGTGTCCACATCGAGCACTTGTAGTTTTCTTCTTCTTCTTTTTAATAGTGGCCATTCTATAGGCATGAATATCTCGTTGTAGTTTTGATCTGCATTGCCCTGATAGCGAGTGATGCGGAGCATCTTTTCACGTGCTTTTTGGCCATCTGTATTGCTTCTGGGTTTTTTTTGCCCATTTTCACTTGTCTTTTCATCATTAAGTTGTACGATCTCTTTATATAGCATTGAGATCAAATCCTTATCAGATATGTGGTACGACAGTTTGATATTATTAATGAATTCGTAGCAGTTTGATATAATTATGAATTCCAAATATAGATATTGGATTATGTCCGTAAACTGGTCTGTACCTGGGCGTGATTGAGTTATCATTAGGGCTTTGATGGGGCCACGTCATTAGGGCGATAAAAGACATGGCAAAGGACAGAGTGGAGGGTTTTTGATGTTGGAGTTTGATGCTGGAGCCCCAGGAAGGAAGCTCACAGAGGAAAGAGAAGCCAGACCCAGAAAGAGAGGAACCCTGAGCCCAGGAAGAAGCAAGCCCTGGGAAGAGAGGAACCCTGAACCAAGAGAGAAGCAAAACCCTGGAAGGGAGGAACCCAGGAAGCCTGAGCCCTCGCAGACGTCGGCAGCCATCTTGCTCCAACATGTGAAAATTGACTTTGGTGAGGGAGTAACTTTATGCTTTATGGTCTGGTATCTGTGAGCTCCTCCCACAAATAAATACTCTTTATAAAAACCAACCTATTTCTGGTATTTTATATCAGGACTCCTTTGGCTGACTAATACAAATTCCAAAGAGAGCTATTGATTATGTTTGTAAACTGGCATGTTCCTCTGGGCATGACACCCTTTGACTGCATGAAATTCAAAGGTTTTACATTTACTTGATTAGGGTAAGGTTAGGGCTTTGATGCGACCATGTCACTAGGGCGACTCCCAGTTGAGTCCTGCCCCCTTGGTGGGCTGATAAAACAGACTCTCACACAGAGGCAGCTACACACAAGCAGCTCTGCGAGCAAAGGCGAAGGGAGCTCCACAGACACAGAAGAGGACGCTGTGGCCCCGGGAGCAGGGATGAGCCATTCGCCTGACGGTCTATAGCTGACCGTGTGAAGAGCCCAGAGCAGCTGAGCTAGAAGGAAACACGCCCTCCAGGCCACAGCTGAGCTCAGGAGCTGGGCTCGTGGAGTGTTAGGACAAGAGGGAGGCTGAGCCCTCGCAGACGTCGCCGCCATCTTGCTTCAACACGTGGCAACAGACATTTGTTAAGGAAGTACCTCTAGGGTACCTTGAGTTGGACTCTTTAGAGCCTTGTAACTGTAAGCTTCTACCCCAGATAAATGCCCTTTATAAGAGCCAACAGATTTCTGTACTTTGCATCAGCACCCCTTTGGCTGACTAATATACATGTTTTCCAAAAACTTGCGCTCATTGAGTAGTTGCCTTTCCATCTTCTCACCAAAGTCATTTGAAGCACAAACTTGTGTGATTTTTAGTAGGTTGCATTTATCTATTTTTTTCTTTCATTGCTCACACTTTGGGTGTAAGATTTCCCTCACTTTTCTTCTAGGAGCTTCATAATTTCAGCTTTTATATTTAGGTCTTTGGTTCATTTTGAGTTAATTTTTGCATAAAGCGTGAGGTAGGGGTCCTCTTTCTTTCTTCTAGGTATGGATGTCCAGTTCTCCCAGCTCCAGACTGTTCCAACCCAGCTGGGTGGGTTTGATAGCCTTGTTAAAAATCACTTGACCACAGATGTGAGGCTCTATTTCCGAATTCTCAGTTCTATTCCATTGGTCAGTCTATCTGTCTCCATGCCCACACCTGCTGCTTTTACCAGTGTAGCTAAGGAATATGTTCAAGTCAATAGTGAGAGGCCTCCAACTTCATTCTTCACTTTTTAAAGATATTTTTTTGGCTATTTTGGGCCCTTTACATTTTCAAATGAATTTTGTAATTGGCTTTTCCATTTCTCTAAGAAAAGCTGTTGGAATTTTTATTGGAATTGTGTTGAATCTGTAAATCAGATTTGGGTAGAACTGACCTCAACAATATTTAGTCTTCCAACACAGGAACACAGAGTGTCCTTGCACTTATTTAGGTCTTCCTTGGTTACTTTCAGCAATGTTTTGTAGTTTTCTGAAGACAGGTAGTTTATTTGTAAATATTTTCTTCTTTCAGTTGCTCTTATAAATGGAATTTCTTTTCTGACTTTCTCCTCTGATTGCGCATTAGGAGTGTATAGAAATGGTACTGATTTTTGCGTTATTAATCTTGTATCCTGCCAAATTGTTGAACTTTTCTATTACTTCTAGTGGCTTTGTGTGTGTGTGTGTGTGTGTAATTTTCGGTATTTTCTAGGCATAGGATCACATCATCAGTGAATAGGGAAAATTTTATGTCTTCCTTTCCTGTTTGGGTGCCTTTCATGTGTCTTCCTTGCCCGCTTGCTCTAGCGGGAACTTCGAGCCCCGTGTGAGCCCCTGGGGGCAGTGGCACCCTTGTCTTCCTGGTCTCAGCGGGAGTGCCCCAGCTTTCACTGTTGAGGACAGTGTGTTAGCGGGGGTCTCCATATGCGCTGGAACATGCTGAGAACGTTTCCTTCTATTCCTATGTTTTGGAGTGCGTTTATCAAGAAAGGGTGCTGGATTTTGTCAAATGCCTTTTTTGCATCAGTCGAGATAATCATGTGATTTTTCTTCAATTTATTAACTTGGGATATTACACTAATTAACTCTCTTGTGTTGAACCACTCTTACATACCTGGAATAAAACCCACTAGATCATGGTGTATGATTCTTCTTTTTTTTCTTTTGCTTTAAGTTTTAAGCGAAAAAGGAAAAAAAAAATTGATGTATTGTTTCCCCAAGACTGCCTGACCTGCCCTGTCCTTGCATAGATTTTACAAGTCAGCTCTCTGCTGCTTCCGGTTTTAAACTTTAACCATGTTTCTGATGACAAGGAATGCTGCAGAAATACTCTAGTTCCACAAAGAGTTAGGCTCACAAAATAATTTTGTCCATTCTACAGTGTTTTGGAGTTACCAGTTGAATTTTAAACACAAAGTAGATATAGATGCTAATGGTGGCTGGTCTGGTGTGTTTTTGCAGCAAACTGGTGTCCATGCACTGCTCCTGCTTAGAGGGGAAGGCACAGGGTTTCCTGCAATTAGCTACCTTATAAATGATTCTTCTTTTTGTACAAATTAACTTACGTAACATTTAATTTAGTGTGCATAACCTCCAATTTATAAAAACCACTTGCATAACTTTTAAGCAAGTTTTAAAAATACAAAGTTTTCTCCCTAAAGTGGCTCAAAATAGATTGTTCATAGCTGCCTACATCTAAGGTTTTAAGGAGAGTTTGTTTTGGTTTTGCTTGTTGCCTGGTTGCTGTTTGCCGGTTGTCTTGCTGGTTGTCTGCTCCTTGTTTTTGCTCAAAGTCTGCTTGTCGCTTGTTTTTTTTTTTTAAGCAGTCTCAGTTCTCAAATGTCTTTTTAAAAAAAGATTTATTTATTTATTTATTTCTCTCCCCTCCCCCCTACCCCAGTTGTCTGTTCTCTGTGTCTATTTGCTGCGTCTTCTTTGTCCACTTCTGTTGTTGTCAGCGGCACAGGAATCTGTGTTTCTTTTGGTTGCGTCATCTTATTGTGTCATCTCTCCGTGTGTGCGGCACCATTCCTGGGCAAGCTGCACTTTCTTTTGCGCTGGGCGGCTCTCCTTAAGGGGCGCACTCCTTGCGTGTTGGGCTCCCCTACGCGGGGACACCCCTGTGTGGCAGGGCACTCCTTGCGCATCAGCACTGTGCATGGGCCAGCTCCACACGGGTCAAGGAGGCCCCGGGGTTTGAACCGTGGACCTCCCAGGTGGTAGATGGACTCCCTAACCACTGGGCCAAATCTGCTTCCCTGTTGGCTTGCTTGTCTGAATCAAACCCAGGACCTCCCAAGGGGGAGGCAGTCGCTCAACTGATTGAGCCACATCGACTCCACCAATAGGTTTTGTTTCCCTTAAAGATTTATTTTATTTATTTCTCTCCCCTTTCCCCCTCACTCAGTTGTCTGCTCTCTGTGTCCACTTGCACCCTCAGTGGCACCGGGAATCTGTGTCTCTTTTTGTTGCGTCATCTTGCTGCGTCAGCTCTCTGTGTGTGTGGCACCATTCCTGGGCAGGCTCTGCTTTTTTTTTTCATGTGGCGCAGCTCTCCTTTCGGGGCACACTCCTCGTGCATGGGGAATCCCCATGTGGGGGGTGCCCCTGCGTGGCACAGCTCTCCTTGCACGCGGGCAGCACTGCGCATGTGCCAGTTCACCACACGGGTCAGGAGGCCCTGGGTTCAAACCCTGGACCTCCCGTGTGGTAGGCGGACGCTCCATCAGTTGAGCTACATCCGCTTCCCGTCCCCCCCAATAGGGTTTGATATTTTCTGTTCTCGATTACATTTGTCTCAATATATTTACTGATTTCTCTCACAATTTCTTCTTTGACCTAGTGATTATTCAAGAGTGTGTTGTTTAATCTCCATATTTTTAAGAATTTTCCCTTTTTCTGCCAGTTATTGATTTCCAACTTCACTCCTTTATGATGAGAGGAAGTGCTTTGTATAATTTCAGTCTTTCAAAATGTACTGAGGGAAGCGGATTTGGCCCAGTGGTTAGGGCGTCCACCTACCACATGGGAGGTCCGTGGTTCGAACCCCGGGCCTCCTTGACCCGTGTGGAGCTGGCCCATGCACAGTGCTGATGCGCGCAAGGAGTGCCCTGCCACACAGGGGTGTCCCCTGCATAAGGAAGCCCCACGCGCAAGAAGTGCACCCCGTAAGGAGAGCTGCCCAGCGTGAAAGAAAGTGCAGCCTGCCCAGGAATGGCGCCACACACATGGAGAGCTAACACAAGATGACGCAAGAAAGAGACACAGATTCCCGTGCCACTGACAGCAACAGAAGTGGTTAAAGAAGAACATGCAGCAAATGGACAGAGAACAGACAACTGGGGCAGGGGGAAGGGGAGAGAAATAAATAAATCTTTAAAAAAAAATGTATTGAGCCTTGTCCTGTCCCAGCGTATGGTCTGTCCTGGGAAAGTGTCCACGAGCACTTGAGAGGAATGTTAATCCTGCTCTTTCGAGGTGTAAGGCTCTATAAATATCTGTTAGGTCTAGTTATTTATCATATTACTCGAGTTCTCAGTTTCCTTATTTATCCTTTGCCCAGATGTTTTGTCCGATGCTGAAAGTGGTATACTGATGTCTCCAACTATCATTGTAGAGATGTCTGTGTCTTCCTTCAGTTTTGCCCGTGTGGGCCTCAGGTATTTTGGGGCACTCAGTCTAGGTGCAGAAATATTTATGATTGTTATTTCTTCTTGGTGAATTGCCTCTTTTATTTATATATAGTTACCTTTTTCACCTCCTACAACAGGTTTGCATTTAAAACGTATTTTGTCCATTCGTATCACCACTCCAGATCTTTTCTGTTACTATTTGAGTGGAATTTCATTTTCCAAACTTCCACTTTTAGCCTAATTGTGATCTTGCATCTGAGATGAGTCTCTTGTACATGGCATACAGATGGCTCATTTTTTAAAATCCATTTTGTCAGTCTATGTCTTTTGATTGGGGAATACAAGCCAGTAACATTCCATATTACTACTATACAGTTACTTTATAATAATGTTCTTTCATTAATTGTAACAAATGTACCACACTAATGGAAGGTGTGAGTAAAGGGGCAATATTTGGGAACTCTATTTTCTGCATGATTTTTCTATAAACCTGTAACTTCTCTAATGAAAAAAAAAGGGTATTTTTTCATTTCCACATATTTGGATATTTCACTTCTACCGCTTTATTTTTTTTAAAAACATTTATTTTTTCCTTCTGTTCCCCCCTTCCCCTCCCGCTCCCACTGCTTTTGCTGGCTCCATTCACTCTGTGATCTTCTGTGTCTATTTCTCTTTTTGTTTTCTCCTCATCTTTTTCCTCTAGGGTTCACCAGGATTCGATCCTGGGGACCTCTGATGTGAAGAGTTTCCCTGTCAATCGTGCCACCTCAGTCCCTGGTCTCTGCTGCGCTTCACCTTGACTCTCCCCTTGTCTCTCTTTTGATGTGTCATCATCTTGCTGCGGGACTCACTTGCGCAGGCACTGGCTCGCCCTGCGGGCACTCGCACGGGCACTGGCTCACCCTGCGGGCACTGGCACAGGCACTCGGTCACTGCGCGGGCACTGGCTCACCCTGCGGGCACTGGCACGGGCACTCGGTCACTGCGCGGGCACTGGCTTGCCACGCGGGCACTGGCTCACCCTGCGGGCACTGGCACGGGCACTCGGTCACTGCGCGGGCACTGGCACAGGCACTCGGTCACTGCGCGGGCACTCGGTCACTGCGCGGGCACTGGCACAGGCACTTGGTCACTGCGCGGGCACTGGCTTGCCACGCGGGCACTGGCTCACCGCACAGGCTTGCTTTCTCTTCTTTTCCACCGGGACTGAACAACCCCGGTCCTCCCCTATGGTGGGCAGAGGCCCTATCCCTGGAGCCACATCCGCTTCCCATCTCCCGCTAGTCTTGACGTCTAACTTCACCCCACTGTGGTCAAAGAAACATTGTAGAATTTCAATTTTTAAGCAATGTTGTCTTAGACTTGTTTGTGACCTAGCAGTCTAACCTGGACAATGGCCCATGTGCCCTTGAGGAGAACGTGGCCTGCTGCTGTTGGGCCAAGTGCTCTGGACCTGTTAGTTGGTTTAGAGTATCGTTCACCTTCTATTTACTTGTTGATCTCCTGTCTAGATGGTCTCTGCATTATTCAAAGTGATATGCTGAAGCCTTCCACTGCTCATGTTGAACCGTCCGTTTCTCCTTACCAATCTGTCAATATCTGCTTTATAAATTTTGGGGCTCTAGGAAGCGGACGTGGCTCAACTGACAGAGCGTCCACCTACCGTATGGAGGGTCAGAGTTTGATCCCCAGGGCCTCCTGATCCGTGTGGTGAGCTGGCTCAGGCAGTGCTGCGCGCCCAAGGAGTGCCGCGCCGTGCTACACAGGGACACCCCTGCATAGGTGTACCCCACATACAAGCAGTGAGCCCCACGAGGAGAGCCACCCCATGTGAAAAAAGCGCAGCCTGCCCAGGAGTGGCGCCACACACACGGAGAGCTGGCGCAGCAAGATGATGCAACAAAACCCAGTGCCGCCGGATAATGCAAGCGGACGCAGAAGAGCACGCAGCGAATGGACACAGAGAACAGACAATGGAGGGGGAAGGGGAGAGAAAATAAACCTTAAAAAAAAAAATAGGGGGGCTCTGCTGTTCGGTACATATGAATCTATAACTGGTGTATCTTCTTGCTGAATTGACCCTTTTTTAATACGTAGTGTCCTTCTTTGTCCCTCATAAGCTTTTGACTTAAAATCTGCTTTATCTGATTAATGTTAGCTCTCTTTCGGTTACTATTTGCACGGAATATTTTCGTCATCCTTTCACTCTCTACCTACGTGTGTCTTTGAATTCAAGGTGAGCCTCTTGTAAACGGTGCTGTATTGGGTTGTGCTTTTTTATCGATGCTGCCAGTCTCTGCTTTTTGACTGGGCAGTTTAAACCAGACACATTTAAAGTAATTACCGTTGACGCAGGATTTTTTCTGCTACTTCCCTATTAGGCTTTTGTCTCACATCTTTTGCTCAAGTCTTCCATCGCTGCCTACTTTTACATTTACTTCATCCTTTCTAGTTAACTGATGGTGTGTTTTGTTTTCTCCCCTCCTTCTGCTAGCGTGGTGCGTTGCACTGCCTGCTCTTACGTTACACCCGCTGGCGGGGGCAGCCCCTGCAGGCCGGCGTACCCTCCCTCCGACGCGCTGGGCGCTGCGCACTGGTCTGCTGCTGGCTCTGCACCTGCGCTCAAGGGAGCTCTGGTCTCTAGTTTCCTTTCCTTGTGCGTCCCTACCTGGGCTGCAGGTGGCAGTGCTGGCCTCCTGGAGAGGGTTACCTGGACCCCTTCTGAGCCGCGAAGGGGCCACAGGGTTTCTGTGCCTCTGGCTTTGGGGAATGGGACACCCCCACCCCCTGGGCCCGTCGCGCCCACAGGGACACTGCGCCAGCCAGAAGCTTCCGCTCCCCGTGTCTCGGGGCGGAGGACTGTGCGAGTTTCTTATGGCCGCTCTAAGAAATTACTGCCAACTGGCCTGGATGGACATGGACACTCAGGGCTGGCCCCGGGGCCCTGCCTCTTCCAGCTCGGCTCCGGCGCCACACCCCTTCCTGTCCCCGACGCCTTGCCCCCCGTGCGCACTGGGCCCACGTAGTCCTGGGTGTTCGTGGGTGCTCCCCGCCGTGGGGTCCTCATCTGCAGTCCCTGTGGCCCCGTGAGGCTGCACTCACAGGTCCGCGGGCGCCTGTGGGTGCCTTGTTCCGGCCCCCCAGGGACTTGCCCCTGAGCCCCGCATGCTGGCCTCTGCCCTGTGGGACGCGGAGTGGGGTGCGCTGCTTGGGCCAGGGGGGTTGCTGGCGGTCCTGCACCCCTGGGCTGGGGCTGTGAGGCTGTCCCCAGCAGGCCAGGGATTTCACGGAGACACGAGGACCCCTTCCGGCGGCCTTGCGAGCTAGGCAGCGGGCAGCCTCGCCCACCTTTGGAACAGGGGCCCCCCGGGGACCAGCCCTGCAGATGCTGCGCCAGCTCGCCCGGCCCCAGGGGCCCCGCAGCCGTCACGTAGCTCGGCGAGGGCTGGCGGGAGCCGCAGTCCCAGCCCCTTTCGCAGGCTCGAGGTCCCCGGGCTTGGCCCTGCACGGCCCCTGCTCAGCGCAGCAGGCCGCCCTGGCACTGCCCAGCCTGGGTCAGGTGGGCTTGGCTGCTGGTGCCAGGATACCCTTGGCTACCCAGGCCAGGCTCAGCAGCAGCTCACAGCTCCGCCACCACGCTGTCCCCAGGACGTTCTCGTCATCAGAGGGCACTGCTGCACCTTTTAATTCTCACTTGAGAGCACCTGCCCGGTGGGGGCCCTGCCTGCCCTGTTCTTCCAGAAGGTTCCACAGGCGCACCCTGCCCTGCTGGCCTGCACGGCCACGGCAGGCGTCAGCTGCGGGACGGCGCTCGGGGCACCGCGGGGTCCTTCCTCCTTGGCCTTCAGCGCCCAGCCCCCTCCCTCCTCCTGCTCCAGCCACTGTGTGGCCTGGCTGAGCGGGGAGCTGGGTGCTGGCCACGGGGCGGCAGTGAGAGCCCATGGCCCCCACCGGCTGTGGGTGCAGGGAGGCTCTGCAGAGATGGGTGCTGGGAGCCGGGCACTGAGCTGCGGGGACAGAACACGACACAGAAACACCGCGCGCGCCGCTGTCACGCCGGAGGAGTGCAGGCTGTAGGCCCCGCCCACACCTTCCCACGGACCCTGCCGGGCACCATTTCTCATCGGTGGCCTCCCTGACCCGGGGCACGGGAGCTGAACCTCTGGGGGGCCGCCGCCAGCCCCAGCCAGACCCCCGGCCTCCAGGGAGCGCCGCCCGTGGAGCCCCGTGCCCAGTAGCCCCCGCCCGGAGGGGCGGCAGCGCTGCGGGGCCGCTGGGCACACACCGCTCTGGATCCACAAAGCGAACGGGGCCGAGGGCTGCGCTGTCCTGGGTGGGCGTGCCGGCTCGACCCCCACCTGCCGGCACCAGTCAGGGATGGATAAAGCAAGTTTATTTGGCAGGGGTCCGGGTAGCGCGCAGCCTCCCCAGGGAAGCGGGAAGATGGGGGCAGGGTGGGCAGACCCCTGCCCACCAGGGCCCGCCGGGGGCAGCACCAGAGCTGGCCGGCCCACCAAGCACGGGGTGCCAGCACCCTGCAGGGCCCGAGGACGCTCCTCGACGGCACCCAGGCGGCACTGCCCCAGCCCCCCGCTCTCCTGCTGCCGTGGCCGTGGCTTTGGCTGTGGTGGGAGGGGCCTGGCTCCTCTCCTCGGGCTGGGGTGGGGCCGAGGCCCCCGGGTCAGGCCGCGGTCAGCCCTGCTGCCGCGTGGGACACCAGTCCGTGTCTGGGTAGAGAAGGCAGTGGACGGACTTGAACCTGGGGGGCGAGGGAAGGAGGGGGCTCAGGGCTGAGGGGGCAGTTGGCACGGGGCTCCTGGGGGCCTGGCCGCCCCCCGCCCGCTCACCGCGTAGGGTCCTGCTGCAGGCTGAAGCCTCCGGCCACAGTCACCACGTTGTGTGGGTTCTCAGGGCCCCCGTAGCTCAGGGTGACCTGGGTGGGGTGGGCAGGGGTGAGGGCCACTCTGCCCCCAGGGCCAGGGGGCCCGGGGCTCCACCTGCCTGGACGAGCACCCCAAGCCATAGGCAGACGCTCCCGCTCCCGGAAGCTCCCGGGGACGCAGCGTGTGTGCTGGCCATGAGGGCGCTCGCCGTGGGGACGCGCTGGCCGTGGGAGGCACGCTGTGGTGAGGGCGCTGGCCACGGGGACGTGTTGGCTGTGGGGGGCACGCTGGCCGTGGGGACGCGCTGGCCATGAGGACGCTGGCCGTGGGGACGCGCTGGCCATGAAGGCGCTGGCCATGGAGACGCTGGCCGTGGGGGACACGCTGGCCATGGGGACGCGCTGGTCATGAGGACGCTGGCCAGGGGGACGTGCTGGCTGTGGGGGCGCTGGCCGTGAGGGATGGCCCTGCCCTGATTCTGGCCATGTCAGGGCCATCCTGAAGCACAGGCCATGTCCTCTCCAGCACCCCTGTCCGCCCCCACCCTGGCGGCACCCCTCCTGCCGCCCACCCTGTGGACCCTCAGGCCCTTGGGCCGACGCCCCCCTCACCTGCTGCCCTCACGGGGACGACTCTGACCCTTGTGGAAGCAGCCGGTGGGTGAGGCCTCACCTCCGACCCCCGACCTATGCCCCCAGCTTGCAGGTGGGGGGACCCCCAGATAGCCCTGCACGGCCTTCCCGACTGCCCCCTACCCAGGGGCATGGGGTCCGAGGCCACCCTGCTCCACCCTCACCCGCAGGGGGCCGCGGGGGACCCCACCTGCTGGAGCAGGGTGTCAGCCGGCAGCTTCCGCAGGTCCTCCAGGTGCGAGTGGAAGAGCGGGCTGCGCCGCAGGTGCGCGCCCAGCAGCCCCTCCACGATGTAGCCTACCGTGCAGTCGTCGGGCAGCCGCACCCTCTCGGCCGTGCTCATAAAGCCGCCCAGGCTGGGGGCAGGGCCGGTCAGCGCCCCACGGCCGCACCGCCCCCCCCCCGCTGCCCCCGCCGCCCCCCACCCCCCTGCTGCCCCCACGGCCGCGCCGCCCCCCCCCCGCTGCCCCCGCGGCCCCGCCGCCCCCCCCCCCGCTGCCCCCCCCCGCCGCCCCGCCTCCCCCCCCGCCGCCCCCACGGCCGCGCCGCCCCCCCCCCACTGCCCCCGTGGCCCCGCCGCCCCCCACCCCCGCTGCCCCCGCGGCCCAGCCCACCCCCCCCCCCCGTGGCCCCGCCGCCCCCGCAGCCCCGCCTCCCCCCACCCCCCCGCCGCCCCCACGGCCGCGCCGCCCCCCCCCGCTGCCCCCCCCGCTGCCCCCGTTGCCCCCACGGCCGCGCCGCCCCCACCCCCGCCGCCCCCCCACCCCCGCCGCCCCGCCGCCCCCACGGCCGCGCCGCCCCACTCACCCGGCCCATGGGCTCATCTTGAGGCCCAGGCCCCTGCTGAGGCAGAACCCGGCCCCCCCGGTGGCAAACCAGAACTTGACGGTGGCCGCCTGGGGACGGGGCCGCGGTCAGCGCTGCCCGCCTCGCCGCACCGGCTGCGTGTCGGCCTTGGCCGCCCCTGGCTGCTTCCCGGGGCGTCTCCCTCGGGGGCGTGGGGGCTCCTGCCCTGCCGCCTGCTGGCCCCGCCCCAGCCCCTCCCTGCCGGCTGAGCCCCCCCCCCCCCCCCCCCCCCCGGGAGCGCCTTGCCCACCCCCGCGGTGGCCCCCAGCCCTCCCGCCCCTGCCCGGCCTGGGGTGGGCCCACTCACGGTGCCGCCGCCCGGGACCCTCTCAGTGGCCTCGATGGGGTGGTCCAGGCTGGGCCGGCCCAGGTAGATGTCCTGGCTGGGTGAGAAGGCGGACAGCAGGCGCAGCAGGCGCCGCGGGTTCACGTAGTTGTCATCGTCCACGTGGCAGAACCACCTGGGGGCCGGGTGGTGAGTGAGGCCCTGCCAGGCCGGCCCGGGCAGTGGGCGTCCCGCATGGGTGGACACGTGTTCCTTGCTGCCAAAATGGAGCCGCGCAGCAGGGGGCTCAGCCACGGAACCGTCAGGCGCCGGACCCAGGCTCAAGGCCGGCTCCTGCCCGCGGCGCCTTCTGGTCCGGCCCTGTGGCTTCCTCGGCGTCTCCGTCACCTGACTGTGCGCACGGCAGCGCCGCCTCCTCTCCCTGCGTTTCCGCGGACTCCCTGCTCCTGGCTGCTCCCAGCGGCCCCCCCACAAAGGACCCCTGCTGCGTGGGGCTGCGCACCCCGCGAGGGCCGTTCTCAGC
Source organism: Dasypus novemcinctus (assembly GCF_030445035.2). Classification (NCBI taxonomy): domain Eukaryota; kingdom Metazoa; phylum Chordata; class Mammalia; order Cingulata; family Dasypodidae; genus Dasypus; species Dasypus novemcinctus. The sequence goes on from NC_080693.1 coordinate 85,912,040, forward strand.
ACCACCTCCAAGGGCGTCCACGGCAGTCACAGCCTCAGCAGGGTTGGGCCCCGACGATCCACAAGTTCATGCCCCTACGACACCCCCAAAGCTTAGAGCTCTTTTAGAGCAGCGCTAAGGACAAAGGCCAAATACCAGCTAGGTGGGAAGTGAACTGGCCCAGCGGACAAGGCGTCCACCTACCACACGGGAGGTCCACGGTTCAAACCCCGGGCCTCCTTGACCCACGTGGAGCTGGGCCATGCTCAGTGCTGATGCGCGCAAGGAGTGCCGTGCCACGCAGGGGTGTCCCACGCGCAAGGAGTGTACCCTGTAAGGAGAGCCACCCAGCACCAAAGAAAGTGCAACCGGCCCAGGAATGGTGCCGCACACACGGAGAGCTGATACAAGAAGATGATGCAACAAAAAGAAACACAGATTTCCGTGCTGCTGATACGGACAGAAGCAGTCACATAAGAGCACACAGCAAATGGACACAGAGAGCAGATGAGGGGGGGGGTGAAGGGGCCGCTCTCGACCAGGAGAGCTTTGGGCCCGGCCGCCGCTTGCCAGGCCTGCCCTCGAGGCCGTTCTCCCTCCACGTGGCCTCCTCCATCCCTTCCGGGCCAGGCCGGCGGCCGCCCTGCTCATGTGAGTTTTGTGGAGACCCCTTCTGCTGTGTGTGCAGAGAAAGAGGGTCCGAGCCACCAAAGCCCTTTCCGCAGGCCCTCCTGGGAGCCCGCACCCCAGACCCGACGCCTGCGCCAGCCGAGGGCGGTCCTGCTGAGCCTCCCGCAGAGCCCCGTTCTCTGGACACTCGCTCCCCAGGAGCTCAGGGGGTCCCCGACTGAGCTGCTCCGGCCCAGCTCAGCGCACCGTCTGCCTAGCGCGGGGTTCTCCAGCGCGCGACCTGCCGGCCCCTCTGGGCTTGGGGGCTCAGTTCTCAGCTCCAACCTCCCCTCGTGTGTTCTCTGCGCGCCCCAGGCCGCGCCTTCCGCTCTGGGGGGAAACCTCAGCTGCCACCTGAGCTCATCACTTTCAGGCACTGCTTTCAAAGGGACTTCAGAGTACAATTTTGCCAACTTCCCGGCCGTGTTGTAACAAGAACCACTTTTCCTTCAACTTCCAGTGGCACATTCATCATTTCTCTCTACAGCCTCACCAAACACTTTCGGCGCCCACGTTTCTACCAACCGTCTGTTCAAGAAAAAATACGTATCCTCTAAGACACTGTAAACTTGCTCTCCAACTGCCGTTCCTCTCTAATCTCCACAACTTTTCCAATCCCTATCCATTACCAAACTTCAGAGCTGTTCCCACGTTTTACGTGTTCATAACAGCAACACCCTGCCTTTTAGTACCAGAAACTATCTTTGTTTCTCAGCTGCTAAAACAAATACCACACGCGGCTCAGCGCGGCAGCGGGCGCCTCGGGCCGGCGGCCCAGGCTGCAGGGCAGGCTTCCGCGCAGGCCGGGGCCCTCTGGCCGGCCACCTCGGGGTTCCCTGGCACTTCTGTCCCTTGGAGATGCGATGGCGGCGTCTCCTCCTCTCCCTCTGGGCTCCGCTGACGTCCAGCGCCTGCCGCTCCCCGCGGCTTCCTCTTTCCGCCTCCGGCTTCCTCGGCATCCAAGGACCCCCGCCGCCTCGACGAGAGCCCCTGGGGTGGTCGGGCACCTTGGCTCCCGGCGTCTCCCAGGCCCCGTCCAAGTGTCGTCTCATCCCAGGGGCGGTGGGTCCTGCGCACCCTGGCGAGGCGGGACCAGTCCCTAACAGGGTGTGTGAGCGTTGCACACCGGCACACGGGGGTAGGGGGATATGCACCTGGCGCGTGCGCGTCAGGGCTACGGGGGTCACGTACTTGCGCCCCGACTCGATGAACTTGTCGTACTCCACCGACATCTTGCAGCAGAGGGCCTGGCGCGTGTGCACCGCCGAGCAGTTGGTGTTGATGACGTGGCTGCCTGTGGGGAGGAGGCGGGGGGGGGGGGGGGGGGGGGGGGCTTCGTGAGGGTCAGCGCCATGGGGGAGGGGTCCCTGCCCGGCGGACCCCGGGGTCCATGGCAGAATGTGGTTGTCCAGTGGCTGTGAGCCCCAGGCTGGCCCTCGCCCGACTGACCCCGCTGGTGACCCCTCGCGAGGGCAGAGCTGGCGTCACGTGGGCGAGGTGGGACCCCCACCCGCGTTCCACACTGGGCTTCCTTGGGGGAGGGGCTGGGCGCTGGACCCGCCCCTGGCGCCACCAGGTCCCTCGACCTCCCAGTGCTGCTGTGTCTACCCCTGGGGGCGGCTGAGGCTGCTGCGCTGGGGACAAGGGGCTGGGGTGCACGCCAAGGTGGGGACGGGGTTTGGCTGGCAGGAGACACTCACCTCCGTAGAGCTGGAGCGCGGGGTCTTCCCCGTCCGTGAAGATGAAAGTCTGGGGGGGGGAGTGACTCAGTGAGGCACAGGGGCTTCCCGGGCAGCCCGGGGCGGCACCCAGCTTCTGAGGGGGGGCCTCGGGAGGAAGGGGGCCCCGCGCCCCTACTGTGCCCGAGCCAGTCAGGTGCAGGAGGTGAGGAAGGGGTCCCCGGGAGGTGTGGGGAGGGGAAAGGGGGAAGGGAGAGAGGGAGGGAGGGGTCCCCGTCAGGTGCGGAGGCAGGGGAGGGGTCCTGGTTGTTCTGGCCTAGCCCGGCTAGACGAGTTTCTGCGGTTTCCGCCCTGGATCAGCAGGGAGAACCTGGTGGGGTCTTGCCCCCAACCCGGGGCTCAGGGGGTGGGCTGGGAGCCTGGTCCCAGGGCTCAGAGGAGGGGCCCACGCTCCGACATGGGCCTAGTGGCTCGGGCCCCAGGGCGGGCGCCACGCTGGCGGGCACCCCTGAGCCGGCGCGGGGCCCCAGGCGGGAGGGTGGCGTGGCCGGGCTCCAGGGGTCCCGGGGGTCCGGGTCAGCGAGCCCCACCTGCCGTCGGGCCCGGGAGACCCAGGTGCGCAGCAGCAGCGCCAGGCGCGGCCCGTGGTTCTTGCGGGTGGTCTTGACGGCGATGAAGACGTCGTCGGGCCGCAGACGCGGGTGGGCGGCGGGCGGGGCGGGGGTCGCGGGGGTCGCGGGGGCCGGCTGGGCCGGGGCGGGCGCGCGGGGCAGGGGCAGTGGCAGCAGCAGCAGCGCGGCCAGGGCCGCCGACAGCACCAGGCAGGCCCTGCACAGCGCGCCCCGCGCCCGGCTCATGCGGCGACCCCCGGCGGCGGCCGCGACCCCCGGCGCCGAGCGCGGCGGGCTCGGCCGGAGCCGCAGGCGGGCGCGCGGCGGCCCCTTTAAGAGCCGCTCCCGCCCCGACGCCGCGCCCCGGAAGCGGCGGCCGCGCTGACCCGGAAGCGGACGGCGGCGCGGCGGCGGCGGGGTGGAAGATGCCGCTGCCGGTCCAGGTGTTCAACCTGCAGGTAACGCGCCGCGGGCCGGGCCGCCGGCCGCCCCTCCGCGTCCCCGCCGCCCGCCGGGGCCGGGGCCGGGGCCGGGCCGGGCCGGGGGCGCGGAGCGGCGGCCGGGCTCGCCGGGCCCGGCGCCCGGGCGGCGCTGCCCCGCGGGCCGGGCCAGGGGCCGGGGCGCGCCCCCTGCCCCGCGCCACTGGCGGCTGCCGGGGCCGTTGCGGGCGCGCGGCCCGGGCCTGGTCCCCGCGTCGGCGCGCGGGGCGCGCTCCCGCCGCCGCTAACGCTCTTTCTCCCCCAGCAGCCAGCCAGCTCTGTGTCAGGGTCGGGGGGTGCAGACAGGCAGGCCAGGATGAGGGATAGCTCGGCCCCCAGCTCGGCCTCCTCGTCAGTGACTGATCTGGGCCGCGGCCCGCACAGCAGCAGGTCAGACCTGCTCCTGCCCGGCACGGCCGGCGACTTCAGCCTGAGCGCCAGCCTCTCGGCCTGTACGCTGCTCTACGAGGTACCTCCCGGCGGCGCCCGCCGCCCTGCCCAGGCCCCGCAGAGCCAGGAGCAGGGGGAGGAGGCCGGGCCTCGCGGGGCGGCCGACCCAGCCCCCGGCCCCCCGCGCCTGCCCCGGGGCCGCCCCCTGCCCCTCTCCCGCCCCGGCACCGCCGGGACAGGTTCCGAGGCGAGGCGGCGGCCAGGCCCTCCTGCCTCGGGGGCCACGGTGGCGCTGCGTCTCCTCTGTGGTGTGGAGGAGGCCGCCTCAGGATGCGTAGGGGACCCTCGGGGTCGCCGTGGAACTGGGCCTCCGACGTCCGCCTTCCCCCTCCAGAGATGGGCGATTAGGGACACGGGCACCAGGTTTCCGTGTGCCTGAGTCTCGTGAGGAGCCCCCTCCCCGACCTGCTGGCGCTGGCGACACGAGCGGGGGGTTGCTCCGAGAGGCACGCTCGAGGACCGCGCCGGTGAGGGGCTCTGCGGCCCTCCCCGAGCAGCCCCCAGCCAAGGTGCCAAGGTGCCCCTCGTTGCAGGGGGCGGTGGAGCCCATGCAGATCGACGTGGACCCCCAGGAGGACCCGCAGAACGCGCCCGACGTCAACTATGTGGTGGAGAACCCCACCCTGGTATGGATTGCGTCGGGCCGGACCCCGCTCTGCGCCCAGCCGCTGGGCCCGTCTTCCCCAGGGACCCTCCTGACCTCGAAGCTGTCACGGTTTCTAGTGGCCGGTTTGTTGGCGTACGGGCAGGCGGCAGTGAGGGCCGCCCCTGTGTGCAGGGCTCCCTTCAGAGGCCCCAGCTGCCCCACCATCCCTGGGTCCTGGGCCTACCTGGGCATGGGGTCCCGGGTGCCTGAGCTCTGCCCGTCTCCCTCCTCATCGCCCCAGGACTTGGAGCAGTACGCGGCCAGCTACAGCGGCCTGATGCGCATCGAGCGGCTGCAGTTCATCGCCGACCACTGCCCCCCGCTGCGGGTGGAGGCCCTGAAGATGGCCCTGTCCTTCGTGCAGAGGACCTTCAACGTGGACATGTACGAGGACGTCCACCGGAAGCTCTCGGAGGCCACCAGGTGGGGCTGGGGCTGCGGCGGGGCGGGGCGCTCCTCGCTGGGAGAGAATGACAGAGGCCAGGCCTTCCTCCCCCGGCACCGGGCGCGCAGGCCTCCGTGCCCCCTCCCGGCTTCTCCGTGGGGGTCTTCCCTGACCCTGGGAGAGCGCCCGTGCAGTTGCAGCCTCCTCTGGGCTTCCCTGCCGGCCCGGGGCCTCCGGGTGGGGGGCGAGGACAGGCCACAGCCGGGCGGGGAAGGCCTGACAGCCAGGCCCTCCCCCAGAGAGCTGCAGAGCGGCCCCGACGGCGTCCCCGAGAGCGGCGTGGAGCCCCCGCCTCTGGACGCGGCCTGGGTGGAGGCCACGCGCAAGAAGGCACTGCTGAAGCTGGAGAAGCTGGACACGGACCTGAAGAACTACAAGGGCAACTCCATCAAGGAGAGCATCCGGCGCGGGCACGACGACCTGGGCGACCACTACCTCGACTGCGGGGACCTCAGCAACGCCCTCAAGTGCTACTCCCGGGCCCGCGACTACTGCACCAGCGCCAAGCACGTCATCAACATGTGCCTCAACGTCATCAAGGTGGGCGGCGGGCCAGCGGGGGCCGGCGGGCGGGCGGGGCGGGGCGGGCCTGGCCTGGCTCAGGCGCCTGCTGTCCACCAGGTTAGCGTCTACTTGCAGAACTGGTCCCACGTGTTGAGCTACGTCAGCAAGGCCGAGTCCACCCCGGAGATCGCCGAGGTAACGGGCGCCAGCTGCCCGCCCACCTCCTCTGGGGCAGCTCCCAGGACCCCGTCCCCGGGACTCCCCTCCCCGGCGCTGTCCAACCCCTGCTGCCCCTCACGCCCGGGGTGGGTTTCGCCTCCTGCCCCCCCGAGGCTGCCTGGACCCACAGCAGCAGGGGCGACAGAGGTGCCTCACGCGTGCCCTTCCCCCTGCAGCAGCGCGGGGAGCGCGACGGCCAGACTCAGGCCATCCTCACCAAGCTCAAGTGCGCTGCAGGTGAGCACGGGGCAGGGGTGGCCCTGTGCGGCGCTGCTCTGCACGGAGGGTGGCTGCCCTGGCCACGGGCGACGCCTGCCCAGCTCTAGGTCCAGGCGCGACGGCCCCGCACGGTGCTGGCCCGAAGCTCCCCGGGGCCTCCCGGCTGCTGGAGTGGGTGGGCCCCCTGTGGCGCCAGGTTCCCGGGGCCCGTGGTCTTGACCCCCGTGGGTTCCCCCTCCGCCTGCCTGTTCTCCAGGCCTAGCGGAGCTGGCTGCGCGCAAGTACAAGCAGGCCGCCAAGTGCTTCCTGCTGGCTTCCTTCGACCACTGCGACTTCCCTGAGGTGAGGCGTCCTGGGGGGCCCCAGCGCCTTCTGAGTGGGCCGCGGGCCGGCTGGCGGCTCCCCCCCCTCCCCCGTCTCTGCTCTCCACGCGCTCCTCCGCTCGCCCTCAGCTCCTGTCTCCCAGCAACGTGGCCGTCTACGGGGGCCTGTGCGCCTTGGCCACCTTTGACCGGCAGGAGCTGCAGCGCAACGTCATCTCCAGCAGGTGGGTGGGGGGCGGCCAGGGGCCCCGTGTCCCTTGGCGGTGCGGGGTAGGGAGGGCAAGGTGGGCTGCATCTGAGACCCGCCCTGCAGCTCCTTCAAGCTGTTCCTGGAGCTGGAGCCCCAGGTGCGTGACGTCATCTTCAAGTTCTACGAGTCCAGGTACGCCTCCTGCCTCAAGATGCTGGACGAGGTGAAGGTGAGCAGCGGCCGGGGGCAGCGGGCAGGGGCACGGGTGGGCGGCCCTGACCCACTCTCCACCCCAGGACAACCTGCTGCTGGACATGTACCTGGCCCCCCACGTCAGGACCCTCTACACCCAGATCCGGAACCGGGCCCTCATCCAGGTAAGCAGCGGGGCATGTGCTGCCCTGCAGCGCCCGAGGCCCTTATCCAGGTAAGCAGCGGGGCGCGCGCTGCCCTGCGGCGCCCGGGGCCCGACATGCTGACCGCCCCCCTGCCCCGCAGTACTTCAGCCCCTACGTGTCCGCCGACATGCGCAAGATGGCCACAGCCTTCAACACCACCGTGGCCGCCCTGGAGGACGAGCTGACACAGCTGATCCTGGAGGGGCTCATCAACGCCCGCATCGACTCCCACAGCAAGGTGGGGGCTGCGGGGGCCGGGGGCTGCTGGGCGGGCCGGGACCTGGGCCCGGGGGGCCTGGCCTGCTGACCCCACGCTGCCCGCAGATCCTGTACGCCCGCGACGTGGACCAGCGCAGCACCACCTTCGAGAAGTCCCTCCTGATGGGCAAGGAGTTCCAGCGCCGCGCCAAGGCCATGATCCTGCGGGCGGCCGTGCTGCGCAACCAGGTCCACGTCAAGGTGAGTGGGCGTGGCCGGGAGGGGCCGGGGCCGCCCCCCTGGCCAGGCCACCCCCCTTAGCCGCGTGTCTGTCCAGTCCCCACCCCGCGAGGGCAGCCAGGGGGAGCTTACGCCCGCCAACAGCCAGTCCCGGATGAGCACCAACATGTGAGCACGCGGCGCCAGGCTCCCGCACGCGCTTGGCTTGTCCCCGCCCCAGCGGAGACCAGGCTCGGCACCAGCCACCCTGCGGCTCCTCGGGGGCCCGGCCGCTGGACCCCGCCTCGCCCATGGCCGCTCTCAGCCCTGGCCAGGTTGGCTCCCACCCCCCAGCCAGAGCACACAGCGCCCCAGGCCCCAACTCCCAGCCGCCACCTTGTTCCCACACTGTTTGGGGTCAAAGATGAGTTGTTGAAATTTTAGTCCATTAAAGAACAGGCTGAAAACTCTGCTGTGCTTTCCTTCAAGGGGCGGTTCGGACAGGCTTTGGGACGTTGCAGCTCTGGTGGGGGTGGGGGAATGGCCCCCTTGGGGCAGGGGGACCGCAGGTGGGCCAACAGCACCCTCCCTGTGCTTCTGAGCAGGCGCAGGCGGCGAGGGCGAGGGGCCTGGAGCATCCCGGAGGTGCTGACCACAGCTCCACTGGGGCTCCCAAACAGGTCTCCCCGCCGAACCCCAGCTCCCGTGCTGCACCCGGCTTTGGACGCCACCTTCCCTCAAGCCTGCCGCCCTGGCGGGTGCAGGTCTCAGCCTTAGCTGAGGGGGCGTGGGCGCCTCGAGGCCTCGAGCAGGGACCTTCTGGGCCCAGCCCCAGGGCAGAGGTCCCACCCCGTCCCAGCCGTGCACGTGCGTCTCTGAGAAGATTTATTGTTCGTTTCTGAAGCAGACACTGTGGCGAGGGCAGGCCCGGCCAGGAGCCGGCAAGCCGAGGCAGTGTCCCTGGCGGGGGTGCCGACCCTTCCTTGTTGAGACACAGGAGGTTCCCTGAGTAAGAGACGTTTCCCCGGCCAAGCCGCGTCCTGGCGGCCCTTCAGGCGCGGGCGCTGCCCACGACCCCCGGGAAGCCCCCCAGGCCCCCCGGCCCGGGCTGCTGGGGCTCCTGCCGCCCAGGCTGCTCCCTCTGCCAGGCCAGAGCCTTCTCCAGTTTGGTTTTGAAGAGCAGTCCGTGACCTGCGGAGCAAGAGGAGACCCGGGGCTCAGGCGGCTGCAGGCCACGGCGCGGGCGGCTGCGCGGCTGGGAGCGCCGTCCCCGCACCTGGGCAGTCCGCAGTCTCCTTGAAGGCTCTCTTCTTGCAGCAGCTCCGGCACAGGTTAAACACGCATCGATTGCCCTGACAAAGGAGAGCCGCGAGCCCGCGCTTACCGCCCCTTCCCAAAGCCGAGAACCGCGTAGCCAGGGCTGGCCAAGGCCGACTGGGAGCCGCTGCAGGGTGGGCCCCGACCCGAGCGTCGCCACCTGCTCCTTCAGACCCGGGCAGAGCCCACCGCCGTCGTCGGGGCTCTGGGCAGCGTTCCCAGGAGGCTGCATGGCTGGGCAGGGCCCGCGGCGCACCCCTCTCTGGGCCCGGGGCCCACTCTGAGCTGCCAGCTGCAAGCAGCCCAGAAGGCCTCTCACCTTTGGGTTTCCACACTGGTCGCACTTGGCATATTTTGCTAGAAGAAAGAGGTGTTTGGTTGAAAGAGGGGAGCCAGGGTGGGCAGGACGCAGCAGGCAGGGGGCAGGATGCAGCGGACAGGGGGCAGGACGCAGCAGGCAGGGGGCAGGATGCAGTGGGCAGGACACGGGGCAGGACGCAGCAGGCAGGGGGCAGGATGCAGTGGGCAGGACACGGGGCAGGACACGGGGCAGGACGCAGCGGGCAGGACGCAGGGGGGCAGGACGCAGTGGGCAAGACACGGGGCAGGATGCAGTGGGCACATTCCTGCTGGGAAGCAACAAGAGTGGACGAGCTGGGGGAGCCCAGTGGGAACGGACCCCGTGGCCGAGGGCAGCAGGGGTCTCATCTGCCCAGAGGGGTCCAGGCGTCCCACAAATGCAACAAGAAGCAAGAAAGCAGCAGAGTTCCAGCCCCCTTCCTGCCTCTCTACAGCTGCCTCAGAGTATCTGGGGTTGGGGGCAAAGGGATGCGTCAGGGCTGCTGGAGGGGCTGGGGGTGAGGACGGGGTGCAGGGCCCCTGCCCAGCGGGCTGTGGGGAGGCTGGGCCATGGCTGCGCCCCTCAGACCACCTGGCGCGCCCTGCAGGGTCTGCGCTGGCCCCGGCCTCCCCCGGCCCGTCGGGGTGGTGGCTGTGGCTTGGGAAGGGGTGTGGCCCGATGAGGACAGGGACCCCGGGGGGGGACGCCCTGCTGGCCTCCCGGGCCCACCTGGCTGGGGGCTTACGCTTCAGCGAGGGGTCGAAGGTCTTGCGGGGGTTCCGCAGCTGCTTCTTCTGCTTGTTCTTGGACAGGACGTCCGGGCGACCGCTCTCCAGGGCCCGCCGGCTGCAGACACCCTTCTCCTTGCTCCCCTCCCCGGGCCTGAGGGGACGGCAGGGCAGGGCAGGGCTGTGGGCGCCGAGCCCACCTGCCTGCCGGTCCAGGTGGCTCAGGCCCAAGGCCGCGGGGGCCGCTGTGCTCTCCCTCCCTGGGCCCCCCACGCCCCTTCTCTTCCCGCTTGCTAAGGAGCAGGAGCCTGGCCTGATGGGGAGGGGACAGCGCAGGCGCGGCCGTGGCTCACCCTGGGCGGACGTAGGGCTGGCAGACCCAGTGGAAGAAGGGCAGGCCGCCTGCCGGCTCCTCGCCCTCCAGCTGCCGGGACGCGTCCTCCTGCAAGGCCCGGGCCCCAGGGTCACAGGCGCGGCCCGCCCCCCTGCGCCAGCCCCGCCTCCCTGAGCCCGTGGCCTGCCTGGCAGCGCAGCTTCAGCTCGCGGCTCACGGCGCTCACACCCTCCAGGGTCTTCGCCTTGGCCAGCTCCTCCCGGAGCTGCTGGTGCACCTGCAGCCTGAGACAGACGCCCGTCACGGCTCCTGGGCCCGGCCCCTGCCCGACTTCCAAAAACCTCCAGGGCGGAAAGAGCCATCCCCGCCTTCCGCGCTGGCCGCCCCAGGTCTGTCGACGAGGCTGCAGCCCCCGCCAGAGGGAGCTACTCACGTGTGGTGCCACAGCTTGAAGAGGTGAGCCCGGACGCAGGAGAGGGGGCAGGGGTGCTGCTGCACGATGGCCAGGTACTCCTCGGCCAGCTCCCACACGGCCGGGCTGCGGCCCTCAAACAGGGCGGGGTTGTGCAGGTTGCCCTCTGCAAGGCGGGGCGTGGGGGTGAGGGGGGTGGCGGTGCCACACCTGGCCCTTCCCACCTGTACTAGGCCCTCACCACCACCCAGCCCCCCCCCCCCGCCCTGCACCCAGCCCCTCCCCATCAGGCTCCTCCCGACCCAGGCCCCCATAGCAGGGCCCCCCTGCACCAGGTCCCTCCCACCACACCGGGCCCCCCACATCAGGCTCCTCCCCCCAGCCCCAGCCCCCCCCCCCCGCAGTAGGCCCCTCCTCCCACCCAGCCCTTCCCCTACCCCAGGCCCCCCAGGCTCCTCCCACCCCAGGCCCCGCTCCCAGGCCCCATAGCAGGCCCCGCCCCTGCACCCGGCCCCTCCTGCCTGCACCAGGCCCCACGCGATTGCCAGCCACCTCCTGCACCAGCCCCACTCACCTGGCCCCTCCCACCTGTACCAGGCTCCTCCCCCAGCCCCCACCCCCGTAGCAGGCCCCACCCCTGCACCTGGCCCCTCCCACAGTCTACCAGGCCCCGCCCCCCCAGGCCCCACCTGCGCTCATGACGCCCTGCGCCCCGGTGCTCTGGATGCATTGCTCCACGTCCCGCAGGCACTGGATGTTCCCGTTGGCAAACACGGGGATGTTGACAGCCTTCCTGTGGGGAGCGGGTGGCGCAGGCTCAGGAGGCACGGGCACTGTCCTCCCTCCGCCATGACCCCCCCCCCGGGGCAGCGCCCCCCCTCCAGGGCAGGGCCTGTTCTTGCGGTCCTGCCCCCCCCACGCTCACCGTACGGCCCTGATGTGCTCCCAGGACGCCGGGCCTGACAGGGCCCCCTTCTGCTCCTTGGTGCGCCCGTGCACGGTCAACAGCTAGGATGTAGCGGATGGCCGTCAGCCAGCCGCCCAGACTCGCGCCCCCCGCGCCTCGGGCCCACAGGCTTCCCACCTAGCAGGCCAGCCCGGTCCAGGGGTCCGCAGGCAGCGCCCAGAGGCAAGGTGCCAAGGGCAGGGCCAGACTGCAGTGTCCCACGGGACGTCCAGGACCCAAGACCCAGGGGGGTGCCGCATGGGCAGGCCTCAGCGTGCTCTGCCCGGCCAGCAGCAGCAGACGCTCCTGCCCCGGCTCTTCAGTGCACACGCCCCTGCCCCTCGCCGCCCCCCCGCCTGCCCTCCACCAGCCTTCCCTCGCAGCCTGCTTGGTGTCCTCCGCCCTGGAGGGCGAGCTCCGGGGGAGCCAGCTCAGGGCTGTCGCCGCCCCTCAGCTTGGGAGAAAGCAGCAGACGCCGCAGAGGCCAGGCGCTGCCGGGCTGGAGGGCTGCTGCGGCCACAGGCTGATTCTGTTCACAGCAGAAACTCCTCGGAAGTGCTGCCTGGTGGGGCCAGGCGGCACGCACCAGCTGGTGAGGGGGGCCTGGGGGCTGAGGGGGGCTCGGGCCTCAGGGCCTCGCTGGGGCAGTGCTGGGGTCTGCGCAGCCCGCGGCCCCTCACCTGGCAGCCGGCTTTCTCCAGCATCTGGGCGTACTGCACTGTCCTGTCAATCTCTGGGAAGACGCGGATTTTGCAGGTGACGGGGACAGAGAGTCTCTCATGGGCCAGCAGGACTGGGGGGGTGGGAGGCTGTTGAGGTCGGGGGGACCCACAGCCAAGCCCCTATGCGGCTGTCACCCCTGGCCTGGTGGCCCGGGCTGCTGGGCAGTGCCGGCCACCTTTCCTGTGTCCTCACGGGTTCGTGAGGCTAGCGCGGGGTCAACATGTGAGTGTCTGGCCCCCCCCAGGGCGGAGTGCAGGGCACCCACTGTCGGGGTCTCTGGCCGGAGGGTCTGGGGCAGGACAGGGACCCCAAGGCTGGTGTACTTCCAGTGGGGAGGGCACACCCCCAGGTCCTCTGCCAGCCCTGCCCCTCTCCTGGGTACCGAGCAGGTGGCTGGGTGCGTGAGCCCCACAGGCTGTCCTGGGGGCCCCCGCTGGCCCCCGCTGCACCCCCAGGGCCAGGTGGCACACTCACTCATCCTCTGGAGCAGATCCCACTCCTCCTGCAGGAAGGCGCCGTAGTGACCTGGAAACGACCCGGCCGGCTGCAGAGGCGCCTCCCCCTCGAGGCCAGGAGCCTCCCGCCCAGGCCGGCCCCCACGGACCCCGACGCCTCCTGCAGTGGGGCCAGCCAGTGGTGGGTGTCACCACCGGGCCAGGGTCTCACCAAGTGCTGGCTACACAGGTCCCCGGAAGCAGCAGGGAGCAAGGGGGTGACACTGGCTACACAGTTGTACCCTGCAGCTGCGCCAGCTCGGGACCCAGGAGGGGAGGTCAATGGAACACCCACGCCCCCCCTCCAGACCAGCCAGCAACGACTTGGGGTCCCAATGAGGAAGGAGGGGCAAGCCCGAGGCGGGGGGCAACTGCTCAGGAAGAGTGTGAGAGGGAAACCGGGGTCTCCTTCCAGCCAATCACGCTTCCAGATGCAGCTTGTGATTTCCCAGAGAAAAGCCAAGTCACTGCCCAGGCCACCCCGAGAGCCAGAGGACGCTGTCCCCAGAAGGGGTGGGAGCTGGGGCTCGGCCGGGTGGGCAGGGGCAGGGCTAGGACCACCCGCACCCAGGGCAGCCTGCCCCTGGCCACAGGTCCCGGACATGCACCCACCTCTCTTGGCTATCATCTGCGGGCAGCCCAGATTCAGGTCGACAGCGTCGCAGTAATCCTGGGCCAGCAGGGCCGCCTGGACGAACACCTCTGGGTCGTTGGCACAGAACTGGGAAAGACGGGAGAGCAGGCCCGGCCCTGAGCCCTGCTCCGCCTCAGCCCTGCAGCCACGAGAGGCTCGGATGTGACCCAAAGGGGCGTGGCCATAGAGCGCGTCCTGTCCTACCCACACTCCAGCAGGACGGCGCTAGCGCAGGGCAGGCCGTGCCCCCAGGAGGGGCCGCGGGGTCGCAGCATTTCTGCTCTAGGCAGCACGGAGCGCCCCCGCTGACGCTTAGCATCAGGTGCCACTCTGATAAAGGGCCGTGGCACGTCTGAGCCAGCACAGGGGAGATGTCAGGGCTGCAAACGGCCACCTCACCAGGCTGCCCACTGGCCGAGAGCCTGAGGTGGCTCCCAGACAAGGGGCTTGTCTTCAGGGTGGCCTGAGGGCCGCTCACGGCCGCAACCCTGACCACTGGGTGTCCCTGCTGGACTGCAGAATTCCACACGCCCCGTACCCTCCCAGCACCCCAACTGGCAAGCGCTGTCCACGCAGGGCCCGTAAGCCTGGCATTCTGGCCAGGGCCGCGCACCTGCACGATGAGGGGCCGGTCCTCTGGGCACGCCTCGCAGTACAGGTTCTCCTTCCGGTAGTTGGCGTCGCGGACGAAGACCTGGGCGTGCAGCATGGGGGTGTAGCAGAGCTGGGCCCCGTGGCGGCGGCTCAGTAGCCTCCAGGCCAGCTCGCTCTGGTCCACCATGGGGGCCACCACGTGCCGGGCCCCTCCCAGGGTGCATCTCCAGAACTCAAAGCCCTGCAGCTTTGGCATCGTCGCCGCGCTGGAGGGGAGAGGGCAGTGAGGCTCGGCCCGGCCGCGGGGGCCTGAGGCACGGGCGCAGACCCAGGTGGGGCCAGCTCTTCTCAGGGCCACTCCGGAGCCCCGCAGGCGGGCGCGAAGGGACTGGAAGCCACAGCACCACGACTGGTACCTGCTGAAGCGGACGCGGGGGACGCTCGACGTCCGTGGGCCTCGGCCCCTCACCTGGGGAGGGGGTCAAAGCATTTGCCTGGAGGACCCATGGGAAGAGTGAATGGAATGGCCTGGCCGGTGCCTGTCCCCGACAGAAGAGCCTTAAATGGAAACCCGAGGCGAGAAAGGCTCCTGGGACCCCCACTGAGGCAGGGCCCCCTGCCCTTCCCCGGGGTCTCAGGAGGCGCTGAAGGGGTTCTCGGCCCAGAGCGAGGGTGAGAAAAAAGCTAGAGACTCTCCTCTGACTTATCTTAAGGTCCGGCCAGTCAACCGCGTTGGGACGATCCTTCCCAAGAAGCCACGTACTAAGTGGTGGCCAAGACACGTTCCGGGGTGGGGTACCCCAGGAACAGGCCCAGAGGAGAGCACGACGGCTCCCCAAGCCCCACGCAGGGGCCGACAGCCCGGGCTCGTCGTTTAAAGGTGACCAAGGGCCCGGCGCTTGGCTGGGCGTTTTGGGAAACTGTCAAGACACACAAGGGTCACCTAAGTCCCCGCCAAAGCGGCACGAAGGCGTCTAGCCGGCCGGGTCTGGGCTCCCGCGCGCCAGGAAGCCTCATCGTCGCAGAGGGGCGCGGGCGGGCGCGGGCCGCGGGCTCCCGGGGGCTCTGCCCGAGGGGCGGGAGCCCCACGGCGGGCGGCCGCGGGCGGCGCGCGCTCCCGCAAGACCCCGCGGGCCACTGACCTGCGGCGGGGGCGGCCCCGCGCTCCGGCTCCGCGCTGCTGCGGCCGGCCCTGCCCGCGCCGGGGGCTGCGACTCGGGGCCGCGCTGCGGGCCCCACGCGCCGCTAACCGCCCGCGCCGCGCCGGGGCCGCCGCGGGGCCCACACCCGGCCCATGGCTCCGCGCCGGGGCCGCCGGAAGTGCCCGCCAGGGCGGTCCGGGCTGCCCGCGGTGCGTCGGCAAACGCGTCCCCCGGAAACCGTGGCCCGCCGCGAAGGGGCCGCGCCCTGCCGGGCTGGGGCGGGGGTCGGGGCCGCCCCCGGGAGGTCTCAACGCGGGGAGCCCGGAGCTGCGCCGCCCGAGCTCGAGGACCCGGGAGCAGGGCGCGGGGCGGGGGGCGACCTCCTGCCGAGTCGCTGCTGCCCGAATGAAAACGCCCGAAGCCCCGGCTCGTGGGCGGAAGCGGCCCCAGCAGGAGCCAGGCCGGGTCGGGGTCGCGGCTGGCGGCGCTGGCTCGGGGGTGACGAGGCAAGAGGCCCCAGGAGAAACCGGGCGGCGGGGCCCGGACTGTCGAACGCGGTGCTTTCTGCATAACTTTTCTGTGAGCTTACTAAGTAATTTTATTTAAAACCATACAGCTGGGAAGCGGACGTGGCTCACCTGACAGCGCCTCCGTCTGCCACATGGGCGGTGCAGGGTTCAAACCCAGGGCCTCCTCCCCTTGCGGTGAGCTGGCCCACACGCAGAGCTGATGCGCCTGGGAAGTGCCTTGCCCTGCAGGGGGTCCCCCGCGTAGGGGACCCCCTGAAGAAGAGCCGTCCCACGTGAAAAAAAGCGCAGCCTGCCCAGGAATGGCGCCGCACACAGGGAGAGCTGATGCAGCAAGATGACGCAACAAAAAGAGACACAGATTCCCCATGCCACTGACAAGACACAAGCAGACTGGGGGCCCCAGGAAGGGGAGAGAAATAAATAAGTCTTTATATATATAAATGCACTTAATTACAGCACCCCAAAATATACAAAGCAGAAACGGACAGAACTGAAGGGAGAAATAGATATTTCTACAATAATAGTTGGAGACTTCAATACACCACTTAATAATGATGTAGAACATCTAGACAGAAAATCAATACGGAAATAGGAGACTTGAATGATACTACAAACCAACGAGACCTAAAGCACATATAGAACACTTCACCACCACCAGCAGAACACATATGCTTCTTTAGTACACATGAATCATTCTCCAAAATAGACCATAGCTCACTAGACAAGTCATATTTTCATACATTTTCTTTCTGTTTACCGTGGGGCTTTACCAATCCAGTATCATCTCCCTTTGCTCCCAGTATCGACTTCCCTCTGAACTCAGCTCCTGTTTCGAATGAACTCATGACTTCCTCTCTCCACCTTTCTACCATGGTCTAAGCTTTTCTCCAAAATTCCAGGCAGCCACAGCTTCCCTATTATTATAGGCTACGCTAAATATAAAACTCCTTTCTGCCATAAACAAATGGGACTGTACTTCTAAGTGTTCTCTGCAACCCTGCACTGTCCAATATGATAGTCATTAGCTACATGTGTCTATTTAAATCCACAGTACTTACAGTTAAATGAGATGTAACGTTAACTTCCTCTTAAAAAAGAAGAAAGATCTCAAATAATAACTGGAACAAATAGAAATAGAATAGCAAACTAAATAAACCCAAGGCAAGCAGAAGGAAGGAAATAACATGATCAGAGCAGAGACAAAATAAATCACAGACTTCCAGGAAAATGGCAAACTTGAAAGATATGGGACTCTCTTCTACTCCAGAAAAATAACTAGAGGACAAGCTGAAACAGCCTGGAAAAAGATCTTCTAGGGTTTAGGACACCAGGCGAAGGCTGGGCACTGCCCAGAGGAGAGAGGGACAGAGGAGGGGAGCCACGACCACAGGACTGTGAGCGGGAACCAGGGGGTGCCGCCACACCCTCCCCAACTGAAGACTCTTCAGAATTCTCAGGCCGCTGGGCCTGTGGCTACAGACAGGGGGCTCCAGGGATCACCACTCCGAGAAAGGGGAGAGAGAAGCACAGCTAGGCTGACTCGGCTTTGACTCATGACCTGGGCTGCTGGGTCCCAGGGGCCCTTCCAGGCGGGGGGCTGCACCACTGTTTGGCTTAGGAGCCCGCAAGGGGCTAAAGATACACGACCTTCCCAATCTCCTTCTCTACTAACTGGGACTGATTGTTGAGGATCCGGAGGGGAGTGGAACTATTTCCTAGCCAGGAAAAGGGAGGGGGCTGCCAGAGAAGGCTGGAGAACAGCCTCAGAGAAAGTCTGAATTACAAGGCTCCTAGCCCCCAGACGGGAAACTCTAGCACAGCGATCCCGTCTGTGATGCAACACTGCATTGAGAGCTGCCAAAGATCGCGATCTGCTGGAAGACCGAGGAAGTGCACGTGAGCAAATCAAAAATTAGTAGAAGGGAAGCGGTGGTGGCTCAACAGATAGAGCATCCACCTACCATATAGGAGGTCCAGGGTTCGATACCCAGGGCCTCCTGGCTTGCGTAGTGAGCTGGCCTACGTGCAGTGCTGCTGTGTGCAAGGAGTGCCAGCCCACACAGGGATGCCTCTGTGTAAGGGTGCCCTCCACACAAGGAGTAGTCCCTGCGCAAGGAGAGCCACCCCACGCAAAACCATAGCCTGCCCAGGAGTGGTGCCACACACACGGAGAGCTGACGCAGCAAGATGACACAACAAAAAGAGACACAGATCCCCAGTGCCACCTGATGAGAATACAAGTGGACACAGAAGAACACATAGTGAATGGACACAGAGAACAGACAATAGGGTGGGGGAGGGGAGAAATAAATAAATCTTAAAAAAAAAAATAAGTAGGAGAGACTTTTTCTGGCCTCTGTAGTCTCCCTTCCCAAGGCCCTAGGAAGCAAGTCTACAACCAATTACTGGGTCCAATGCCCAGTTTTGAGCAACAAACAGGACAATCCTAAAAATCAAGGTTAAGCCAAGAATCAAAGAGTGGTGGTAACACACAGCCTGCTGCCACTAAATCCCTACAAAAGAGAAACAAATCGAGCATCTGAGTAAACTACATACAAATCAGATGCCTAGACATCAGCAAAAAAATTAGAAGCCATACTAAAAAAATAGAAAACATGGCCCAAGAAAAGGAATATATCAAAAACCCAGAGGAGATATAGGATTTGAGAGAAGTAATCAGCGAGATATGCACAAATTCCTAAAATCAGATTAATAAGTTGAAAGACAGTACGGTTAAAGTGATAAATGACGTCAAGTAGACATTGAGCGAGTGCAAAGAAGAATTTGAAATCCTGAACAGAAAAGTAACAGAGTTCATGGGAATGAAGGACACAATAGGTGAGATAAAAAACAAACTAGAGGCATACAACAGCAGATTTGAAGTGATAGAAGAAAGAATAAGTGATACCAAAGACAGAACAGCTAAAATTGAAGAGAGAAAAGAATGGAAAAAAATGGAGTAGGGACTCAGGGAGTTGCATGACAACACAAAAGGTAACAACATACATGTCACGGGAGTTCCAGAAGGAGAAGAGAAGGGAAAGGGGGCAGAAAGAGTATTTGAAGAAATCATAGCTGATATTTTCACAACTCTTATGAAAGAAATGAACTTACATGTCCAAGAAGTGCCCCATACTCCAATCAGAATAAATCTGAATAGACCTACTCTGAGACACATACTACTCAGAATGTCATATGTCAAAAATAAAGAGAAAATTCTGAGAGCAGCAAGGGAGAAGCAAAGTATCATGTATCATGTACAAGAGACGCCCAGTAAGACTTAGTGCAGATTTTCTCTTCAGAAACCATGGAGGCAAGAAGATAGTGGTATGATACAATTAGGATACTGAAAGAGAAAAACTGCTAGCCGAGAAGTCTTTATCCAGCAAAATTGTTCTTCAAATACGAATAAAATATTCACAAACAAACAGAGTTTGCAAAAGAAAATCCGCCTTTGCAGGAAATATTAAAGGAAGTCTTAGAACCTAAAAGAAAAAGACAGGAGAGACAGGTTTGGAGGAGAGTATAGAAGAAAGAATAGCGGAAAGGATAACCAAAAGAGAAAAAGACAGGCAAAAATAAGATACGACATATGAAAATCAAAGAATAAAATGATGGAAGTAAAGAATGAATTTACATTAATATCGTTGAATGTGAATGGATTAAACTCCCCAATAAAAAGATACAGGCCTGACAGAGTGGATAAAACAAACAAACAAACAAAAAACCACAATCCATCCATATGTTGCCTACAAGAAACTCACCTTAGACCCAGGGATGCAAAATGGCTGAAAGTGAAAGGTTGGAAAAAGATACTCCACGCGAATAGTAACCAAAGAAGAACTGGGGTAGCTATACCAATATCAGACAAAACAGACTTTAAGTGCAAAAAAGTTATAAGAGATACAGAGGCCATTAAATATTAATAAAAGGGATAATCCACCAGGAAGTCATAAATATCAATGCACCAAAACAGTTGCCCCAAAATACATGAGATAAATTCTGGCAAAACTGAAGGGAGAGAGAAACTGCTCTACAATAATCATTGGAGACATCAACACTCCCTCACATCATTATAAAGACTTAGTTGAACAACTAGAGAAACTAGAAAAAGAACAGCAAACCAATCCCAAAGCAAGCAGGAAGAAAGAAATAATAAAGATTAGGGAAGAAATAAATGAAATTGAGAACAACAAAAAATAGAGAAGATTAACAAAACCAAAAGCTAGTTCTTTGAGAAGATCAATGAAATTGACAACCCCCTAGCTAGACTAGCAAAGAAAAAAAAAGAGAGAAGGTGCAAAGAAATACAATCAGAAATGGGAAGCAGACATGACTCAACTGATACAGCATCTATTTGCCATATGGAGGGTCCAGGGTTCGATCCCCAGGGCCTCCTGACCCATGTGGTAAACTGGCCCACGCGCAGTGCTGCCGCACTCAAGGAGTGCCCTGCCACGCAGGAGTGTCCCCCATGTAGGGGTGCCCCACGCACAAGGAGTACACCCTGCAAGGAGAGCCACCCTGCATGAGAAAAGCACAACCCACCCAGGAGTGATGCCACACACACAGAGAGCTGATGCAGCAAGATGGTGCAACAAAAAGAGACGCAGTTTCCCAGTGCTGCCAGATAATGCAAGTGGACGCAGAAGAACACACAGAGAATGGACACAGAGAGCAGACAGTGGGGGGGGGGAGGAGGGGGGTAAGGGGAGAGAAATAAATCTTAAAAAAAAAATTACAATCAGAAGTGACAGAGAGGAAAGTTAGGACTAACCCCACAGAAATAAAAAGAATCATAAGAAGATATTATGAGAAACTGTGTGCCAACAAACTAGACAATCTAGATGAAATGGACAAATTCCTAGAAATGCACAATCAACTGACACTGACACTACAGGAAACACAAGAACTCAGCAAACCAATTGCATTTAAGGAGATTAACTCCATCATCAAAAATCTCCCAGCAAAGAAAAGTTCAGGACCAGATGGCTTCACAGGTGAATCCTACCAAGCATTTCAAAAAGCATTAACACCAGTCCTGTTTAAACTCTTCCAAAGTGTTGAAGAGGAGGGAAAATTACCGAACACATTTTATGAAGCCAACATCACCCTAACACCAAAGCCAGATAAAGATACTACAAGATAAGGAAATTACAGCTCAATCTCTCTAATGAACATAGATGCAAAAATTCTCAATAGAATACTTGCAAATTGAATCCAACCACATATCAAAAGACCTATATATCACGACCAAGTGGGATTTCTTCCTGGTATGCAAGGCTGGTTCAACATAAAATCAATCAACATAATACACCACTTTAATAAACTGAAGGTAAAATAACCATGATAATCTCAATTGACACAGAAAAGGCACTCAACAAAATCCACCATCCTTTTTTGATAAAAAACACTTCAAAAGATAGGAATCGAAGGAAAATTCCTCAATATGATAATAGGCATATGTGGGAAAGGGTCAAGTTTAATTTTCATGAAGGGAAGCTGGAGCCGGCCCTGCTGTTGGAGGAGGGAGGGCAGGGGTTCCAGCGGCTTTGGCCGCCAAAAATTTGAAAAGTGGCACGGAAATGAGGGAGAGCCAATGGTGAGTGCTGGGGGCGGGGCTAGAGCAGGGAGGGCCAATGGTGAGTGCTGGGGGCGGGGCTAGAGCAGGGAGGGCCAATGGTGAGTGCTGGGGGCGGGGCTAGAGCAGGGAGGGCCAATGGTGAGTGCTGGGGGCGGGGCTAGAGCAGGGAGGGCCAATGGTGAGCGCTGGGGGCGGGGCCGGGGTGAAAGCGGTGCTGAGCCCACCCAGCCCCCTGGAGTGTAGGGAACGTGGGAGCTGGGATCAGAGCGGAACCGGGAAAGTGAGTCAGCGCTCCCGCCTAGGCTGTGACCCCTGCAGTACCCAATCAGTGGGGAGCAGGGGCGGGGCCTGTGAGTTGGGTTTAGGGTATAAATATCACTGTTGCTTGTTGTTTGGTGCACCGGCCATTTTGCCCAGGTGAGCGCCCGTTCTTGCAAGAACATTAATAAAATTATTTTCTCCTCCGCAGTGAGGTGAGCTTTTGATTTCTTACAGGTGCAGCCTTGGGGGCTCGCCCGGGACCCAAAGCTTCGGAGGGGAACCCCCGGGCGGGCGAGGGGAAGGCGCGCCCGCTGACTGCGGTCTCGGACTCCGCCGGGGCCCCCCTTTGACAGCTGCAAGGACCCGGGACCAGACGCCGGGATCTGCTGACAGCGGACGAGGAAAGGGGAAGGGAGAACCCGCCTCTCAGTGACCAGGAAGCCCTGTGCACCGGCCAAGGTAAGGAAAGGGGACTAAGCACTGCCTGGTGGCGGGAAGCTCTGATGAGTCTGGGGCCGGCTGTGTGTGCGTGGATGTGCACATGCTGCACGAGGCGAGTGCGGGGTCTCCATTCGTGTTTCCCTTCTCCCGCAAGGGAAAGGGCCAGAGACGGGCGAAGCTAAAAGGTTTGAGAGAAAGAAACCCGGACAAGTCGCAGAATGGGGAATAGGGGCGGGCGACCAGGAAAGGAGGAAAGGGGGTACCTGTTGGGTCCCCCGGGACATGCCTCCAGATAGTCCATTAGGGAGGATGCTGATACATTGGACCGATAATGATGGGACTAAGGGAAAGGATAAAAAGAAAATGATTAAATATTGCTGTTACATTTGGGCCAAAGAAAGCATTTTACTTCCCAATGTATTTTGGCCAAAATACGGGGCAGATGAGGATCGGCTCTCTGCTGACCTTGTACTTCATGTCATTGAAAAGAAACCCTTCTCCAAGGAGGAGTCTGACCACACCATGTGCTGGCTGAAGGGGAGGGGGACCATTCTCTGTCCCGTGAAAGCCACGACTCCAGCCCCAGAAACTAAGTCTGAAGAAGCTAAAACCTGGGACCCCCTAATGAGCCTTCCTCCCCACTGAGTTTCCCCTCCCCTCCCAGGGCAGGAGCTGGTGGACTCAGAAGGTCGGACAGAACCCACCCAAGCCCCCCGGGAGCCAGAGGCCAATCGGTGCCCACCACCCACCGGTTACAACTCACCAGCAGATAAGGAAGGAGTTGGAACAAGGTAGGAAGGAGATACAGACATTCCCCTCCTCCATGGCCCCCAGAGAAAAGAGGGTGAGGGAACATAGCCCCGCTGGCCTCTTTGCCCCTTGAGAGAAGCACCCATTGGGCTGGGGAGATGGGGTATGTAAGTGCCCCACTAGGTGCAGACGTCAGGAACTTTAAGGAGGTGACGTCATTAAGGCAAGATCCAGTGGGGCTGGCTGAGCAGGTGGATCCGTTCCTAGGTCCGAGTCTATACACGTGGTCTGAACTTGTGTCTATAATGAGTATCCTCTTTATGGGAGGAGAAAGGGGAACGGTGAGGAGGCGGCTATGAGGGAGTGGGAAGGCAGCGCCCCGCCCAGACAAGGGGTGATGGCAGCGGAGCAGAGGCTCCCCAGTGTCGACCCCAGCTGGGATAATAATGATCAGGACAATAGAGCACAAGTGAAGGCTCTTAGAGACCTCATTATATAGGGGATAATGTTGGATATGCCTAAATCCCAAAATTTAAATAAGGCCTTTGAGGTGAATCAAGAAAAAGATGAGACTCCCTCTGCTTACCTGCAAAGGTCGAGGGACCAGGTGAGGAAATATTCAGGAATGGACCCTGATGACCCTGTGGCCCAGGGAATGCTAAAGGTCAGCTACATAAAGGGGCCTTGGCCTGACATTCAGAAAAAGATCCAGAAAATGGATGGACAGATGGCTAAACCACTGGAGGAGTTACTGAGAGTCTCAGAAAGTGCTTGTGAGGAGGGAGGTGGGAAAGCAGAAGCAGGAAGCCAGAGTCACGATGAGCACAGTTGACCACATGGTCCAGAAAAGATTAGAAGCGAGGCAGGGAGGGGGCAGGCAGAGACGAGCAAGGGGAGCAGGCTGGCTAGCCGGGATAAAGGGCTGAGAGAGCAGGACTTGGCAGGGTGTTACCCTGTGGGAAACCTGATCGTTTCAAGACGGAGTGTCCGAACTTAAAGAAAGAAGGTCGGGTCATACCCCTGATGAATTTTGAGGACTGGGGGGTCAGAGGCTCTGAATATCAAGACCCACCGGGAACCTCCAGTAAATCTAAAGGTGGGCCCATATCAAGAGGAAATGACATTTTTGGTGGACCCCGGAGGAGCACGATCTTCAGTGAACCCCCTCCCAATGGGAACCAAAGTCTGGCAGTTCCCTCACAGTGTCGGGGTGAAGGGAAGGGGTTTGGAGTTCCTGTTCCTGAGCCTGCTGGTATTCACTGGGAGGAGAACCACATTCTGAGCCCCCCGTTGTGCATCCCGGAAGACGGGCGTAGTTTGTTGGGAAGGGGCCTGATAACACCCATGCAGCTGGAGTTGGGAGTGAGGGATGGACAGAAGTGGCTTTAGTCCTACTTACTGAGGAAGACAAAAAGGATACCAAGGAGGAGGTGTGGGTGAAGGAAGGGAAGGGGGGTTGCAGGTTCCTCCTGTTAAGATCAAATTGAAAAAGGAAGGGGAGGTTGTTTGTCAGAAACAATATCCCACTCCCCTAAAGGGAGACAGAGACTCCAGCCCATCACGGAGGGTCTTATTGGAGATGGACTCTTAGGAACCTGTCTGTCCCCCTTTAATTCTCCTATCTTACCGTCCAGTAGGTGGAGGATGGTGCAGGAGCTGAGGGTCTTTAACCAAATCACCCAGGTTCGGCACCTGTAGTCCCTAACCCTTACACCCTCCTCAGTAAGCTCCCATCATCACGAATGGTTTAGTGCAGATCTGAAGGACGCCTTTTGGGCCTGCCCCCTTGACCCGGAGAGTAGAGATCTGTTCACATCTGAGTGGGAGCCTCCCTTCACCAGAAGGAGGCAGCAGTACAGATGGACGGTCCTACCCCAGGGCTTCACAGAATCCCCCATCCTCTTTGGGCAAGAGTTAGAGAAAGTATTGGAGAAATTTTCAATTCCATCTGAAATAGTCCTTTTACAATACGTAGATGATCTGCCAGTATCAGGTGAAGAAAGGCAGGCGGAGGCCCAAACCACCAAGAACCTACTGAACTTCTTGGGAGCTCAAGGGTTAAGGGTGTCAAAGAGTGTTACAAGTTGTAGAAAGGGAAGTCAAGTACCTGGGCCATCTCATTAGTGAGGGAAAAAGGAAGATAAATCCAGAGAGAATTCAGGCCACAATTGAATTACCTCTGCCCCAGACAAAAAGAGAACTAAGGAAATTCTTGGGATTGGTAGGGGATTGTAGACTATGGATAGACTCTTATGCACCCCTAACTAAGGGGTTATATCAAAAGCTATTGGAGGAAGAGCCTGGCAAATTAGAATGGCAAGAATGGGAAATAAGGGCCTTAGAGGGGCTCAAACGGGCACAGGAGCAGGCCCCTGTTCCAGCCCTCCCTTCCCTTGAGAGGCCTTTCCACCTGTTTGTTACAGTAGATAAAGGGACAGCCTTGGGGCTTCTGATCCAGGTCTGGGGAGGTCAAAGGACCTGTAGCCTTCCTTTCCAAAATCCTGGATCCTGTCTCCAGGGGATGGCCTGGATGCGTTCAAACTGTGGCAGCAGCTGCTCTCCTGGTAGAAGAGAGCAAGAAGCTGACTTTTGGGAGAGCCTTAGTCGTTAGCCCCCCTCATCAGGGCAGAACTATTGTGTCTCAGAAAGTGGGAAGGTGGTTGACTGATTCTCAAATTCTGAAGTGTGAGGCTATTCTAATGGAAACAATGACTTGGTACTGACAACAGACCACAGCCTAAACCCAGCCTCCTTCGTTCAGAAGGGATCTGACCAAATGGAGGTTCCTGAGCATGACGGTTTAGACCTGAGTATCAGACCCGAGTCCAGTCTTACCTCAGGGACCTTCCCTGCACGCAGGAGGAAAATTACTCATAGACGGGTCCTCCAGGGTCCTAGAAAGAGGCACAATGGCTGTGCAATTACGGATGGACTAACTTGTGAGGTGAAAGAAGCTGACCAATTGCCCAATGACTGGTCAGCTCAAACCTACGAACTGTATGCATTAAATCACGCCCTTGAATTATTAGAGGAAAAGGATGGTACAGTCTACATTGACTCCAAGTATGCCTATGGGGTAGTCCACTTTTGGAAAAGTTTTGGAAGAAAGGGAATTGATTAACAGCAAAGGAAAAGGGTTGGTCCATGGGGAATTAATAAAACAAGTATTGGCCAATCTACCTTTACCCAGGGAAATATCGGTGGTGCATGTAAATGGACATCAGAAAAGCCATACGTTTGAAGCAAAGGGCAATAGGTTAGCAGATGAAGAGGCTAGAGACGCCTCCCATAATTCCCCTTTCAAGTTGACGACTCCGATATCCTCCATTCCAGAAGAGTTCGGGGTTCCCACATTCTCTGAAAAGGAGGCTAAAGAGCTGGAGCAGTTGGGAACAACCCCTGACGATCAAGAGAGGTGGCTCCTCCCAGATGGCAGACAAATGTTGGATAAACAAGTGATGAGAGCGGTATTAGCATCTTACACCAAGGGAGTCATGGGGGGGCGTACAGGCCAGGTTTGGTATGGTTCTTAAGTATTTTGGATGTGTGGGCCTTTATTTTATTTTTTTAAATATTTATTTTTTATTTATTTCTCTCCGCTTAGTCCCCCAACACCCCCACCCCCCGTTGTCCGTTCTCTGTGTCCATTTGCTGCGTGTTCTTCTCTGTCCGTCTCTGTTGTTGTCAGCAGCACGGGAATCTGTGTTTCTTTTTGTTGCATCATCTTGTGTGTCAGCTCTCTGTGTGTGCGGCACCATTCCTGGGCAGGCTGCACTTTCTTTCGCTCTGGGCGGCTCTCCTTACAGGGCGCACTCCTTGCGCATGGGGCTCCCCTACGTGGGACGGCTCTCCTTGCATGCATCAGCACTGTGTGTGGGCCAGCTCCACACGGGTCCCTAACCACTGGGCCAAGTCTGTTTCCCTGTGTGAGCCTTTATACCATAGCTAAACAAATAAGTGATCGATGTATAATTTGCCAGGTCAATAGAAAAGTCTAAGGAAGCAAGAACAAGGGGGAAGCAAGCAGGGCCTCAGGCCGTTCCAGAGCATTCAGGTTGATTACATGGAAATGCCCCCAATGGGTCGGCTAAAGTACGTTCTGTTTATTGCAGATCATACAGGATGGGTGGAGGCGTATCCTCTGGCCTCAGCTACAGCATCAGGAACTTCTAAAATTATCCTCAAACAAATCATTCCTTGTTATAGGTTAGTGGAAAATACAGACTCTGACAACGGTAGCCACTTTACCTCCCGTGCACTCCAGAATGTCATGTGAAGCCTGGGTGTCACATGGACCTTCCATACACCTTGGCACCTGCCATCCTCAGTGAGAGTGGAGAGAATGAACCGGACTTTAAAGAAGCATCTTTCTAAGTTGGTCTTAGAAACAAAGTTACGTGGATTAAGTGCTGACCCATAGCCCTACTGAGGATTAGAGCTGCCCCTGGGAAAGAGCTGGGAATCGCTCCTTATGAAAGGCTTTCTGGTTTGCCTTTTCCTAGGAGGACTGGAGACCTCCCTTCCTTAGAGTCGAAGGATCTCTTCCTTGAGAATTATACACTGGCTTTATCCTCTACTTTGCCATCCCTCAGGCATCGTGGTTTGCTGGCCCAGACCCCGCCTCTCGAATTCACTGTCCATCAACTCCAACCTGGCAGGTGGGTCCTGATCAAGTCTGGAAGGAATCCAAGCTTCAGCCAACCTGGGAAGGGCCCTGTCAAGTCTCGTTGACAACTGAGACTGCGGTCTGAATAGCAGAAAAAGGCTGGACCCACTACTCTCGAGTAAAAGGACTGGTACCCGACCCGGGGGATAAGCACCCAAAACACCCTCTGAGTTCTGGGAAATAACTCCAACTTCGGGTCCCTTAAGGATGGCTCTGAGAAGGCAGTAGTTGGGAGGGCGTATCGGAAAGGGGGCGGGACTGGTCGGACTCTGAGGGAACTTTGTGGGAAGATATCCCTCCGCTTAGAGAGATGGCTACTATCTATATCCACCTTGTCTAGTGCCTTGGAGACGAGCAGATGGAGGGTTTAAAGTTTCTGAAAATGGGAATAATTATACTGACTATGATGTTTCAGAGTCAGGTCATGACAAGCCCCGTTAAATTGAGAGTAAGTGTAACCGAAGGCCTCGAGCCTCAGCCTGTGCAGTTTGACGCCTGCCAAGGGAGAAGGTGTGGAGACTTAGGACAGCAGCGGCGGCTGAGGGGGCAAAATATATATCTATGCCCGGAGTCACCGAGAGGTTGTCTCACCTCCCCCCGTCTCGATCAGAGCTTTGTGTGGTGGACTAGCGAAGACAAGGGGGACGCCGGGAACGGAGGAGGCCGCACTCACTTGATACCATTAGAGGACAAGACGGCCTTTTATAAAGTAAAACCCCACCAGACTGCACAAACCTCCAGTGTAACCCGGTAGTAATAACCATTAGAAAGGCAGACCAATTCAGCAACAACAACCATTGTTCCTCCCCTGACAGTCTACGGGATGGGGGTGGGCGTTACAGGTAAAGCTCCTCTGGGGAGGTTCTGTATTCGAGTCCTCCCTCCCCCTGTGGATGTGACATCAACAACGTCCCCTCCAGCTCACCCGTCAGAGATGCCAAGGGAAAACCCACCAAAGGCCAGTGCCCTGATGCAGAATGATCCCAAAGCAGTCAGGATATTTAAGGCAGAAGATTTAAAGCAGACATAGAAACAGAGACAGGATATGGAGATGCAAATGCCTGGGTAGAATGGGTCAAATATACAGTCCAGAGTCTGAACAAAAGCAACTGTTAGGCTTGTGCCACAGGCCGGCCCACTGCATCATCGTGCCCTTTCCACTAGGTGTGGAAAAGCATGAGAGGGAGTGTAAGTGCACGGTGCTCCTCTTCCAGAGGGCTGCTCCTGGTGAAGATTGTAATACAGTGTCCTCTCTCTCCCCTCCCGTCAAAAAGGGAAACACCAAAGCCATACTGGCTTCCCTCCTCAGTCCAGGAGTCCCTCTGCCTGTCTCTCCAGATGGGGGAAAGGGCTCCAGGACCTCGGGACCACGGCCTTGTGTACACAATGTGGAATGTGAGAGGGGATAGTGTTGGCAATTTCTCCAGTTTGACCATACCCCGAGCAGACCTTTGGTGGTTCTGCAGAAAGGGCATCCTCTGACCAGTGTCACCTGAGAAGTGGGGAGAAACCTGCACTTTGGTTCAATTGGCCATCCCATTTACCCTGAAAAAGAAGAAACACAAAACCAGGAAAAGAGAAAGGAAAGTTTACCTGGCTCCTTTGATGACTGAATTTATCTAGATAGTATAGGAGTTCCCTGGGGAGTCCCTAATAGATTTAAAGCTAGAAATCAGATAGCTGCAGAATTTGAGTCATTCTTGTTCCAAAAAAAACATGGATTGGATTAACAACTATATATATTATAATCAATAAATATTTGTCAGTTACACTAGGGATGCAGTTAAGGGAATAGCAGAACAGTTGGACGCTACTAGCCGAATGGCCTGGGAAAATAGGATAGCCCTAGACATGATGCTAGCAGAAAAAGGAGGCGTCTATTATGATTGGAGGCAGTTGCTGTACCTTCATCCTCAGTAACACGGCCCCAGGCAGGACTGTCACCAAGGCCCGGCAGGATTAACAGCCTTATCTGAAGAGTTGGCAGAAAATTCTGGCATTGACAACCCACTCACAGGGTGGTTAGAGCTGGTTTGGAAATGGAAAGGAGTGGCCCTGTCTGTCCTGACGTCCCTTACCATCGTGGCTGGGGGACCCACAGCAGTTGGATGTTGCATCATCCCGTGTGCCCAAGGGTCAGCTCAGAAACTCATTGAAACAGCCCTAACCAAACAGATGCCCACACAGCACAAGCAAAACCACTTGTACCCCCTGAAGAGGAAGATCTCTATGACGAAGAGGTGAGGAGGCTCTCAGCAGATTTGAGAAACTAAATTGTGAAAACTAAAAGAGTCTAAAAGAAAGAAGGGGGATCTGTGGGAAAGGGTCAAGTTTCATTTTCACAAGGGGAAGCCGGAGCAGGCTCTGCTGTTGGAGGAGGGAGGGCAGGGGTTCCAGCCGCTTTGGCCGCCAGAATTTGAAAAGTGGTGCGGAAATGAGGGAGCGCCAATGGCGAGTGCTGGGGGCGGGGCTAGAGCAGGGAGAGCCAATGGTGCATGCTGGGGGCGGGGCTAGAGCAGGGAGCGCCAATGGTGAGTGCTGGGGGCGGGGCTAGAGCAGGGAGAGCCAATGGTGAGTGCTGGGGGTGGGGCTAGAGCAGGGAGGGCCAATGGTGAGTGCTGGGGGCGGGGCTAGAGCAGGGAGAGCCAATGGTGAGTGCTGGGGATGGGGCTAGAGCAGGGAGAGCCAATGGTGAGTGCTAGGGGCGGGGCTAGAACAGGGAGAGCCAATGGTGAGTGCTGGGGGCAGGGCCAGGGGTGAAAGTGGCAGCCAAATTTGAAAATCCCGCCAGGTGTGGAAACGTCACTGAGCCCACCCAGCCCCCCGAGTGTAGGGAATGCAAGAGCCTGGAATCAGGATGGGAACCAGGAAAGTTAGAGCTCTCGCATAGGCTGTGACCCCTGAAGTAACCAATCAATGGGAGCAGGGGAGGGGCCCGCCTGTTAGGTTTAGGGTGTAAGTCTCACTGTTTCTTGTTTGGCGCTGCAGGATGTTTTGTCCAGGTCACAGGCCATTCTTGCAAGATCGTTAATAAAATTCTCTTCTCCTCCACAATCAGGTGAGCTTTTGTTTCCTTATAGGTGCAGCGTTCTTTCTAACACATATATGAAAAACCGACAGCCAACAGCACACTCAGTGGGGAAAGGTTGAAAGCTTTCCCTCTAAGACCAGGATCCAAGACAAGGATGCCCACGATCACTACTGTTATTCAATATTGTACTAGAAGTTCTAGCTAGAGCAATTAGACAAGAAAAAATAATAATAAAGGCATCCAAGTAGGAAAAGAGGAAGTAAAACTCTTACTGTTTGAGGATGACATGATCCTGTACTTAGAAAATCCTGAAGTATCCACGACAAAGCTACTTGAGGTAATAAGTTTAGCAAAGTGACAGGATATAAGATCAAAATGCAAAAATCAGTAATGTTTTTGTACACTAGTAATGAACAATCTGAGGAGGAAATCAGGGATAAAATTCCATTTTCAATAGCAACAGAAAGACTCAAATACCTAGGAATTAATTTAAAAAAAAAAGAAGTACAGGACCTATATAAAGAAAACTACAAAATGATGCTAAAAGAAAATTTAAAAGACCTAAACAAATGGAAAGACATTCTGTATTCATGGATTGGAAGAATAAATATCATGAAGATGTCAATCTTACCAAAACTGATTTATAGATTAAATACAATACTAATCTTAATCCCAACAGCTTACTTTGCAGAATTAGAAAAGCAATTACCAAATTCATTTAGAAGGGAAAGTGCACCCAATAACCAAAAGCATTCTAAAAAAGGAGAGCAACATGGGAGGAATTTCACTGCCTGACCTTGTATATTAGTTAGCCAAAGGGATGCTGATGCAAAATACCAGAAATTGGTTGGTTTTATAAAGTATTTATTTGGGGTAGGAGCTTACAGATACCAGGTCATGAAGCATTAGTTACTTCCCTCACCAAAGTCTATTTTCATGTGTTGGAGCAAGATGGCTGCCAACGTCTGCAGGGTTCAGGCTTCCTGGGTTCCTCCCCTCCAGGATCTTGCTTCTCTCTGGGTTCAGGGTTCCTCTCTTCCCAGGGCTTGCTTCTATTTCCTCTGTGAGCTTCCTTCCCCGGGCTCCAGCTTAAGGATTCAGCACCAAACTCCAACATCAAAAACCCTCCATTTTGTCCTTTGCCATGCCTTTTATCTCTGAGACCCCACCCACCAAGGGGTGGGGACTTAATACCCTAATGATGTGGACCAATCAAAGCCCTAATCATAACTCAATCATGCCCAGGTACAGCCCAGATTACAAACATAATTGAATATCTATTTTTGGAATTCATAACCATATCAAACTGCTACACCTTGAAATGTATTACAAAGCTACAATGGTCAAAACAGCATGGTACTGGCATAAAGACCAATATATTGATCAGTGGAATAGAGAATCCAGGATAAACACTCACCTATACAGTCAACTAGTTTTGACAAACCTACCAAATTAGTGTTAATGGGACAAAACAGTCTCTTCAACAAATGGTGCTGGAAGAACTGGATATCTATAACTGAAAGAAAGAGGACCCCTATCTCACTGCCTATATAAGATTCAACTCAAAAAAGATCAAAGACCTAAATATAAAAGCCAGGACCAGAGATGCAACAAAGATGGTGGCAGGTAAGGAGCTCCTGGAGTCAGCTCCTGCTACAGGCAGTTATCAAACACCCAGAGCTCTCTGGAGCAGCTGAAGCACCTATTAGGGACTCCAGGAGAGCAGAAGAGCATCCTGCCACATCCTTGAAGGACTGGAAGGAGGAGACTGCCCGTCTGCAGAGAAGACTCGTAAGTAGAGGCTCCATGCCCTGGAGGCCAGAGCCCATTCTCCACTGGGGCTCAAGCCGCCTCGGGAGCTGTTCCATGGCTGGAATTTGAAGCTCCACTTCCCAAAAACGGGGGAGGAAGAGACGGTTGGGCACCAGCTTCAGCTACTGAGGAGTAAATTCAGCAGGTTACAGTATAGTCCTGAGAACAGCTAAAGTTTGAGCCTGTCCAAGTCAGAAAGAGGCCGGGAGCTGCCACCTTAACTCCGTGCCTGGCTCGAGGGGCAGCGGGGCGGACTGAGGATCCCAGTGCTGGTGGGGACTGGCTTCTTTCCATCCAGGTCAGATTGCAGCTCTAGCCTAGGCCCCAGCCCCACCTCCAGCAGAGAGGAAGCTGCAGGGACCTGCGCCAGCCTCTCTGGGAAATTACCAGCCAAGCCGCAAAGACCAGTGATTGTCCTACTCTGGCGGCACAAGCCGCCCCAGGAGCTGCTCTGTGACAGGAATTAGAAGCTCCATTTCCCAGAAACAGGGGAGGAGGAGATAGCTGGCTGCCAATTTCAGCTACGGATTGGGAGACTTGGGTGGGTAAGAGATAACCCTGGGAACAGCTGGGGTGAGAACCAGCCCAAGTCAGAAAGAGGCCAGTAGCCGCCATTCTGACTCCACCCCCAGCCTGAGGGGCAGCCGGGCTGACTGAAACTCTCAGTGTTGGCAGGAACCAGCTTCTTTCACCCAGATCAGCCTCCAGCCCGCCTAGGCTTCAGCCCCGCCTCTGGCAGGGAGGAGGCTGAGGAGCCCTGCACCAGCCTACCCAGGTAACTGCAGAGAACTTTGGCTGACATGGACTGGAAACCGGAAGTCTACCAGGGCAACTGCGGTCATCTTGGACCTGCACTGCATAGATTGCTGCCCACACCTGCAGCTCCGTCCCCACCCCAGGCAGGGGAGAAAGGGTGTGAGGCTTCATCAGTCTCTCTGGGCAACTACAGTCTAGGCATGCGCTTGGATTACTCCACACAGATGTGACTCTGTCCTACCCCTGGCAAAGGAGAAGGTTGGGAGAAGCTTCATTTGCCCCTGGTGCAATGAGGGCAGCTTGAGCCTCCACAGTTTACAGCACCAACTGCATGTTTGGCTCCTACTGCATAAAGAGCAAGGGAGAAATGATAGGGAGCCCTAAACTAAAGAGAAAAACTGCACCCAGAATAAATACTCTAGTAAGCCAGATGCCAAGACACCAACAAAAAACTACAATCCACACCAAGAAGCAGGAAACTATGGCCCAATTAAAGGAACAAGAGAAAACTCCAGAGGACATAAAGGAGTTGAGACAATTCATCATAGATGTTCAAACAAATTTCCTTAATAAATTCAATGAGATGGCTAAAGAGATTAAAGATATTAGGAAGACATTGTATGAGTACAAAGAAGAATTTGAAAGCATACATAGAAAAAAAGCAGATCTTGTGGGAATGAAAGGTACAATAAATGAAATTTAAAAAACACTGGAATCATATAATAGCAGATCTGAGGAGGCAGAAGAAAGGATTGGTAAGCTTGAAGAAAAGGCCCCTGAAAATGAACATACAAAAGAACAGATAAAGAAAAGAATGGAAAAAATTGAACAAGGTCTCAGGGAACTAGATGACAGCAAAAGGCATGCAAACATACATGTCATGGGTGTACCAGAAGAAGAAGAGAAGGGAAAAGGGGCAGAAGGAATATTTGAAGAAATAATGGTAGAAAATTTCCCAACCCTACTGAAGGACATAGATATCCATGTCCAAGAAGCACAATGTACTCCCATCCAAAAAAATCCAAATAGACCAACTCCAAGACACATACTCATCAGAATGTCAAAGGCCAAAGACAAAGAGAATTCTGAGAGCAGCAAGAGAAAAGCAATGCATAACATACAAGGGATACCCAGTAAGATTAAGTGCTGATTTCTCACCAGAAATCATGGAGGCAAGAAGACAATGATCTGATATATTTAAGACACTACAAGAGAAAAATTTCCAGCCAAGAATCTTATATCCAGCAAGACTGTCTTTGAAAATTGAGGGCAAAATTAGAATATTCACAGATAAACAAAAACAGAGAATTTCTAAGCAAGAGACCAGATTTTCAGGAAATACTAAAGGGTGTGCTAGAGCCTGAAAAGACAGGAGAGAGGGATCTGGAAGAGAGTCTAAAAATGAAGATTATATCAATAAAAATAACTAAAAGCGTCAAAAGAATGGTGAAAATAAAATACGACAGATAAAACTCAAATAGGGAAGTGGACTTGGCCTAATGGATAGGGCGTCTGCCTACCACATGGGAGGTCCGCAGTTCAAAACCCGCGCTTCCTTGACCCGCGTGGAGCTTGTCCATGCGCAGTGCTGATGCACACAAGGAGTGCCTTGCCATGCAGGGGTGTCCCCCGTGTAGAAGAGCCCCATGCACAAGGAGTGCACCCCATAAGGAGAGCCGCCCAGTGCAAAATAAAGTGCAGCCTGCCCAGGAATGGCGCCACACACATGGAGAGCTGACACAACAAGATGATGCAACAAAAAGTAACACAGATTCCCGTGCCACTGATAAGAATAGAAGTGGTCACAGAAGAACACACAGTGAATGGACACAGAGAGCAGACAACTGGGGTGGGGGGGTGGGGAGAGAGAAATAAATTAAAAATAAATCTTAAAAAAAAAAACAAAACAACTCAAATAGTCAGGAATAAACTTAACCAATTATGTAAAGCATTTGTATTCAGAAAATTGTAACTCAATGTTAAAACAAATTTAAAAAAGCCCTAAGTAACTGGAAGAACATTCCATGCTCATGGATTGGAAGACTAAATATCATTAAGATGTCAATTCTACTCAAATTGATATACAGATTTAATGCAATCCCAATAAAAATTCCACCAGCATTAAAGAAAAAATTCAAAACACGATCATTAAATTTATTTGGAAGGATAAGGGGTCCTGAATAGCCAGAAACATCACAAAAAGGAAAAGTGAACCCTCATCTCCAGACTTTAAATCATAATACCTACCTATAGTGGTAAAAACAGCATGGTATTGGCCTAAAGACATACACAATAGACCAACGGAACCAAATTTATGGTTCAGAAACAGACCCTCACAGGTATGGTCAAGTGATTTTTGACTAGCCTGTCAAAGTCACACAGCTCGGGCAGAACAATCCATTCAACAAAAGGTGCTGAAAGAATTGGACATCCATAGCTGAAAGAAGGAATGAGGACCCCTATCTCACACCTTATCCAAAAACTAACTCAAAATGGATCAAAAAACTAAAAATAAAAGCAAGAACATAACACTTCTAGAAGAAATTGTAGGAAAATATCTTCAAGACCTGGTGGTAGGTGGTGGATTCTTAAAGGAGATAAGAGACAGACTACTGATGTTTAATACATGTAGAAGTTTTAATTAGCTTTACTGTAAAAGTGTGGAAATGTATAGAGCAGATGGTAACACACAGTAAGTAACAGCTAGTTTATAAATGGGGATGTGACTGAAAATGGTAGTCTAGGTATGTAAATGCCAATTGATGGAATGCTAGAGAATAATCTAGGAACTGGATAGCACAGTAAACCAAGAGGTGGATGAGAATTGTGGTTGATGGTATAGATGCAAGAGTGTCCTTTGTGAGCTAGAGCAAATGTACATCACTACTGCAGGGTGTTGGGAATGTGGAGAAGCATGGGAAAGATACACCTGGAGAGACCTATGGATTGTGGTTAACAGTAATAATATAATATTGCATCTATGCAAAAGATGTGCTGTGTTGATACTGAGGCAGTATGGAAAATGTGAGCCAAATGTTCACTATGGACATGGTAACAATCAGATGATATTATTTTATCTGTAACAAATGACAAATGTGGTGTGTTGATGGAGGGGTGTTGTTTGGGAATTCTGTACACATACATGATTGTTTTATAAGTTTACAATTTCTCATAAAAAATATATTAAAAAAACAATAATAGGGTGGGTTGGGGGAAAAACACACCAAATGTAAGATAAGGACTATGATTAGTAGTAAGATTTTGACAATATTTTTTCATAGTTTTTAACAAACGTCTCATGACAATGCACGGTGTTGGTGGAGGGTTGATGTATGGGAGCCCTGCATGATGTTATGCATGTTTGCTTTGTAAGTTCACAACTTTTACTATACACTTAATTGTTTATGTATGCTCATATATAAATGATATAAAGGTAATAATAGGATTGGTTGGGGGAACATACTTTGGTTAGTAGTAATATTTTGACAATGCTCTTTAATCATTAGTTAAAAAGGCTTCACACAGTGCAAGGTATTGTCAGTAAGGTGAGTTATGAGAGTCCTGTGTGATGTTATATATGTTTATTTTATAAGTTCACAACTATTATTATATACTCATTGTTTATATACGTTTATGTATGAGTGATATACATCAATACATTTTTTTAAAAAGCCAGGACCTTGAAACTACTAGAAGAAAATATAGGGAGACATCTTATATATTTGTGGTAGGTGGTGGTTTCTTGGACCTTATACCCAAAGCAAGTGTAACAAAACAAAAAATATATATAAATGGGACCTCCTCAAAATTAAACACTTTTGCACCTCACAGGACTTTGCCCAAAGAGTGAAAAGGCAGCTGACTCAATGGGAGAACATATCTGGAAATCACATGTCTGATAAGGGTTTAATATCCAGGATATATAAAGAGATGTTACAATTCAACAATAAAAAGATAAACGACCCAATTAAAAAATGGGCAAAAGACTTGAATAGACATTTGTCCAAAGAAGTACGAATGGCAGAAAAACAACAACACATGAAAACATGCTCAACATCACTCATGATTAGGAAAATGCAAATCAAATCTCCAACGAGCTATCATTTCACACCTATCAGAATGGCCACTATTAAAAGAACCGCAAGTGTTGGCGAGGCTGTGGAGAGACAGGAGCGCTTCTTCACTGCTGGTGGGAGCTGAGAACGGCACGGCCACTGGGAGGGCTCCTTGGCACTTGCTAAGGAAGCTGAATAGAGACTTGCCACGGGACCCTGCAATGGCACTACTGGGAACACACCCAGAAGAACCGAGCGGCGACACGAGCAGACACCTGCACGCTGACGCTCACGGCGGTGTCAGTCACGACGGACAAAGCTGGAAACAGCCCAGGTGACCCTCAACCGAAGAATGGATAAACAAGCTGTGGTGTATTCAGAAGATGGAATATTATGCAGCTTTAAGAAGAAATGAAATTGTAAAGCATGACAACACGGATGAACCTGGGGGATACTGCGTTGAGCAAAGCAAGCCAGACACAAAAGGACAAATATTGTATGATTATACTATGAACTAAATATATTATGTAACATATTGTAAGGGTTCATTTATATAACATATAAATAAAATCAGTTTATAAAGATGAAATTAGGGAAGCAGATGTGGCTCAACTGATAGAGCATCCATCTACCATATGGAGGGTCCAGGGTTTGATCCCCAGGGCCCCCTGACCCGTGTGCAGCTGGCCCATGAGCAGTGCTGCTGTGCGCAAGGAGTGCCGTGCTACGCAGCGGTGTCCCCACGTAGAGGTGCCCCATGTGCAAGGAGTGCGCCCCATAAGGAGAGCCACCCTGCATGAAAAAAGTGCAGCCCACCCAGGAGTGGCGCCACACACATGGAAAGCTGTTGCAGCAAGATGACGCAACAAAAAAGAGATGCAGTTTCCCAGTGCCGCCACATAATGCAAGCTGACACAGAACACACAGCAATTGGACACAGGGAGCAGACAACGGGGGGAAAGGGAGAGAAATAAATGAAATAGATCTTTAAAAAACAAACAAAAAACAGTACTGCTATTCAAAGTCACAGCAAAGTATTTTCTTAAAAAAGATGAAATTAGATTATTGGTTATGTAGGGCTGCAGAAGGACTGCTAAGGGGTGTGAAGGCTTTCTTTCTGAAGTAATGAAATGGTTCTAAAATTTTTTCGTGGCAATTAATGCCCATCATTGTGATTATAATAAAAGCCATTGATTATATACTTTGGGTAGATCATATGGCATGTGATATATCTCAGTTAAACTGCTTGTTAAATAAATGTGCAAGAAAAGCCAGAAATAGCAGCTATACACAGCAGGGGAAACAGAGAATTTGAGAGGTGAAGAATTTTTTTGTTCGTCTGTTTTTTTGTTTATTATTATTACTGAGATTATGAAAATGCTCTAATAATGTTAGAATTGATGAATGAACAACTATGTGGTTATACCAAATAACATTGTGCACTTGGGAAAAAAAAGGTCAATATGACCCAGCAATTCCACTTGTAGGGATATTCCCAAGATAACTGCAAACACAAACTCAAGCAGATACTGGTATATTGAAATTCGTACTAGCATTTATTCACAAAAGCCCAAAGGAGGAAAATCCCAAGTGCCCATCCATAGAGGAATGGTCAAACAGTCTGAACTCCACACTCAGTGGAGTATTATGTGGCCATTAAGAAGACGTGAAGTCCAGAGACGCACTGCAACATGGATGGGCCTTAAGACATTATGCTATGTATTCGTCAGTCAAAGGGGTGCTGATGCCAACTACCAGAATTCTATAAGCGGCATTTATTTGGGGTAGTTCTTAAGTCACAAGGCCACAGAGAGTAAGTTACGTCCTCACCAAACTGTTGGCACATGTTGGAGCGAGGTGGCGGGCGACACCCGCCAGGCTCAGGCTTCCTCGTCCCCTTCAGGCTCTGTTGTCCCAGCTTCTTCCGATATCAGCTGGGGGCCAGGATAGAGCTCGTTTGTCTTCCCGGGGCACCAGCATCAAAACTAAGCTCTTTCCTCTGCCATGTCGTTTTCTGTGTGTGTGCCCACCAACGGGGCAGGGACTTGTCCTACTGACATGGCCGAATCAAAGCCCTAATCTTAATTTACTCAAGTAAAAGCGAAACCTCTGAATTTAATACAATCAAAGGGTATCACGCCCAGAGAAACAGACCAGTTTACAAACATAATATTTCTTTTTGGAATTCGTTGATGACATCAAACTGCCACACAATGCATGAAATAAGCAAGGTACATGAAGGCGGATATTGTATGCCATTTTATTTTTTGTTTTTCTTTCCCCCTTCCTTCCTGTAGGTTACTTAAAATTTTTCTTAGAATGCCATTTTATCCATTGTTTTTAAAAAAAGTACAATTGAGGAAATTTAATGAACTTTTGATGAGACATTTCCATGCGCAGGTACCTACTCTGTATTTCATAATTTTTATGTACTAATCTGCCATAAATTAGTGTAATTGCTTTTAAATTTTTACTGTAACATATATAAAACAAATTTCCCATTTTAACGCCTATCTTGTATACAATTCGGTGACATTAGTTACATTCAAATATTGTGCTACCAACAGCACCATGGACTAACAAGTTTGTTGTTTGATTTTATTATTCACCCCAAGGAGAAACTCTGTGCCACCCAGCAGTAACTCCCCAGCCCCTGGGAGCCTGTAATCCAGCCTCTCTGCTCCTACTGGT
This sequence comes from Dasypus novemcinctus, assembly GCF_030445035.2. Lineage (NCBI taxonomy): Eukaryota > Metazoa > Chordata > Mammalia > Cingulata > Dasypodidae > Dasypus > Dasypus novemcinctus. The sequence goes on from NC_080693.1 coordinate 85,951,509, forward strand.
ACTCCTTCTAAGTGACAACAGTCGCTATTTGTCCTCCTTCTTTCCCTCACCTTGTCTTTGAGATTCGGAATCCGTGGGGAGCTCCCCGCGGGACCTCGCTCCCCGCAGGACTGAGTCAGAGTCCAAGGCACAGAGGGACACAGTCCGAGTGTCCACCACCTGCTGAGGGACACTTGGGTTGCTTCCGCCTTGCGGCGACTGTGAACATGCTGCTGAGAACACGGGTGAGTGGATCAGCCAAAGGGGTGCTGACGCAAAAGACCAGAAACCTGCTTCCTTTTATAAAGGGCATTTATGTGGGGTAGGAGCTTACAGGTACCAGCCATAGACCATAAGTCACTTCCCTCACCAAAGTCTATTTCCCTATGTTGGAGCTAGATGGCTGCCGACGGCTGCGAGGGTTCAGGCTTCCTGGGTTCCTCTCTTCCTGGGTCTTGCTTCTGTTTCCTCTGTGAGCTTACTTCCCAGGGTTCCCGCTTAAGGCTTTAGTACCACACTCCAACATCAAAAACTCTCTACTCTGTCCCTTGCCATGCCTTTTATCTGTGAGTCCCCACCCCTTGGTGGGCCCTAATGACGTGGCCCAATCAAAGCCTCATCATCACAATCACGCCCAGGTACAGACCAGCTTACAAACATAACCCAGTACCTATTTTTGGAATTCATAATCATATCAAACTGCTACACTCCACCTTCTGAATTCCAAAAAGACATTACAATATTTGAAAAACCTTAAATCAGTGACAATGCAAGTACTAAATCATATCACAATCAATTTAAAGAAATACAGTTTTTCTTGGGGCAAAGTCCTGTCTACTATACACCTCTGAAACTATAAAACAATTTATCTGTTTCCAATATACAAATGGACAAAGGATAAACATTTTCATTACAATTAGGAGAAATTGGGAGGGAAACATGAGTCATGGGTCCTCTACAGGTCAGTAAACCTGTGGGGCATCCTCCATTGATTTCAGTCTGAGAGTCATTCTTAAGACTATGGTTTTTTCTCTTTGGGGCCTTACAGGAACCCACCTTTCCACAGGCTTGCCCAGTGGCCACTTTCTTGGTTCCACCCTCATCAAGCATCTGGGTGTCGACCAAGCTCCAGACCTCACCCTTCAGGAGTGTTGGGGTGATTGCCACACCTCACCCAATCTTTGGGTTAGAGTCTTACCCCCCTAGTACAGTGATGTAAAGAAACATTCCCCTAATCTTTGGCATATAGGCTCAACCCTCTCAGAGCAATGGGTTGACCACCTGGCCTTCCCTGATCCATGAGGTCAGGTCCACCCCTCTCAGACCTGTGGGGTGCCGACTTAAGCCGCCCTAATCCTTGGGGATTGTGCTCCACCCTCTCCATACCCGGGGGCAGCAAAACTCCCAGAACATCGGGTGGGAACATCCACCCTCTTCAACTGCTGATGCAAACTCACCCTCTCTGTACACGTGGGTGGGGTCCCTCTCTTGGCCCAAGGTGATGTCCTGATTCCACATCTCAGCTCCCATGGTTTTCCTCTTGAAGTCGTTTCTCTTTCAATTTCTCCTTTCCTTATCTCTTTTAGTGCAAGCTGAGTGGTTTTGTTCATACAGTTCTCTCAAAAACCTTTTTCGTTTAGCATGCAGGAAGCAGGGGTCCAAGTCATCAGACAGTTACGATTTTCCACAAGTCTTTCCGAGATAACTGCATCTTCAATCCTGATTTACAAGTTAGTTAAGTCCTCCAATGATGCACTTTCTTCTGGGAGCCTGATTTCCGGAGGCTTGGAATTTCCAGAATTAGTTTGTCTTCTTTGTGCCTGGCAGTTTAGTCCTCAGTTTATCTCTCTCCCCTAGCATTTTGCTATAAGCTGCAAGCAGAAGCTAAGCCGCATTCTCCGGGTTTACTTTAGAAATTTCTTCACCTAAATGCCCAGCCAGGTTCGCCATTTTCAAATTCTGCCTTCCATAAAACACCAGGACTTAATCTTCCTAAGTTCTCTGCGACTTCAAAACATGGATCACTTTTCCTCCAGTTTCCAATAATAGTTTCATCATTTATTTCTAAGGCATCATAAAAAGTCTCTCTAGCATCCACATTGCTATCAATAGTCTCTTCAAAGCACTGTGGGTCTTTTCTTCCAAACATCTAAAAATTCCTCCAGAAAAAAAAAAAAAACCTTTATCCATTTATAAAAACGTTCCATCATTTCAGTAATTGCGAAAGCACTTCCCCACAACTTAGTACCAAATTCTGTATTAGTCAGCAGCCAAAGGGTGCTGATGCAAAATAACAGAAATCTGCTTCCTTTTATAAAGGGCATTTATGTGGGGTAGGAGCTTACAGATACCAGGTCATAGAGCATAGGTTACTTCCCTCACCAAAGCGAGATGGCTGCTGACGTCTGCGAGGAGGGTTCAGGCTTCCTGGGTTCCTCTCTTCCTGGGGCTGGCTTCTCTTTCCTCTGTGTGCTTACTTCCTGGGGCTCCAGCTTAAGGCTTCAGCATCAAACCTCAACATCAAAATCCCCGCCAACTCTGTCCTTTGCCTTTTATTCTTGAGACTTAATACCCTAATGAAGTGGCCCAATCAAAGCCCTAATCGTAATTTACTCATTTCCAGGTACAGACCAGATTACAAACATTATCCAACATCTACTTTTGGAATTCATAACCATATCAAAATGCTACAGTGAACAAAGTGCTTTTTAAAATTGAGATGCATTCATTTCACCCTTTTAAAGTGTTCAGTGGTTTCTAGTCTAGTATGTAATTTCAGAACATCGGCTTCTCAAGAAAAAACCCGACTTATGGCTGGGTCTTCGGCAGCTCCCTTAGTGCTGCTCTAGGCAGAGCGTTAAAACCCACAGCTCGGCTGTCCCCGGCGCTGACGTCCCACCCTGAGGTGGGCACAGAAACCTCACCTCCAGTTAAATCCCTTTATCCTCCCTTCCTCTCTGTTGCTTTCCTGCAGGGACTCAACTAGACACTGGACTGCTTGCGGGTGTCCCAATGCCCATTCCTGTCCTTCTGGAATCTTCCTATGGCGGTGCCTCAAGCCCACGGATCTCGTTCTCTTGTCTCTAATTTCCCATTAGTGCTAAACTGAGGTTCTCACCTCACACATCACAGCTCTTCTTCTGTGACCTTTTAAAAAACACCTCAGTTGTCTCTGCTTGTCTTTCTGAACCTCTGTACTTGACGTCTCTGCTCATCCTAACCGCCCTGTTTTCCTACTTTCTTTGCGATCTCCGGCAGTTTCTCACCAATAAGTCCTCACCTGATAGTTCTTGATCTTTGTCCTAGGACCCAGTAAGTTTACCTGGAGACAATTTGATCCTTTTGGGTATTGCTTTTAAGGAGAGGGGATATAGCTCAGGTTGAGCACCTGCTTCTCACAGGCAGCCTGGGCTCAATCCCTGGGCTGGTTTACGTGTAGACCAAGTCTAGAGCTGACCCCCCGGGCCGGGGCATGGCCCTCTTCAGTCTGGCTGGTGAGAGCCGGGCCCTGTCCCTCGAATACTTCCCGTGCTCCTTCCTTCACCTCAGGACCCCAAGTGGGGCCCCTGAGCAGCTCTGCCCGGCCGCCCCCGCCTGGGCAGACTGGTGCTCTCCAGGCACCGCCCCCTGTGTTGGGGTCACGGGCCCCTCCCGACAGCAGACCCAGTCCCTCTGGCTCCATCTTGGCTGGAAGCAGAATTCCACTCCATTCCCGTCAAAAACGGGGGGACTGGCTAACGGAGGCATTTGGCCCCAGGAGGTCAACCAACGGGCCGCTGCCGCCAGAGCTCCCAGGGACCGTGCGCCCCGAGCCGTCTCCGTCACCAGGGCATTCCCGACACCTCCCTCGTGGGCAGGGGGTGCGACCCAGGGGGGCCTCAGGAAGGGGGCGGCGCGGGGAAGAACCAGACGCCTGAGGCCAGAGCTCACGTGTGGTTTAATTGTAGGGAGCTGGGGGGCGGGCCGGTGAGAGCAGCATCTCTAGAAGGGGGCGTGAGGAGGAGCAGGGCGCAGCCGGGGATCCCCCCCTCCCCGGGACGGGCGCCCGAGCGCTCGGGCCTGAGTGGCAGTCTCAGTTGTGTCTCTTGACCAACAAAAACACAGACACGAGGCCGGGGCTCCTGGTAGGGGCTGCCCGCCTGGCCCCCATCATAGGTGCTGCGGGGGCACCGGGTCACGGGGCCATGGGGATCCACCCCTTCCACCTGCCCAAGGCCTTGCCTGCCGCCGAGGAGGCTGCATCTTTCCCAGCGATGCAATAAATACGATAGCCCAGCCCAAGGGCGGCGCGACTCTTCACAGACGGGCGTCTCCGAGTCGGTGGCGGGGGCCCGGGACGGCGGCGGGGCCACAGGGGCGGGTCCCACCGGCAGGACCCTCCTGGCCGAGCCGCGGGGCCGGGTTGGAGGGTGGGAGGGAGGGGTGGGCGGTGATGGCGGGTGCGGCGGCCCCGGCGCAGGTGGGCTCAGCCCTCGCGCACGCTCACCCGCGGCTCGGCCAGGGAGCTGTGGATGATGCTGATGATGGCGTCCAGGCCGCTGCCCTCCAGCAGGGTCTGGTGGTCGCCCTCGATGACGTGGACCGACACCTGCCCGTCGCACACCTGCGGGCGGCACCGTGAGCCGGGCCCGTGCCCGCCCCCTCGCGCCGCGGCCGGGGAGGCCCCGGGGGTTCACCTCAGACAGGTTGTAGTCGGCGCCCAGGTTGTCACCGTAGGTGCTGCCCTTCTCGGCGCGCAGCAGCGTCACGTTGCCATGGTACTTGGCCTTGGGCGCGTACTGCTCGGCGGCGCGCAGCTTGTGGTAAAAGGAGAAGGCCGCGAAGCTGAGCTCCGGGCGGCTCAGGCTGCTGTGGCTCTGGACGATGAGGTCAACCGCGGCCTCCACCCGCTGCTCCAGGTCCTGCAGCGGCAGCAGCGCCGCCAGCACCTGTGGGGGGGGGGCTGTGAGCACGAGGCGGGCGCACTCAGCGCCCCCCGCCGGCCCCGGGACACGCACCTTGCCATGCTCGGCGTCGGTGAACTGCTGCACGAAGAAGCACATGGCCTCGGCCTCCGCCTCCGCCTCGCAGCCGCCGGCCATCTTGGCGCGGTAGCCCTGCAGGGGCGAGGCGGGGGCGCTGCAGCCTGGCGGCGCGCGGGCACGGGCGCGGAGCGGCTGGGGCCTGGGACGCGGGTGCATGGCCTCACCTGGGTGTAGGCCAGCACGAAGGCGTGCGAGCCGTCGAACAGGAAGAGGCTGTTGTGGGTGGGGCTGGGGCCCTGCTGCAGCTGGGAGCACATCTCGAAGGCCACGCAGGCGCCGTATGAGTAGCCCGCCACGCGGTATGGGCCCTCGGGCTGCACCTGCCTGATGCAGTCCACGTAGTAGGCCGCCAGGCTCGGGATGCTGTCCAGGGGCGCGGCTGCGAAGGCGCGGGTGCCGGTCAGGTCCAGCGGGGCCCAGGGTTCTGCCGCCCCCGCGCCCCAGCCGCCCCCGCGCCGCGCCCCACGCACCTCGCGTGCACTGCAGGCCGTAGGTGGGCACGCTGAGCTTGGCGGCCAGGCTGCGGAAGACGGTGGTGGAGCCCTCGATGGGGTGCACGAGGAAGAGCGGCCGCTCGGCGCTCTGCACCGCGTTGAGCCGCGCCAGCGTGGGGCCCTCGGGGTTCACCAGCAGGCTGCTCAGGTTCCGCTGGCCCTGCTGCCGGGCCAGGCCACCCTCCGGGGACGCTGAGGCTGTCTGCTCTGTGGAGGGTCAGGCGGAGGCTGAAGCGTGGGCCGCCGGGGGTGGGAGCAGGTGGGCACTGCTGGGAGCCCTTGGCATGCCCGGGCAAGGGGGGAGCGGTGGGGGCCTCCAGGACGCACCCATGAGGCGGGGCTGCCCGCTGCTGCCGCGAGGCACGGAAGCCCGTGAACAGCCACGTGGGCCACAGCCCACCCTGGGTCCCGCGCACGCACCCTGCACGGCGCCGGCCTGGGAGAGTTCTTGCAGCCTGCGCAGCGTCAGCTGCTGGACGTCACGCACGGACAGGACCAGGTCGTGCTCGCGCTCCAGCATCTGCCGCACCTCCACACCCATGAGCGAGTCCAGCCCCAGGTCCCCCAGTGAGCTGTCCAGGCTGACAGCGGCCATGTCGCGGATGCCTGCGGAGAGAGGCTCGGTCTGTGGCGGGGGGACGGGAGGGACCCCAAGCGCAGGCGAAGCGCGGGAGTGCAGGGCCGCCCTTGGGCTCTGACGGAGGAGCCGGCGCCCGCGGGTCCTCAGCTGGAGGGCGCCGCGGCCGCCACGCCAGGCCTTGCTCCACCCGCCCCGTGCGCCCCGGGGCCCGCCGCTGCGCTCACCCAGGATGTGGGCCACGGCCTGCAGCAGGTTGCGCGAGACGCTGCCCTGGCTGGGGCCCGCTGTCTTCTCAGCCAGCACGAAGCTGCCCAGCACGGGGTGGGGCAGGTTCAGGAAGAGGCCCAGGGCCTCCAAGCAGGACGGCATGCGCTGCGGCAGCGTCCCGCTGATCTCCGTGTCGTTGGTGCCCCTGCTCTCCAGGATGACGCCCACGTCGCCGACGGCGCCCCACTGCACGGCGAGGCCTGTGGGCGAGGCGGGGCGGCCGGTGGGCCCGGGGCGGGCGGGCGGAGGGCGGCGGGGCGGGCGGGTGCGCACCTGGGAGGCCGTCGTGCCGGCGCTGCTCGCAGATGCGTTCCATGGTGGAGTTGGCGAAGCCGTAGTTGCTCTGGCCGGCGTTGCCGCGCCCGCAGCTCACCGAGGAGAAGACCACGAAGTGATCCAGCTCGGGGCACGCCTCCCGGGTCACCCTGCGGAGACGCCAGGCGGTCGCTGGCCCCCAACGCCACTCCCCCAGGAAGGCGCAGGGAGTGTCCCTTCACTGCGGCGGGAACTGCGTCAGCGCCTGCCTGACCCCAGTTTGCCCTGGACGTGGCGGGGGTGGGCAGCAGAGCACTCCCATGGCCCAGGGTGGCCTCTGGCCAGGCGGGGCCTGGGCCGGGGCCGGCTGTTACCGCCCAGCGAGCCCCAGTGGCCGCGGGAGCTGGGGGCAGGCGCCCGGCAGGGCAGGAGGCGGTCGCGGGTGGGGTGGGTTTAGCTGGTCTAGCTAGGTTAGGCTAGGTTAGCTGGTTCAAGCTGGGTTTAGCTGGGTTTGGCCGGGTTAGGTTGGATTTAGCCACTTCAAGGCTGGTTGAGCTGGGTTTAGCTAGTTTAGGAGTAGGCACAGACTGCTTTGGCTGGGTTTAGCGGACTCAGCTGATTTAACCTGGGTTTAGCTGGTTTAGACTGGATTTAGCTGGTCTGAGCCAGGCCAGGCCAAGGGCCAGCAGCAGGGGCCGTGCGTACCTGTCCAGGTTCAGGGTGCCGCTGTACTTGGGCTTGCTGACTTCCTGGAAAAGCTGGGGCGTCTGGTTCTCCAGCACGGCGTCTCTGAGGACCTGGGGACAAGGCGCCCTCGCACCTGCTGCGGCTCCAGGCCCCCGCCCGGCCCCCACGCGCCCCGAGGCCCCCGCCCGGCTCCCACCCTCCCCCCACCCTCCCCGAGGCCCCCGCCCGGCCCCCACCCTCCCCGAGGGCCCCGCCCGGCCCCCGCCCTCCCCGAGGGCCCCGCCCGGCCCCCCGCCCTCCCCGAGGCCCCCGCCCGGCCCCCGCCCTCCCCGAGGCCCCCCGCCCGGCCCCCGCCCTCCCCGAGGCCCCCGCCCGGCCCCCGCCCTCCCCGAGGGCCCCCGCCCCGCTCACCATGGCCAGGTTGAAGATGCCCCCCACCGGCCCGAGCTGCGCAGCCTCAGCAAGGAGCTCCCGGGCGCCCTCCAGCACGCCGACGTCTCTGGTGGACACAAGCACCTGGACGCCCTGGCGCCGCCATGCCCACACCTGCTGGGCCTGGTAGCCTGCGGGAGCCGGGCCTGGGGTTGGGGCCGATCCTCCAGCCCCTTCCCGTGCCCCGGACGTCCCCACAAGAGAGCAGGAGGGGCTGACAGGACGGACAAGCAGGCGGGTCTGAGCACAGACGGGGCAGACAAGGCGGGGGGGGCTGGCGGGGCGGACCAAACGCGGCACATTGACGCCCACCCGCGGCGCGGGCCTGAGCCCCTCGGGGCAGCGCACGGCCAAGCCGCGCCCCCGACGCACGCGCCTCGCCCACCTGTGCGGATCCCGGAGCGTGAGGTGAGCACCAGCTTCTGGGCTCCGCGCTCCACGAGCCAGCGGGCCAGCTCCAGGCCGAAGCCGCCCAGGCCGCCGGCGATGACGTAGCTCTTGTGCGCTGGACAGAAGGTCTTGGACAGGGCCGTCATCAGGGTGGGCTCCGCGCCCGGCCCAGCCGCCTCCTCACGCACCTGCGGGCCCCGGCAGCACCGCTCGTCACTCTGCCCGGGGGCGGGACCCGGCGGCGGCGGGGGCGCGGCGCTGGCCTCACCTGGACGAGCACCTTGCCGATGTGCCGGCCCTGGGCCATGTAGCGGAAGGCGTCCTCCACCTGGTCCCTGCGGAAGACGGTGCGCTGCAGGGGCTGCACCACGCCGTCCCGGATGCCCGCCCGCAGCAGCTCCGCCACCACCTGCCAGTCGGCCCCGGCCTCCTCGAAGAGCGCGTCCAGCAGGATCCCGTGGAAGGCCACGTTCTTCAGGAAGACGGCCATGCCTGCGCGGGAGGGCCGGTCTCGCGAGGGCCCCGGGCTGCCCCGCCCCCCCGCCCGCGGCCGCCGGGACGGGCCTCACCTAGCGCGTGGTCGTTGGCAAGGTCAAACTTGCCGATCTCCAGGAAGCGGCCCTTCTGGGCCAGGCACCGCACGCTCGCCTGCAGCTTCTCCTCCGCCAGGGAGTTCAGGACGAGGTCGACACCTGGCGGGCGACGGGGTGAGCAGGGCCGCGGAGGCAGGCCACTGCCCCCCCAGGGGAGGGGCGGCCGGAAGGGGCCCCCAGGGCTGCTGCCTCTAGGCTGCAGGGGAAGAGGACGGGGGACAAGGAAGGGACAAGGCAGACGGCGGAACAAGGGGGGCAATGAGTGACAAGGAGCGGAACAAGGGAGATGTCGGGACAAGAAAGATGACAGGGGGCAGGGGGCCAGGGAAAGGGAGGTGGAGCCAGGAAGCCGGGCGCGGGCGCGCAGGCTCACCCCTCCCGGCCGTGTGCCGCAGCACGTGCTGCTCGAAAGTCGTGTCTCGGGAATTGGCGAAGCTGGTGTCACTGAGCTGGGGGAACCGGGACTGCAGGTAGGCGCGCTTCTCGGCCGAGCCTGGCGGAGAACATGCCCCGTCAGCTTGGCCCAGGCCCGGGGGCGGAAGGCGGGGGGGCAGGGGCTCACCCACGGTGGTGAAGACGCGGCAGCCCAGGCTGAGGGCGATGGTGATGGCGGCCTGGCCCACGCCGCCGGAGCCCGCGTGGATGAGGACGGTCTCGCCACGCTGGATGCGCCCGCGCACCACCAGCGCATAGTAGGCGGTCGCGTACACGACGGGCACCGAGGCCGCCTCCTCCAGGGTCCTGGGGGCGCAGGCGCAGGCAGGTCAGCCTGGGCCCGCGGCGAAGGCCCACCCCGCGTCCCCGGCAACTCACCAGGCGGGAGGCACGTCCCACAGGAAGTCGGAGGACAGCAGGACGGAGGTGGCCAGGCCCTCGGCGGGCACCAGCCCCATCACGCGCTGGCCACGGCTGTCCAGGCCTGAGAACTCCATGCCCAGCATGCAGTCCCTGGAGGCCCACTTCCCTGCGGACAGAGCCGGGTGAGGCCCGCGGCCCGCGGCCCGTCCCCCCCCAGCCCGGGCCAGCCACGCACCTGGGATGGCGTCCGGCGAGAGCTTGCCCGTGGCCAGCATGACGTCCCGGAAGTTGAGCGAGGCGTAGTGCACCCTGCAGAGCTGGAGGCCGGGGCCGGGGGGCCCGGCATGCTGCAGCGGGGAGCACACCCAGCGGATGGAGGAGAGGTCGCCGCGTGTCAGCAGGTTCACGAAGGCGTGCTCCGTCTGCTCCTCGGGCCACTCTGTGCGACAGGAGGCGGGGCTGCTGTGGGCTGCGGGCGCGGCCTGGGCGCCGGTGGGGGGTGGGCACGCGGGCCAGGCTCACCTTGCCCCAGCAGGAAGTGCCGGAAGGCCCCCCAAGCACCGTCCCGGTGGACGTTCATCACCAGGTCCCCCTCCACCACCCTCTGCAGCTCCGCGGAGCCCGGGCCAACATCGGGGACCGGGGACGTGCTCCTGAGATTGGATACGAGGACGCACCTGCGGGGAAGACGTGGTGGTGAAGGGAAGAAGGGGGAGAGGAGGGAGAAGGAGAGGGAGAGGAGGGGAGAGGAGGGGAGAGGAGGGGAGAGGAGGAGGGGAAAAAGGGAAGAGGGAGCTGGGTGGGGGAGGCGGTATGGAGGCGCTGCGGCCGCTACCGGAGCCGGTGTCCCCCGGGTTCTCTGCGCAGGCAGTTGACAAGGCCCACGACGCCTGAGGAGGCGCAGCCCGCCGTCAGCCACACGGGCGCGGTGGCCTGGTCCGCCAGGGCGGCCTGCAGGGAAGGGCAGCGCTCAGCCGCAGCTCGGCCCCCACGCGCCCACCCGGGGCCCCGGCCCGGCGCTGACCTTCAGGGTGTCCACCCACTGGAAGCCGGCGTCATCCACGGATACGAAGATGGGGCTGCTGGGGGGCGCCGGGCGGCGGCGGCAAAGGAAGAGGGCGGAGCCGTAGAAGGAGCACTTCCGGGCCAGCAGCTGTAGCCCCGCTGCCTCCAGCAGGTCCTCCCAGGCGTCCTGCGGAGGCGTGGGGTCAGTGCGCGGCTGGGCCCCGTGCCCCCGCCCCCCGGCGGTCCCCGTGTGCCCATGGCCCACCTGGCTCGGGAAGCGCTGGCTCCCCCTCGGCTCTGGGGCACCCAGGAAGGCGACGGCCTCCCCGAGGGCCTGCCCGCCGAGCAGGGTGTGCAGCAGCAGGAAGCCGCCCTCCTTGAGCGTGGCCACCATGTGGCCAAGGGTGGCCGCCGGGTCCCCGAGGGGCGCCAGGACGCGGCTGCACAGCAGGAGGTCAGCGGCACCCAGGCCGTCAGGGGCCGGCTTCGCGGGGTCCCACTGGGCCTGGGCCACGCCGGGCGGCGCCGTGGCCTGCACGGCCTCCAGGGCCTGTGCGTGCCTGTCCGTGGCCGTGTAGTCCAGCTGCAGCTCCGGCTGCGTGTTGAGCAGGCCCGGGACACGGGTGAAGAGGCGGCCGTCGCCTGCCAGCACCTGGGGGCAAAGGCTCTGAGTGCGCGGCGGGGCAGCAGGGTGCAGGGCGCGGGGCGCGGGAGGCGGGGCAGCAGGACACGGGGCGCGGGCGGTGGTGTGCGGGGCGCCCCCCCCCTCTGTAGGCGTGCCCACACCCCGCCTGGACACCGACCCAGGGCACCTACCTCCACCGCTTTCATCCTGAGCGCCGGCATGTTCTCCAGCGCCGTGTCCACGCAGGCCTTCAGCGCGGGGGCGTCCAGGAGGCCGGCGAGCAGGGCGTCGTCGTGCAGCAGGGGCCTCTCCTGGGCCAGCAGCTGGTCCAGCTCGGCCTGCAGGTTCCCGCTGAGCTGCAGCTGGCAGGCGGCCGCCAGCAGCCGAGCCAGACCCTGCCGCGGGGGCTCGCGGGGGGCCTGCACCCCGTCCAGGCCCGGCACCTCCATCTTCAGCCCCTGCTGGGCCACCTTGTCCTGCAGCGCCTTGAGCAGCCCTGGGAAGAGACGGGGTGCTGGGGAGGGGTTGCGCGCTGAGCCGTCCCCCCGGGCAGCGCGGCCCGTGCCCGCCCCTCACCCTTGCACAGCCGCAGCTCCGCCTGCAGGGCCGCGCTGTCCGCCAGGAGCTCGCTCTCCAGGTAGGGCGTGAAGACGAACTTCTCCAGGACCGGGACGCGCTGCTCCTGCTGCCTGCGCGGGGCCGCCGTGGTGTGCAGCCGCGAGATGAGGGCCCCGCCGGCCGTCACGCTGCCCAGGGAGCTGCTGACCGCCGCGTCCACGGCTGCGGGATGCACTGTGAGCACGGCTGCCCGGCCCCGCCGCCCCAAGGCTGCCTCCCGCGGGGTGGGCGTGGGGCTACCTTGGAGGCCACCCTGCAGCGCCAGCAACCTCTGCCGGTGGGTGGCGGGGTCGATGTGGACGGCGCCGATGCGGGTGGGCAGGCGCAGGCTGCGCTGCCCGCTGCTCAGGATGAACAGGTGCAGCATGGAGTCCAGGAAGGTCACCCAGTTGTCCCTCCAGAGCAGCCTGGCCTCGGTGCCTGCGGGCGGCGGCTGTTGGCTGGAGGAGCTCTCTGCATCTGGGGAGCGCCCGCCCTGCGCCCTTCCCTTCCTCGCGGCCTGCCCGAGCTCAGGGCCTGCAGGCGTGGCCTCGCACAGCAGCTGGAGAACCCCCGCAGGCCGCCATCCCCACCGGGCTCACCTTCGAGGCTGGCCTCGAGGACGCCCTGGAAGTGGGGGCCGTAGTCGTAGCCGCACAGCCGCAGTGCCTTGTACACGTCGTCCGGGGCCAGGCGGGAAATGGCCGGCGGCTCCGCAGGGCCCGGGCCGTCCTGGCGGTCGAAGAGCCTGGGGTCGGGGTCCTCCCACTGGTAAACCTTCCCTGTGGACGCCGCACAATGTAGGGCAGGTGTGGGGACCTGCCCCGGCTGCCGCCCCGACCGCTGGCCCACTCACCACTCGCGATCAGGTTGCCGCCGTCAGACACCTCGAAGGTCCGGGAGGCCTCAAGTAGCCGCACCTCGAGGGGTGCGGTCCCTGCGGGGCGCTCGCGGGTCAGCAGTGGCCGGCCCCCACCACCGCCCCGGCTCACCACCCGCCCGCCTGTCCCCCGTCCCCCACCCCCGGCCCCCCGCCCCCGCCCACCCCGGCCGCCTGCCCGCCTGTCCCCCGCCCCCGTCCCCACCACCGCCCCGGCTCACCGCCCACCCGCCTGTCCCCCGGCCCCCACCCCCGGCCACCCACCCCGGCCCCCCGCCCCCGCCCACCCCGGCCGCCCGCCTCACCGGCCCTGGGCAGGATGGTGGCCTGGTGCACCACCACGTCCCTGAAGACCACAGGCAGCTGCTCCACGGCCAGGCCCAGGGCGCGGGCCAGCGTCCTCCACACCAGGCACAGGTAGCCGGTGGCCGGGAAAAGCACGCGGCCGTCGATGCAGTGGTCCACCAGGTAGTGGTCGGGGGACTCGGGACCAGCATCTGCGCAGGCGAGGGGCTCAGGTCGGGCCCGCCGGGGGGAGAGGGCCACGCCGCCGCCCCGGGCCCGCGCTCACCGATGTGGTAGACGGTGGCTGAGGAGCAGCTGGCGCCGCTGGGGAAGTCCGTGGCCGCGGGCACGTCCCACGTCTGGCTGTGGTCCCACTTGATGAGGGGGGAGATGAGCGGGCAACCCCGGGGGACCGGGTACTCCACAGGCGGGAACAGGCCGTTGGGGTTGGCGTCGATGCTGCGTGGGGCCGGAGCACAGGGCGGGTTGCACTGCCGAGGCCTGTGGGGACCCCGCGCCCACCGCCCCCTCCAGGACGCGGCCAGGGCCGGCGCGGGTGGGGGCCCCCGCCGCGGCACGGCCTACCCTGCCAGGTGCAGCTGGCCGACGCTGGCCAGGAAGAACTCCACGCCGTCCGCGCACCCCCTCTTCATCAGCGGCACCACGGTGCAGCTGGGCGGGAGGCTCCGCTTCAGGACGCCCTGGGGGGCACAGCGGGCTGGGCCTCTGCCTGCGACCAGGCCGATGGCGCCAGGCCTTGGGAGGCGCCAGGCCTTGGGAGGCGAGCGGGACGCCGGCACCCCCCGCGAGGCCGACGAGCCCCCAGCCCAGGCCCCCGCTCGACCGCCGGCCCCCCCCCCCGCCCCGGGCCCTGCACGCGGAGCGCACCTGCAGCAGCGTGTGGGGCGCGATCTCCAGCACCACGGCGTCGGCGGGCACGTGCCGCAGCGCCTCCTGGAAGAGCACTGGGCTCACCAGGTTGTTCACGTTGTACTCGGCCGAGAAGCTGCGCGCCAGGTCACCCCGCCACTGCGCCTCGGGGATGGAGGTGCTGAGCCAGCCCGCCGAGCGCGGCCGCGGCTGCCGGATCACCTGCGGGCGGGAGGGCTTAGCAGGCCCCGCTCGCCCCGCCCCCCCCCGCGGCACCCACCTCTTGAGCACCCACCTCCTTGAGCACGTGCAGCAGGCCGGGCGCGATGGCGTGCATGAAGGGGGAGTGGAAGGCCATGCCACCCGTGCGCACCGCCTTGGTGAACACGTCCTCCGCCCTCAGCTGCTCCAGGAACGCCGACACCGAGGCCTGGGGGCCGGGCGCGTCAGGGCGGGTCGGTCACCCCCCCCAGGGCCCCGAGGGCGTGGGGGCAGGGCGGGAGGGGAGCGGTGGGCCCACCTGGGGTCCCGAGATGGTCACTGTGTCCTCCGAGTTATGGCAGGCGGGCACGACGCCAGGGGGGCAGCGCCGCTTACACTCCTCCCAGGACAGGCCTGCGGGCAGCACTGGCCTCAGGGGGCGCCGGGGCGACCCGAGGGCCCCACCCCCGCTGCCGGTGACCGCCAGCTCCTCCTTCCTGCCCGCCGCAGCCACTGAGGCTGACGGCCCCGCTCCTCCCCACAGTTCCCGGGCTCTTCAGGGACCCGTGGCAGGGAGGGCCTGGGCTCTTGGGGGTCGGGGCTGGGACGGGGGCCCGGGGACCTACCCACGGCAGCCATGGCCCCCGGCGGGATGTCCGCCTCCTTGATGCACTGGCCCCTCCAGTAGGCGGTAAGCAGCGTCTCCTCCTGCGACAGGCAGCCGTCCACATAGCCGCAGGCCACCTCCCCCAGCGAGTGCCCGAAGATGCCGTCCGGCCGCAGCCCCAGGGAGGACAGCAGGTCGACGAGGGCGATCTGAGGGCGCGGGGATGCTGGCTGAGGCGGCCAGGGCCCGGACCGGCTCCCTGGCCTTCCCAGGGCGCCCCGCCCCTGCGCCGCCCGCCCGTCGCCGGGCCCACCTGGATGGCGGTGAGGCCGATGAAGGCGTGCACGAGGTCGTCGAAGGTGGCCTCCTCGGTGCTCTGCAGCAGCTCCGACACCTTCAGCCCCAGGGGCCGCAGCACCTCGTCCGAGCGCAGAATGGAGGCGCGGAAGCCGGGGAGGCGCATCAGGCTCAGCCCCATGCCGCACCACTGCGCGCCCATCCCTGCCGGCGAGAGCGCGTCAGCCCCGGGCTGGCGGGGGCGGGGAGCCACGGGAAGCGGGACGCTGGGGGCCGCGGCCGGGGCTCACCGGAGCAGACGAACCACAGCGGGCGCCTGCGGGGGGGCACCTGCTGCACCTCCAGCTCCCGGCCGCCCTCGCCGCCCAGCACGGTGTAGCCCCGGAAGGGCATGGCGGAGCCGGGGACGGCGGCGATCTCGTTGAGCAAGCTCACGAAGGCCAGGTTGTGCCCGTGCTCCTGGCCGCATGCCAGCAGGTTCTGCACGGCCTCCGGGGTGCGTCCGCAGGCCTGCAGCAGCCGGGGCAGGGCGGCGGGCGGGCCAGGGGCGGGGGGCGCCTGCGCCGGGGGCCGCAGGATGACATGCACGTTGGCGCCCCCAAAGCCGAAAGAGTTGATGCCGACGTCGCCGTCGCGTGTGGGCAGCGGCCGGTCCACCACCTGCAGTCGCCCCTCCCGCAGGGCCGGGATCTCAGGGTTGGGGCTGTGGAAGTGCAGGTTGGGGACCCACAGCCCGTGCTCAAGGCACAGCAGCACCTGTGTGCACGGGGGACACCGGTGGGGACACCGCAGGCGCCGCTCCTTGGGCACCGCCCCCACCAGCCTTGTCCACGGCCCGCTGCCTGCACAGGGACTGCTGCCCGCACGGGGACCGCGGCATGCTGGGCAAGCCCTGCCCCTGGGCCTGCCGCCCTCCGCCCATCAGCCCGTCAGCCCTCCGGGGTGGCCCTGCCCGCTTGCTGTGTGACCTTCAGGCCAGTGGGCGCGGTGGCAGCGCGGGGCAGCCAGGGTTAGGGGGCCTCTGGCTTCTCCTGTGGCCCCCGCGGGCTCCCGGTTTCCTCCCGGCCCCAGGAAGGCGGGCGCTGAGGGAGGGGCACAGCCTTCGGGGGCCCGGGCAGCCCGCCGGGCCAGCCTACCTTGGCCAGGGCGGCAAGCCCCGAGGCTGGCTCGGGGTGCCCCATGTTGGACTTGGTGGAGCCGATCAGCAGGGGGCCCTGGCGGGCGGCGCACAGGGCCCGGTCGATGCTGTTGAGCTCCTGCGGGTCACCCACCTGCAGGAGAGGCCGGGGTCAGGGCGGGGCCGCACCTGCGGCGTCCCCGGGGCGGGCAGGGCCGAGCCGGGCCTCGCCTTGGTGCCCGTGCCGTGCGCTTCGATGTACTCGAGGGACTCGGGCCGCAGGCCGGCGGTGGCGTACAGCGAGCGGAAGAGCTGCTCCTGGCTCTCCCCCGAAGGGAAGGTGACACCTGCGGAGAGGAGTGCTCAGGCGGCGCAGTGGCCGAGGCCACCCGCGCGCGGGGAGCCCCCCAGCCCCCGCCCCGCCCGCCCGCACCACACCTTGCTCCTTGTAGCCGTCTGTGTTGGTGCCCGAGTTCAGGATCGTGGCGTACACCCGCCGCGCCAGCGACCTCTTGGTCAGCAGGACGGCCACCACGGCCTCGGAGCGGCAGTAGCCGTTACCTAGGACGCACGGCTGGGACTCAGCCCCTGGCCCCGGGCCGCGGGACCCTGGACGGGTGGGGGCCCCGGCCGCCCGGCCCCCCGGCCCCCGCCGGCGCTCACCCCCCGCGTCGAAGGACTTGCAGGTGCCGTCGGGGCTGAGCATGCCGAGCTTCATGAACTGCACCGACGTGTTCGGCTTCAGCAGCACGTTGATGCCGCCCACGAGCGCAGCCGGGCACTGGCCGCTCCGGATGGCCTGGAAGGCGCTGTGCAGGGCCAGCAGGCTGGAGGAGCAGGCCGTGTCCAGGGCGACGCTGGGCCCTGCAAGCCGGCGCGCCAAGGTGACGGGGGGCGGGCACCCCCGCGGCCCGGGGAAGAGGTGCCCAAGCCCACGCCCCGCGCCCCACAGAAGGGGTGCCCGAGCCCGTGCCCCGCGGCCTGGATAGGGGCCGCGGCACTCACCCCTGAAGTCGAAGAAGAAGGAGATGCGGTTGGCCATCATGGCGCGCTGGCAGCCCACCATGCTGTAGCCCAGGAGCGTCTCGGGGTCTCGGCTCAGCGCCTCTGCGGCTTCGGACCCGCCCACGCCCACCCACACGCCCGTGTCTGTCTCACGCAGCTCGGCCGGGTTGATGCCTGCAGGGAGCAGCAGACAGGGCCCTGAGGCTACGTCCCGGGTGCATGGCCACCCCAGCCAGGGGAGGGGGCTCGAGCCGCGCAGGCCTTGGGGGCGGCCTGGGGACATCCCGGCTGCAGAGTCCAGCCTCGGGGCCGGGCCGCGGGCGGGCAGCCAGCCAGCCCAGGTGAGGCCGAGGACAGAGAAGCAAGTCAGGGAGGAAACGGGGACACTGGCAGGACAGCGGGGTGCCAGGTGGGCCCCAGGGTCTGGCTCGGCAGTGGCCCGAGGTGGCCGCCAGGAGAGGACAGAGGCCGGCATTGTCCGCGTCTGCTCCCAAGCCCTGGTGTCGCGAGCAGGGCTGCCGCGCAGTAAGGACGCCTGAGATAAGGCGCAGAGCAGACAAAGGCCGAGTGTCCAGGCTCGGAAACGGGACGGCGCCCTGGGCCAGCCCAGAGTGCATCAAGGTCCCGAGGGCTGGGCCGGGCGGGGGGGAAGGCTGGGTGAAGGGGCCTGCGCCCACCCATACCCACGGGGGTCCCCCGGCTCCCCTCCAAGGGCCTATGAACCCTGTATGCTCAACGCCCACCCTGGGAGCTGGCGAGACCCCACTGGAGTCTGAGGGCCAAGACTGCCTGCCCGCAGACCGCCCTGTGCCCTACAGCACCTCCCCACCACCGGGACAGCTTCTAACCCAAGCAGGTGAGCCCAGAAGGGGGGGGTGGCAAAAAACAGGACAGGGGGAGGGGAGACAAGACGAGAAAGGTGGTGAGGGGCGAGCTGCACCTTCAGAGATCAGGAGGGTGGAGGGCCGGGCTTGGAAAGGGTCCTGCTCCACGGCTGCCCAAACTGCCTGACCCAACGCTGGGAAATGCGGCCTGCCCGGGGGCTGCCCATCTGCCGGAGCCCACCCCCCCAAAAGCACTGGGCTGGGGACATCCCGGAGAACTCGAGGTCCAGCCTGACCCACTCCGGGGGGGGGGGGGTGCCCTTACTACCACCAAGACACCGCGGCCCGCCCACCTCCGTCCACGATGGCCTCGTAAGCGACCTCGAGCAGCAGGCGGAGCTGGGGGTCCATCGTGTGTGCCTGCTTGGCGTGGACCCCAAAGAAGGTGGCGTCGAACTTGGACAGGTCCTTCAGCTTCCCGGAGCGCCGCGGCAGCCCGTAGAGGCCTGCGGGGAGGGGTGCTGAGGCCGCGGGGCACGGGCCGGGGGCAGCAGGTGGGCCGCGGCGGCCCCTCGCGCCCGGCCTCGCGCTGACTCACACCCGCCCGGCAGGTAGGGCCGCTCCGCAGGGAGCCTGCCCGGGCATGAGGGCATCCAACCCGCTTCCCGGAAAGTGGGTCTGGCCCACGCCGTGGCCCCTCCCCGCTCGCCGGCCCCCGCGGGGCGCCCACTCACCTGCCTTCCAGCGCCGGTCGTCGTCGGTGACCATGTCCACGCCGCCCAGCAGGTTGGCCCAGAACTCCTGCAGGTTCTCCGACTCGGGCAGCTTCCCGGACATGCCGGCGATCACCACTTCCTCCATGGCCCTAGCTCTGCGGGCCGGGGGCACCGGGGCTCTGAGGGCCCGAGCCCCCGGCGCCGCCGCGCTCTCCGGCCACCCCTCCCAACGCGGAGGCTTCAGCCCCGCGGCCCCCGCTGCCCTGACAGGGCCTTGGGGAACAGCTGGCGCAGACCCGCGCACCTGAGCACCGGGGGGGCCTGGGGACGGAGCCCCAGGACAGGAGCGAGCAGGACGGGTGGGCGAGGGAGGAGTGGACGCCGGGGTACTGCCCCAGGAGAAAGGTGGCCCTGCCCCACAAACGACCCACGGCGCAGTGCCGAGAGCCCCCCCACGGCTACCCCCCGACCGGAGGTCCTGAACCAGGAGCCCGTGGGCTCGAAACTCGGGGCGTGTGGGCGCGGATGGGCTACGTTTATTAAGGAGCCTGTGGTGCAGCGTGCGCTTAGCAAGGGACCCAGGGAGCAGGGAAAGGTCAAGCACCAGTTCCGGGTGCTCCGTGGCCCACCCCGACCCCCCAGGCCACCGGGCATAAAGGCTGGGGCCTGGGGATGCTCTGGGAACCCCAAAAGCCCGCTGCTTCAAGGTTGGAATGAAAAAGGGGTTCAGCAACTTCTAACGGCCTCGTGGAGTCCAAGCCTGGATGGGCAGTGGTCCTTGGAGGGAAGGGTCTTCCCGCGCCTGCTCCCGCCGCAGGCAGGGAGGCCCCTCCCCCAGGGCCGAAGAAAGGGCCTTTTCTGCCACGGAGGCCCCGGCCCCAGCCGGAAGGCTGCTGTCCCCAGCGTCGCGCGGCCCCCGCCGGCCGTTCACGTGCAGACCTGGGCAGCGGACCGTGGAGACCCGCGGCTGCCCACGCGGCTGCCCGCGCCGGGACCTAGCGGCCGCGTGCGGGCCGGCCGCGCCCCTCCATCCGCGCGCCCCTGGCTCCCCGCACCACCTCGGCAGCCCTGGCGGCCGCACGTGACGGGGAGGCCGGTCCACGCACCCCGCGGCCCGCTCCCCGCCGCGCGCGCCTCCCCCGCCCTCCCCGCGGGCGCTGCGCGGTGGGAGGCCGCCCCTCCCCCTCCGGCCGCGGCGGCCTCGCGCCCCGGCCCTTTGTGGGCGCCGAGGGGGCTTCGTGAGGGGCTCTTTGTGGCGGGGCGGCCGCCAGCCCGGAGGCCAAGATGGCTGATGGCGGGCGCCCCTCGCCGGCCCCGCTCACCTGCTCGCCCGGCCGGAGCCCGCGCCCCTCCGACCCCGCGGGGACCCGGGCCCGAGCGCCGAGGCAGGGGCGCGCGGCCGGCTCCCCCCCGCGCCGCCGACCTCGACCCCGGCCCCGGCCCGCGCGGCTGCTCGTACCTGCGGGCTCGCGCGGGGCGGCGAAGGACGGAGCGCGGGCGCAGCGGCGGCGGCGGCCGGTCTCTCTGGCTCCCCCTGGCCCGCGCCGCCGTATTTAAAGCGCGGCCATCCCCGCGCAGCCACGCCACATGGGCTGACAGCTTGGCTGCGCCGCCCAGGCCAATGAGCGTCGGGGCTGCGCCGCGAGGCCCGGCGCGCCGCCGGGAGTGGGGTGATCCCCGAGCGCGCCGCCGCCCGCGCCCCTGCCCCGAGCGCGCGCCGCGGGGGCGGCCGGGCCGCGCGTGCCCGCCCCGCCCCCCGACTTCCTCTTCCCGCCTCCTCGGTCCGGGCCGCCCTGGGTTTGGCGGGGCCACGTGTGCGCGGCGCGCAGCGGGCGGGGGCGAGCCGGGCCCAAGGGGGTCGCTTTGGGGGCGGCTCTGGGGGTCGGGGGGCGCGGGCCGCGGGGGGGCCGAGTGGGGACGCCCCCCCAGACAGACGCACGCCCGATCGCGACCCTCGCGGAGCCGGGCGGGGGCGGGACCCGTGGCCGCCGCGGCCAATCGCGCGCCGGGGGCGTGCGCGGAGGGCCAATGGCGGCGCGCGAGTGGGCGTTGCTAGGCGATAGGGCGATGGGCCGGCGGCGAGCGCGGTCGTTGACCCCGGCCGGGGGCGCCTCAGGCGAGGTTACTGCCGGTCAAGGCGGCGCGGACTTCGCGGGGCCGGCGACGACGCGCGCGGGCGCCCCGGGGACCACGAGCCGCTCGCCCCGCGCCCCCCGGCCGCCCCCTGGCTGCGTCTCCAACAAAGGAGCCGTGCCCGGCCGCGCGCGCAGAGGCCGCGAGACTCCTCCACGCGCGCTCGCGCCGCACGCACACGCGCCGAGGCTCAGCCCGGCCCCTCGGGTGCTCGGTGGCCCTGGGCTCCGATGGTCCCCACGCTTTCCAAAGAACCCCCGGAGCCGGTCTCGGCCGCGCCGCCCGCCCTAGGGGCTCAGAGCCCGGCGGCGCCTTGTCCCGGAACCCTAGCCCGCGCTTCCCGGCGTTGCGCTCCACAGCCACCCCCGCCTCCCGGCCCTGCCCCGGGCCCGGCGCGCGGGGAGCGCGGGCTGCCCACAGGAAGGCGCGGCCCCGAGGAGCCGGCGAAGTCGCACGCATTCGCCCCGCGCTCCCCGCCCCGCGCCCACCGCGCGGCTGCCGCGGCCTTGGCCCCCGGCTCGGGAGGGAGCGCGGGCCCGCCCTGCGGGGAAAACCCGGGAGCCCGCCTCGGATTCCAGACGGGGCCCCGTGCTCGGCCGAGAGGAACCTTCCGATCCCGCGGTCGGCCCCCACGGCGCGGGGTGGGCCCCGCGCCCGTGACAGCGGCGGCTGCAAAGAGGCGCTGAGCCCGCTGCTCTGGGCCGGGAGGGGCGCCTCCAAGGGCAGGTCGCCCATCCCCAAACACCCCTGGCGCCAGCGGCGTGGCTGCACCCTGCACTGTCCTGGAGGGAGCGGCAGGGTCCCAGTCCCTTCCCTGCTGCGCCGGCTCCTGCGGGCTGCCCCACGGCTGGGGGCCTGCTGGGCAGGGGCATGGCACCCCCTCGCTGTCCAGATGTGGGCCTGAGGCCACCAGCCTGGTGACTGCCATGGCCCTCCTGGGGGTCCGTCAGTGTGGGCGGTCGGGAAGGGGAGCCTCAGGCTCTCGGTGAGGCCCCCTCGCCCATGTGGGCAGGGCAGGGGCCCACCCCGGCTGGGTGGCGGGAGGGCCGCGCCCGCAGGGAGGCTGCCAGCAGCACCTGGCCCCAGGCGGCACACTTGGCCGTGGCTCTCCGCACTGGTGCAGGTGCCGCGCGGGGCAGGTGTGCTTCCCGCTGGGGGAGCAGCGTTTCTGGGCTCACTGGCAGTTGGCTGTGGTGTGACGAGTGGCGGCCCCGCCCTGACCCTGGGGAGGCGACGGCTGTGGAAGGGGCTGCCGAGCCCCTGCCCTGGCTGCTGGCAGGGCCGGCTGAAGCCGGAGGAGCAGGCCACACCTGGGCGGGCGAGGGGCCAAGGGCCCTGGGGGAGGCCAGCCTCTGGGGGAGCCTCTGCCCAGGCCCTGTGGGTAGTCCGCCTCCCCAGGCAGCCCACCGCCCCCACCCCAGCCGCAGGGGGTAGGTGACAGTGGTGGTGGCCACAGGCCCCAGGTCAGGTGTCTGGAATCACAGCCCGGGATCGGGGACGACCGGCGACTCCACCAGCCAGAGACGCGGCAGGTGCACAGGCTTTAGTGGGCTCTGCACCTGCCTGGACAAGCTCCCCGAAGCGGCCCCAGCAACTACCGAGGAGGGGGAGAGGACGAGGAAAAAGGGGACGGGGAGGGGAGGGAAACCGCGGAGTCAGGCCTTCACGTTGTAGTTGGGGACCCTGGGGGGCCTCGGGGAGCTTTTCGGCTTTGCAGGCTGAGCCCAGGGGGCCCTGGGGGGCTGAGCCCTCGCCCGGGCACCCATCTTCACGCCTTCAACCGCAAAGGCCCCCTGCATCCTGGTGGGGCTCTGGCCGGCGTCTCGGTGGCTGCGGGCTGTGGAAAGCAAGAAGAGGGGCGTGTGGGCAGCTCCCCACGGGAGGCCCCAGGGGGCCACGAGGCGGAGGAGGTGGGCCAAGCCCCGCGGGCTACGCCACTGTGGAGGAGCCCACGCCCCTGCACCCTGGGCTGCGGCACGCTCACGTGACCCCAGGGCGCCCCTCGGGGCTGCGCCTGCGTGTCCTGGCCGGGGACTGTTGCAGCCGAGACAGCACGCCCCTTTCTGTGGCGCCTCGGCCCCCCAGGGTGGGCCGCCCTGGACTTGCTTGCATAAGCCTCAGCCTTGCTCAAGAGCCACGAGCCACGTTGCTCGCTTCCCTGATGCCCTTGTGGGACACACCAGGCCTGCTGCCCGGGCCGGGAGGGGCCCGCGCCAGCCTGCCAAGGCCACGCCGTCGGGGCGAGGCGAGCGGCCGGCAGCAGGTGCTCGGGAGGCTGGCCACAGCCCCTCGGGGAAGCTGGTGCCCAGGAGAGCCCCAGCCTCTCGTTCCAGCTAGACCAAGCGGCTCGGAAAGGCCCGAGGACCGCGGCCGCAGCCTCCTGGCGTCGCTGCTGCGAGCGCCCGCGTGGGGATGGCGCCTGCTGCCGGGTGGGCAGGCGGCTGCGCACGGCGGGTGAAGGGTGGTGGGGTACGCTTCGGTGAGGCCTGGCTCATGCTAGACCTTCCCACCTCTTGGTCCTGAGCTGCTAAACGCACAGCTCCCGACGCAGGCCCAAGCCAGAGGGCGGGCTGCCGTGCACACCCCTCCACGAGGACACGCTCCTGGTGGGCTCAGGGCCTTGGCGCTACCTGAGAGGCCCCTGGGCCTCCCCGATGGGGAGAGAAACCATCTTGGAGCAGCCAGAGAGACGGGTCCTGTCCCAGCAGGCGGTAAGGTAACTACTGCCAGCGAGGTCACCTCCTCAAGGAGAACCAAAAATCCTCAGATTGGGTTTTTTTTTGCATCAATGACGATGGCTATGTTTTCCTTTTAGCTCATTAATATGGCAAAACACGTTGAGAGGTTTTTGATGCCGGAGCAGGTAACTGGCCAGCCTTCTCAGCAGACCCGGCCTTCGTACGCCGAGGCAGTGCTGGGGCCACAGGCCAGCCTCGATTCACGCCAGGCATAAAACAGAAACCAGCGTGAAAAACTCCTCCAATCCCCGGTGCTTGGACCCTGTACCGCGTGCTCCTGAATGACCCTGGGGTTATAAAGGAAACCGTAAAATGAATGAAGGACTGTTTAGAACTCAGTTTCAGAATTTGTAGGACACACCTGAAACCAGGTGTGGCTTCCAATGCACTTCTCAGGAGAGCCCCGCAGTGCAAACCACCACGCTGTAAGAGGAGGAGGAGGAAAGCAAAGCCAGAACCAACACAGAGAGACACGAAGCCAAAGGCCGAAGGAGAAGATCCTCTCGCTGCCTTGACGCCCAAGGAGGTCTGATGAGGTCAGACACGGGACGGGACGGGATGGGAAGCCCAGGAAGTCAGGACACAAGGGACGCCCTGAACGGGATAAAGGTCCTGTTCCAAGCCCACAGCTCACACATCTCTGAGGGCCCTGGAGCAGTGTCCGCAAAGGTGTCCGCGACGATGCAAGGAAAAGAAGGTCCTCCCACTTTGCGTCTGGTCGTGGCAGCCAAGATGGGGGGATAGAGGAACTTCTGAAAACCTGGGGAAGGGGAAGCAATCTTTGCAACTCAGAAATAAACTTAAAAACAGAAGGAAAATTAAAAGCACACCGCAGTCATTGTATGGAGGGAAGGCCTCCGCCTCCTCCTTCCAGGTGAGGGCAGGTGCTGGGTCCAGCCACCGCTCCTGCTGCGCGGCTCTGGCCCCAGGCGGCTCTGCAGGACAGAAAGGAGAGAGGGAATTCCACTGAGGCCCAGGGGAGAAGCAGGGGCCCGAGGCTGAGGCCGGCGGGCTATTGGCCTGGGAAGAAGGCACTGGGTCCGACGGGTGGGCCAGGCTACGAACCCTGAAGCGCTTTCTCCAGGGGCGGCGGCCATTTAGTAATTGCAGAACCCTCAGAGCTGGAACACGGCTGCACCCATTGTCACGGGCAGCTGCCCTGTGGCCTCGCAGCCTCGCAGAGGAGGACAGAGGCCGGCCGCCTCCGCAGCGGGCGCCAAGTGCGTGCGGGCCCTTGAGAGTCGAAGGGGCGGAAGCAGGTTTGTTCCCTGAAGGGGTGCTGGTGTGTCCCGAGAGCCCAAGGCCACTTCTTCAGGAGCACCGTGGGTGCGGCCCCAGTGGGCAGCAGGCCGGGTGCTCGGCTTGGGGGAGGGTGGGAGCCGCAGCGGCGCGGCCGCCCCCCTCCCCAAGCTTGGAGGCACCTCCCAGGAGGCCCCGGAGCCCAGGGGGACCGTCGGAAACCAGTGCCCTAATGACTCCCCCAGGAGCCCCCCAGTGCCCAGGGAGCGGCGGAGAGGGCGGCAGCACCATGGGGACGTGTGTCCACTCGACGAATCTCGAAGAACCAGATTTTGGTTTTGCTAAATTTTTCTAGTGCTTTCTTATTTTCAATTTTATTCAGCTCTGCTCTCATCTTTCCTGCTATTTGCTTTGGGATTACTTGTTCTTTTTTAAATTCCTCCAGGTGTGCAGTTAGGGCTTTGATTTTAGCTCTTTCTTTTTTAATATAGGCATTTATGGCTATAAATTTCCCTGTCAGTACTGTTTTTGCTGTGCCCCGTGGGTTTTGGCATGTTGTGTTGCCATTTTCAATCGGGGTAGTTACTGATTTCTTTCGCAATTTCCTCCTTGACCTACTGCTTGTCTAAGAGTGCTGTTTAACCTCCGTATCTCTGTGCCTAATCTGGTTCTCTGCCCCTTACTGATTTCCAGCTTCATTCCATTGTGCTCAAAGAAATGACTTTGTGTAATTTCACTCTTTCTGAATTGGTCGAGCGTTGTCCTGTGGCCTGGCATGTGGTCGGTCCACCTGTGCTGGAGAATGTGCCCTGAGGGGCGGCTCTGGACGTGGCCCTCAGGTCTGGAGCCTCTAGTGTACTCCTGGTCCCTGCTTCTTTAGGGACCCTCTGTCGAGCTGTTGGAAGGGTGGTGAGGGGTGTTAGAGACCCCCCTAGGATGGTACAGGCACCTGCTTCTCCACTGAGGTTTCCCGATGTTGCCTCATTTTGGCTCTTCTGGCTTTTTCCTGTCTCAGTCCCAGCTCTCCGGCACCAGGAGCCGAGCAGTCCAAGGGGCAGGGGCAGGAGAGAGACAGAAAACAGCTGGGGGGAAGGGGGCACAGGGGTCAGAGTGCCGGCCACCAGGCGTGCCCGGGCCATGCTCCATGTCTGGATGGGTGAGCCCACACGTCTGTTGTTTTTTAAAGCCCTCTTTAGTGAGGCGTGCTTGGCATAAAATAAAATGCACCCATTTAACGGCTTTTACAGAACGTGTGCACCGTGCATATAAGG
Organism: Dasypus novemcinctus; assembly: GCF_030445035.2. Lineage (NCBI taxonomy): Eukaryota > Metazoa > Chordata > Mammalia > Cingulata > Dasypodidae > Dasypus > Dasypus novemcinctus. Next base: position 85,977,418 of record NC_080693.1, read on the forward strand.
TCTCCTGACCCTGCACAGCCACCCCCGGCCCAAGCACCCACTGAACGGGCCAAGCCATCTCTGCACTTGCACATGGGCACGCGGGCCCAACTCCTTTCCTGGGTTATTTATGTGTGTTTGTTGAGTAGTTGTTTCTGGCACTCGGCTGCGCCTTCACTTGCTCACGCCTTCACCTGCGGACGGGCGTGGGACTGCTTGCCAGCTGGCACCACAGCGGGGTCTTCGTGTGCGGGTCCGTTTCCATTTGTCTCACAGAAACCTGGGAGCCGAGGGACTGGACGGCACTGGCTAACCTAAGGTGACGAGGTTTTCGCCTATGCTTGCTTCTGGAAGTTTTATAGTTTCAGCTTTTATGGTTTAGTGCTGTGATTGCTTTTTGGATTGAATTTTGTGTAAAGTATAAGGTAAAGGTTGAAGTTCATTTTTTTTTCTATATGGGTATCCAGTTGTTCCCAAGCAGTTTACTGAGCACACTGTCCTTTTGCCTTGAATGACTTGACAGCCTTTGTTGGAGATCACTTACCTTGTCCAGGTGTGTGTCTGCTTTGGAAATCTACCTCATCCTGCTGAGCCATTCCTCTCCCCAAGTCACCCCCACTCGCCGTGAACATGGAGCTTTATGGTGCATCTACCGGGCTTGAAATTCTTCATCCTTGTTCTCCTTCAGAATGACTTTTGATGCTCTGCATCCTTTGAATTTCCAGGTGAATAGTACATTTAATGGGCCAATTTCAATTTTAAAAGTCTGCTGCGATTTTAATTGGGATTGTGCTAAATCTGTCGATCAATTTGGGGGAGAACTAGCATCTTAACAACAGCCTTTCTTCCAATCTACAAATATGGTAGATATCTCTGTTGTTTAGGTCCTCTTTACATTCTCCTGCAATCCTTTGTTTTGGGTGTACAGGATTCAGTGTACAAGTATGTTGATTAGTACACCTAACTATTTCATGGTTATAAATGGTAGTATAACTGGCATTTTCATTGCAATTTCCAGTTTTTATTGGTACATATAAAAGTAGAATTGATTTTATTATATTGGTTTTGTATCCTGGGCCCTTGCTAAAGTCGTTTTTTAGTTGTAGTATTTTTTTTCATAGATTCCTGAAAGGCATTCCAAGTACTGGATCATGTGGTTTGTAAATAAGGCATCCTTGCCTATTCAGTCTTTCAGCATTAAGACATCAGCTAGAGGTTTTTCACAGATGCTCTTTATCAGGTTGAAGTTTCCTTCCGTTCCTACAGTTTTCCTTTTGTTGTTGCTGTTTTTACACCGTGAATGGGCATTCGGTTTTGTTAAGTGATCTTTCTCCACCTGTTGAGATGCCGCGTGGTTCTGCTCCACTCTGCTAATGAAGTGCACTGGTGCCTTTGGGTAGAGGCTCCCCTACTTCTCCAAGTTCTTTGTTCTACTCTATCTCTTCAGCTGTTAATCGCATCCAATGAGGTTTCCCTGTCAGGTAGGGCATTTTGTTATTATTTTATATTTTCCGTTTCTCTTCCTATGTCCGTGTTTTTTTGACTACCTGAACATAGTTATCGTAGCTCTTTGAATGTCTTTGTCAGCTAGATTTGTCATTGTTTCTGTCATTTCTGGGCCTGGGCCTGTTGACTAATTTTCTTTTTGATTAGGGATCACATTTTTCTGCTTCTTTGCATGTTTTGTAACTTTTGAGGGGATGTTAGATATTGTGACTATTATGTTGAGATTTTCTGTCCCGTAAAGAGTGCTGGGCTTTGTTTTACTAGGTGGTTAACCTGCAGGTCAGCTTGGTCCTTTCAAAGGCTATTTTGACGTTTTTCCGGGGCAGGTCTAGAGGAACTTCTCTCTGGGGACGGTTCAGCCTTATCGCTCTCTCTCGGGGGTGCTGGACGCCCAGGTGACCGCTGAGCCCAGCACTGTGACTGCGCGTGGCTCAGACACCGCCCTACCTGTGCGAGCCTCGGGGATTGTTCGGCTTCACGTCCCCGGTGTGCCCTCCGCCTGCCTCTTCTGGAGTGCTGCTCTGCTCCGGCACGGGCTGGTTCTCAGGAAAGACTCAAGACAAACCCCGTGTGGGGTTCCGGAGCTTTCTCTGCACCGCCCCTCCCTTCTGGACTGTGCCCGCAGCTTCCGGCTTGTCTGCCCCCCAGTTCGCATGTCCTCAGCTCAGGAGCCTGCCGAGGCTGCTCCGGGCCCCTCCTGGTGTGGCTAGAGAGGCCTGCAGGTTCCCGGGCACCCCTGGTGTTCCCCGCTGCTACCTGTTGTCCAGCGTCTAAAAACAGTTGTCTCGTACCCTTTGTCCATTTTTCTAGTTGCTTATGGAGAGAGACTGAAGCTCAGTCTTACCGCGCCATCACGGCCGGAAGCAGAGTCGGCACGTGCCGTTCCGTGGATCCAGAATAAGCACCACCGATGAGTTCATAACATATTTACTTTCTTACTGTACACGAGGTCATCATAACAACGTCAAGGGAAGAGCTAACCAAACTTTATTTGACCATCTGTTTCTCGAAAGGTTAAGAAGGCGTCTTGTGTTCCTTTCGACGCTGCAGGCTGAGGTGACGGGCGGAGGCAGGACGCCGGCCCTCGGCGCTGGGACAGGGCAGTGCCCTCCGCGCCCTGAGGTCTCGGCACATACGAGGGGTGCTCGCTTGTAGCAGTGTCAGCGGCAGGGCCAGCTCTCCTGCTCGCACGGCGGTGCTGAGGACGGAGCTGGGGGCCGAGAGGCGGGGCGCGGGGGTCCCTTCCCTCCCAGGGACCCTGGAGACGGTGCGCGGCGCTCCACCGGCCTCACGGCCGCCCTCTGTCCTCGCAGGGCCGCAGCCTCAGGACGGAGGGAACGCGAGCTGAAGCTGTACGACGAGGCACAGATGCCGCCTTGTCTGACTCACGTCCCTGGAACCCGGCCGGCAGGTGGCCCCCGGGTCTCGCGGCGTGCCCCGTTCACTGGTGACCTCGGGGCCTCCCCTTCCGCGAGCCGGGCTCGTCGCCCTCCGCTTGGTCTCGTAGGAGCCCCTCTGGCCTGCCCGCCTGCCCCGGGGCCGTCAGGGCGGGGCCTGGGACCTGCGGAGAGCTGTGAGGACGCAGGTGTGCAGGCCACGGGACGGAAAGAACAGGATGGGCCGTTCCAGGCAGGTGCACGCGGCGTCACGCGCTGTCCCGAGCTCACGCACGCCTCGTGATCACAGGTGTGCCGCTCAGCTCCGTCCCGGGAGCACTGGCATCTGCTCCCCCTCTCGCCCTCTGGGTATACAAGAAACACAAAGGACGTGAGTAGAGGCCGGAGGGCAACGCCAGGGACCCCTGGGCCCTGAGGCCTTGTGTTGAGAGCGTGTCTTCACGAGGGCAAAGCTCTACGTGGAGGGGCACAGGGGCGCTGTGATGGAGCGCCTGCCTCCCACGGACGAGAACCCGGGTTCGATCCCCAGTACCTCCTGGACAACAAAAAACAGCTATAAACCTTTACGTGTAGCAAGTGTGGCAGTGCCACGGCCGGAAACGCCCTGTGACTTCAGACGAAGGCCCGCGAGCCTGCGCCTAGGGCGCGCGCGCACGCCTCCAGGAGGGCCAGGGTGGTGCCTGGGGCTTGGGCTCCCCTGACCGTGGAGAGGACCGATGAGCCCCTGCCTCCCGGCCAGGGCCGCTGCCCACACGCCCTTTGGCTTCGGGTCATCATTTGAACTTGCCGCACGCTCTGTGCCGGGGAGCCCTGCTTCCCAGGGCAGCTGGCTGGGCTCCTGCAGCTCAGCCCACGCTGGTTTGTTTTTGCCAGTATTTGAAAATGTAGACGTTTCTCTCTCTCTCTCTCTCTCTCTCTCTCTCACACACACACACACACACACACACACACACGATTTCCAGCTCTTTTAAAATGGGGAGACCTGGCTCACTGGACCTTCGTCCTCGCTCCGGGCAGAGCAGCCTGTCCCTCGGGCCCCCGCGCCGGCCTCCTGATCACAGCCTGCCCGCCCCTCCTTGGCACTGGGGTCCCCGGCCCCCCCGGCAAGCACGAGGTGGCTGTGGGACGTGGCGCTGCGGTGCGCGCTGCCCGGAGGTGCCCGCGGGCGTCCAGCGCTGGCACAGGCCTGCCCAGTGTGCCCCTGCGGCGTGGGTTTCCAGGGCCCCGGTTACCCCCCTTACACCTCAGGGCACCTTCTTTAACGCAAACAACTCGGCGCAGGAGAAACTAGGGCGATTTCCAAGAAACCCATCAGGAAGCGGCGGGGGGCTGGCTCCCCCCACCCCCGCCAGCGAGGCCCGCCCCAAGGGGCCGTGGGACCCTCCAGCAGCCCCCGCCAGCCTCACCTTCGCCCTTGGGATGACCGTTGCCCTCCCCGCCCCACCCCTCTGACCCCCCAGGCTCAGAACCCCTCGTCCCCGGGGACCCCGCCCGCCCTGTTTGGAAAGGGGGTGCCCCCGCGGCCCTCCCACCCCAGCGACCCCCTCAGCCAAGCCGCTGCCGGTCGCCTTGGAGAAGGCACGAGCCTGGACCCACAGCACACGCGCCGCGGGGACCAGCTTCTCACCCTGGATTTCGAGAATGCGGGTGAGGACCCTCCAGGCAGCCGTTTCCACCCCCCGGCGCCTGGAGGCCTGGGTCGGGGAGGCGCCCGCAGCGCAGGCAGCAGGGCCGGGCCGAAGGGCGGCGGGGCGCGGGGCGGGGCTGCGCGGGTGCCTGGGTCACACCTGGCCGGGCACCCAGAGGCCGGTGGCCCCGCGGGGCCCAGCGTGGGGATGTCCCTGATTGTCCGGACTCCCCGGTGGCGGCGGAGGGAAAGGGCGCCGAGTGTCGCACAAACAAGAGCGCCTCCACGCAGGGCGACATGGCCCGGCCTCCAGCACGCCCGGGCGCGGGCTGACACCGCCACTCACCACTGCAAAGGCTTCCGCGGGGAAGGGCGTGAGCGAGCCATAGGGACGAGAAGCGGGTGTTGTCTCTCAGAAACCGGTGCTTTTCGAGGTCTGGATTCCAAGGATGAAACCCTTCACCTGGCGTGTACCTGCCGTGTGGGCTGTGTGACACAGGAAGCGAAACGAGGCTTCAGAGAGACGGTTCCAAACTGCCACTGCCTGAGCAATTCTCTTCTTGCCAGTGACCCTTCACATCCTCACTGAGGGGCTTACTGTTTTTATTAACTGGGTGTTCTGGGGCAAATGTCACATTACTATGATTATTATTTTTAAGAAGTATCGGAGATTGAACCCGGGACCGCGTACGTGGGAAGCAGGTGCTCAACCACTGAGCCACATGCGCACTCCCCGCCCCCATCACATTGTTTTAATGGGTTCTTTTTTTCAAATGTTATTTCTATTCAAAAAAACAACAGACAAAAGGCAGCTCAACAACTTACGGAAGCATTAATCCACAAAGATCGCCCAGGCCCCTTTAGCTCATCTAATCCTAAAAACAAACTCAGTTGTTCCTCCAGGGCTGAGAATGATGCACAGTGAGCACAAGGCCCCCTAGTTAATGAAGAAAATGAAGACGAGGAAACGCTGAACCATATCACAGCTCACGAGACAAAGCCCCATAGTGTGTGGTTTTTTTACCTTTAGGATTGATACAATACCTTCTTTGCTTTTGCTGCAAAAATGCTACAGTATTATTAACCATAGTTTACGAGTTACATTACTTATGTTTTCCTATGTATAACTATATTAATACCTTGTAGTTGAAGAACATTCCTGTATTTATTTTATTTTTCTCCCCCCCCCCGCGGTTGTCTGTGGACAGCAATCTGTGTCTCTCTTTGTTGTATTGTCTTGCTGCGTCAGCTCTCCGTGTGTGCAGTGCCACTCCTGGGCAGGCTTTTTTTGTGTGGGGCTCCCCTATGCAGGGAACATGCCTGCATGGCACGGCACTCCTTGTGCATCAGCACTGCGCGTGGACCAGCTCACCGCATGGGTCAGGAGGCCCTGGGTTTGAACCCTGGACCTCCCATGTGGTAGGCGGACGCTCTATCTGTTGAGCCAAATCCGCTTCCCTGTGTTTATATTAACCACGACTCCTCATCTACATCCAGAAGCACTGCTGAACATTCCCTATTTGTCCTCCAGCTGTCCTCAACTAACATTAACATCCCAAACGACCAGTTTCAGCCACCATCACGTCCCTAAGTGTTTGCTACAGTCCTTACACTGTGCTGCCGTCTGCTCCTCCATCACCACGCGTTTACAGCTGACCTTGTTAAACCTCCTCCATGCATCCGGATCTTCTCCCCCTTCTCATCCCACATCCGTCTCCCACCAGCCTCACTCCACAGTCCTGCTCCCTAGGTCCACTCGCCGTGGTTAGTTCCCATCAGTGCAGCCACAGGAGATCCATCCTTTTGTGTCTGGCCTAGTCCACTCAACACAGTGTCCTCCGGGTTCCTCTGTGTTTGTCGTGTAATGGTTGCTTTTATTTATTTATTTCTTTGGGGGGGTTGTTTGTTTCTTTATTTTTAATAATGTAGGAAGATCTTGCCAATTGCTGCTTCCCCAAGCATTTTATTGCTCTAGAAATTGAAAACTCTCTTATTTAGCTTCAAGGGAAATTCTGTCAGGATTTTTATTAGAATTACATGGAATGGTTATGTCGATTTGGAGAAAATAGCTGCCTTTATTTTATTTACTTGTATTTTTTTAGGTACTGGGGCTAGAAATTGAACCCAGAACCTCCTGTGTGGGAAGCCGGGGCTGTCACCTGAGCCGCATCCGCTCCCAATGCAGCTCCCTCTGTAAGACTGAGGGTGCCCGCAAGGGCGCGCGCCCAGCCTGCGTCACGCTGTAAATCACCACTGGGCAGCCTCGCCCGACCACACACTCTTCTGGACGATCTTTCTGGACTCCCCCAGGCTGTGGACTTTGGCTCCTAAGGACAGGGTCATTCTCCCAGTTATCTCCCTGCAGTGACCTGTTGTGGACGCACTGGCCTGCTGGGGAGGGGCGGGGGTCAAGGCCAGCAGCCATAGGGACAGTTGCAGGAGAAGGACAAATAAGTGGGCTGGGGGCTGCAGAGAAAGGAGGTGGGACGGGGGGTCAGAGGGGGCCAGGAAGGGCTGAGGGTGAGGAAAGCCTGCAGGGCGAGGGGTGTGGGCAGGGGCAGGGCCACCGGGTGGATGTGGTGTGTGGGGGGCACAGGGGTGGACGTGGGGGGGCACAGGTGTGGGTGTAGTGTGTGGGGGGGGCACAGGGGTGGACGTGGGGGGGCACAGATGTGGGTGTAGTGTGTGTGGGGGGCACAGGGGTGGATGTGGGGGGGCACAGGTGTGGGTGTAGTGTGTGTGGGGGGGCACAGGGGTGGACGTGGGGGGCACAGGTGTGGGTGTAGTGTGTGTGGGGGGCACAGGGGTGGACGTGGGGGGGCACAGGTGTGGGTGTAGTGTGTGTGGGGGGCACAGGGGTGGATGTGGGGGGGCACAGGTGTGGGTGTAGTGTGTGTGGGGGGCACGGGGTGGATGTGGGGGGGCACAGGTGTGGGTGTAGTGTGTGTGGGGGGGCACAGGGGTGGACATGGGGGGCCACAGGTGTGGACGTAGTGTGGGTGGGGGGCACAGGTGTGGACGTGGGGGAGTGGGGGTGCGGGGTGGTCCTGGGTCCTGAGCCGGCTGAGGCGAGGTGGGGAGGGAGACACGCGGGGCCGGTGGTGGTGTGGACAGAGGCCTTGGGCAGGCGCCCTGGACGGCGCCCTCAGTGGGGAGAAGATGGAGTGGCGCCCAGCACAGCCGCCACGGGTGCTCGAGGAAGAAGGAAGAGGCAGTGGACAGTGCGGGCGGGGCCGGGGCGGGTGTCACTGCTTGGCCACAGCGACCCCAAAGGGCCAGCGCCCGCTGATATAGGGCATCAGCCTGTCCGTCTGCCCCGGGGCCCTGGGCCTGCCCGGCCCCATGCTGGGTGTCCTCCAGGGAAGGGCGGCTGGGTGCAGAGTGGCCCCCCCGGGAAGCCCCTCTGGCCCGGGCCGGCACAGCCCCCCACCCCCACCCCAGGAGCCTCACCCCGGCTCCCCGGGCGGTGCCGTGCCTGGGCGTGCCTCCCACACTGAGGGCCAGGGTCTCCCGGGGCTTCTGGAAAGCTCTTTGGCCGCTTCTGCTCAGCACCTGCTGGACCACCTCACCCCGTCCCCAGGGCTCTGAGCCGCCGCCTCTCCAGATCCAGGATCCACTTCACAGTCCAGTGCTCGGTTATCTGCTGTTAAGCACACCCACTGAGTTTTCAGTACACATGGTTACGCTCTTCATTTTTAAAGCTCGCTCTGGTTCTTCCCCGAGCCTGCTCGTTGCGTCCCGATGGGCCCTCGTTTCTTGAGCATGTCTGGGCAGCTCTGCCTGCTGCAGCGGCTGCAGCGGGGCCTTCTGGGTCCCCACTCCCGAGGGTCCTGATTCTTGGAATCTGATTTGTGCAAATCCTTCGTGACCTGGAAGGAGCCCCCCCCCCCATTTCTATTTGCTGTTGGCAGACACTCTCAATACAGTTCTCAGCTTGGGGGGGGTCAGACCACCCAGGTGGCATGAGACCAGCCCCCCCAGGCCACGGCTCCTTGCCCCTGACGAGCAGCCCCCTGGAGCTCCAGCTCTGTGGGGGGAGGGGGGACCTGTCCCATGGCCTCGGGCCTGGGGGCCCCGCGCCTTGTCCCCAGGTTATTTACTTATCCCCCGCCCCATGTTGTTTTGTACTCGCTGTCTGCTCGTCTTCTCTTTAGGAGGCACTGGGGACTGAACCTGGGACCTCCCATGTAGGAGAGAGGCGCTCAATCACCTGAGCCACCTCAGTTCCCCGCTTAGTTGTGCCTCCTTGTTGCATCATCATCTTGCCCCAGCCCATGGTGCCAGCTCACTGTCTTGTCTTCTCCAGGAGGCACTAGAAACCGAACCCAGAACCTCCTGTGTGGTAGGCAGGTGCTCAATCACTCGAGCCGTGTCTGCTTCCTTCACCTGCTCTGTAGACCCTTGGTGGCTGTGAAACCAAACCTCAAGTCTGGGTTTCAAGGCCCATCTGGCAAAACTCTACCTGGTAGAGCCAACGCCAGGGCCGGCCTCATGCCAGGGCTCTTTCTGCACTTAGCTTTCTGGCCTGAGAATTCACTACCTTCTTGCACTTTAGGGATGGTTCACAACGATGTCAGTATTTTATTCAATCATTTGAGCTGCTTTCAGTGGAAGCATCAATCCAGGCACTTAGCTGAACACATCACTGGAGACAGAAAACTGGAACTTTATATTTAGTTAATAGGTATTTAAATGTGAGGGGAAAGGAAGCAGATTTGGCTCAACAGATAGAGCATCCACCTACCACATGGGAGGCCCAGGGTTCAAACCCCCCGGCCTCCTGACCCATGTGCAGCTGGCCTGTGCGCAGTGCTGATACGCACAAGGAGTGCCCTGCCATGAAGGGGTGTCCCCCACGTAGGGGAGCCCCATATGCAAGGAGTGCACCCCGCAAGGAGAGCCACCCAGTGCGAAGAAAGTACAGCCTGCCCAGGAGTGGTGCCGCACACACAGAGAGCTGATGCAGCAAGATACGCAACAAAAGACACAGATTCCCCATAACGCTGGCAAGAATCCAAGCAGACACAGAAGAACACACAGCAAATGGACACAGCAGACAACTGGGAGGGGCAGGGGGAGAAATTAAAAAAATAAATGTGAGGGGAAGAAAAAACATTCTCCCTTGAAAAGACACCCCCCCCCAAAAAAAGAAAAAGAAACAAAAAAAGTTTCCCATATGTTGGGAACTGAGTCATGTCCCCCACCAAAGGCACGTTCAGGTCCCAGTGCCTGGTCCTGGGGCCGTGAGCCCACCTGTGAGCGGGCCGGGAAGAGGCCGCTGGCTGAGCTGTGCCCGGGCTGAGCCAGGCTGGGCCTCCGTCCACCTGAGGCAGATTAGCGCAGGGTGATGGGGAGGCTGACCACAGCATGGCCAGCAGGCACGGCCGGCAGATCGCACGGCTGCAAGCCCTCGCTTGCGCCACCACGAGCGGGGTGATGAGTAACTGCTGGAGCCCCTCCCCCAGCATTAGCTAGGGGGTGGGGTAGTTAAGAGTTTAAAAGGTCGAGAGAGCCTGCACCAAACCTTGGTGTGTATTTCCACCTTTCTCTCCCATTTCTTGGCAAGTGCTGTTCTTTCCCCCATTTCCCAAGTAAGTTCTTTTTACTGGCCCAATTCAGTTGGCGTGAACCTAGAGGACTCCGATGATTCTCTGTCTGTATTTGGCGAGCCAGCCAGGAGAAATATAAGTGAGTGGTGCTCCCAGACCCCTGCCGGAAACTGAGTTTTAAGGCCTGTTTTTGCCCTTTTTTTTTTTTAAGGATTTATTTTATTTATTTCTCTCCCATTACCCCCCCCCCATTGTCTGCTTTCTGTGTCCATTTGCTGTATGTTCTTCTGCGTCCGCTTGCATTATCAGGCGGCACTGGGAAACTGTCTCTTTTTTGTTGCGTCATTTTGCTGCATCAGCTCCGTGTGTGTGCAGTGCCACTCCTGGGTGGGCTGCGTTTCTTTCATGCAGTGCAGCTCTCCTTGCACGTGGGGCTCCCCTATGCGAGGGACACCCCTGCGTGGCATGGCACTCCTTGTGCACAGCAGCACTGCATGTGGGCCAGCTCATCACACGGGTCAGGAGGCCCTGGGAATTGAACCCTGGCCCCTCCATACGGTAGACAGACGCTTTATCAGCTGAGCCACGTCCGCCTCCCTGTTTTTGCACTCTTTGGGTTCTGCTGTTTCAAAGGGGATTAACAGACAGGGGTTCCTGGATAAGCTCCCAAAGGACATAACCTGGGTCTGCTCGGACTCCCGCTCGCTCTCCAGGGTGGCAGGGCAAGTCCCCAGGCTGTGCAGATCCAAGGAAGTTCTGGGGAGTGGACTAAACCGCCCTGGGGACCGAGTGGGCACAGGGCCTAAGCAGAGCAGGGGTCCGCAGGGGGTCTACCTTTCTAAATTCAGAATGGCTACTGTGCGGTGTATTACGTCCTTAGATTGGCCAGTTAGCTCGCTTTTAATTACGGTGCCTTTGGTCTCCCAGCCCCTGCGGTCCTCGTGCTGGGGCTGAGAGGCTTTAGATTGCCCTAGAATCCGAAGACGCATTTGACAGCAAGGCCTAAGGGGGGGGGGTGGTCCCTGAGGTGTTTGCCCGCAAGTCCGAGTTTTTATTTTTTATTCGCTTTAACTGGCGGTTTGGCTGAGGACCTCAGCCCTGGGAGGGGCCACGGGGTGAGCTCGCCCACAGCAGCTCCTAAAACCCCCTCAAAGCGGGCCAAGCAGCCGGCCCGTTCCTAGCGGGAAAGCCCCGCGTGGGGGGTTCAGTCTGGGAACGGCACCCCTAAGACTCTGGGGACGCCCAGAGACAAAGCTCCTGGTCCCCAAAACGTGGGACAGCGAGCAGGGCTCCCCATCTCCAGGACGCTGGCCGGCTCGGCGAGTAACCAGTTCCGTCAAGACAGTGGCTGGACGCCACCCAAACGGCTGACGCGCTCTCTCCTCCTAGGGGAACGGGCAGCTCTTAAACGGACACCGCCTGCCCCATCTTCTGCCACACCGCGTGGCCACAGTACGGCTGGGAGTGGGCTCTGTACGGGACCCTGAATTCCAGGTAAGCCTGTATAAGAGAGGAGAGGACACGCAGACCTGAGGGCCGGAGGCCACAGCCCTGTGGCAGCGTCTCCTTGAAGCAGGGGGTCTTACCACGGTCAGTGGGACAAACAAAAGGCGGACCACCCTGCCTTAAAGGGAGGCAGCGGTGCTCTCTCATTACCGAATCCCTCCCCTGGAGAATAAGCTCCTCGCTGGCCATCAATTACGAGGAAAGGTCCCTGGCTCGCCAAGCTCCCCGCCTATTTCCTTGTAGCGCCCCGCTTCCTGTCTTGTCGGGGCAGGGCCTCTCTAGACCCCTGGGCCCCATATCGAGCAGCTGCCCAGGAATTTCCCTGAAGGAACGAAGCTGCAGGGCCCTGCATGAAGTTTTTGCCGTGGACATACACTGGGAGCTTTGCGTCCAGATGATTCTAAAGTCAAGTCTCCCTACACTAAGCTAAGTGTGTAAAATCCTCTCTTCTGTTGTAACCTGTGCTTTAACTATTAGTCGCTCCTGCCTACGAAATCGTGTGTCAGGTTTGGGTTCTCCTGTTACAAATTTGGTAACGGTGAAAGGTAACATGAAAAAAAAGTCTTTAAATGCCAATGCCATCTTGCAATTAAAATAGATACATAAAGAAAACACTAGTGGAGCTAATTCAACAGCGGGAAAAAAAAGTTACTGAATTTTACTAATAAAATTGTTTTAGTTGCTTAATGAATGAAAGTGCTCAAATTGTTTTTAAGTGAAAACTCAGTATTAATAGAAACTGTAACTAAGAGTTAAGACCATTATATAGATGTCTTTTTATTATAAAACAGAAGAATAGTAACTGAAATTATTATAACTGGGTGGATGTAGCCTAGACGTAGCTGTTGTCATGGTAATCTTAAACTAAGCTCACCTTTGGTTATGGTTACTCAGTAACTAAGTCCGCCCAGCCTTCCACTATTGTGATGGTAACTGCAACCCGGGTTTGCCTTTGCTTGGGGTCAGTTCACGCTCAGCCTCGCCCTGTGCCTTTGCTCACCGCTGTTTCCTAGTGCTCCCGCCCCCAGTGGCTCAGGGGAAAGCCACCACGAGCCACCCCAGCGTCCTATCCTTGCACTGGTGTTAGAGTTCCTGCTTTCTCATGCCGCCACGTGTGGACTAAGCTGCTGCCCGGTGGGATCCTCCGCCCTCGGGCTTGAGCGTCCACCCTCCAGTCCAGCGGCCGCCGTGGTGTTTTCTCTGAGGACTGGGAAGTGGGGGAGCCTCCTGCCTTGCCTGTCTGGGTTCCTTAAAGTGGCAGTTCATGGGAGGAACCAGCTTCCCTGAGGCTCCCAGAGCCTGGGTGAGCATACACAGAACTAGTCTTGCTTATCCAAGTTCTGCTAAAGTCTAAGTGGGAAATAAGCAGAGTTCTGAATCAAAGGAAAACTGTATTAAAGCACTGGGGACATTTGGGTTATAAGCCAATAATTGAGGAACAAAATTCTTAAGCAAAACTGCATGGTCACAGTGCAAATTAGAGAAAAAGAGCCTTCGAAGAAATCTTTCAAATGCTATTTTACAGTTAAACTTACTTTGTAAAAGAATAAAAGTTTAAGTTTTGTTTCTGTGTCAAATTATTCATGTCTGCCTATCTGCTCAGTATCTTCATGAATGGGGATGATAATATCAAATTAGCAATAAAAATTCTTAAAAGATTGTTTAAAAATTGTTAAAAGTTAAATATGCAGTTATATATGTGATGAATATTCCTAGAGCCCAAGTTAGGCTAAGCAGAGCAGAAAGGTCAGCTGGAAATCTGAATATAGGAACTTTTAGGGAAAAGAAAAAGATTTTCCTGAGCTTTGACCTACCCCGCCCCCAGGGCCTTCTCTTTGCAAGAGCTCTGAGGGAGGGGCCAGGTGTAACCGATTAAAACTCCACCCAGCAGAGAGAATTAAGAATAATTTGTCCTGTACCTCCCCAAATTAAGCCTTTTAACAGCCTTAAAATAAGGGTACTTAATAATTCCATTACCAAATTTCAGTAAGTGAAAGTCCTCAAAAGCTATGGAAAGATCTTTTCTAAATTATGATTAAAACAAATTAAATGAATGTAATATATCTGAGAACCTAGTAGTATGCTTTTAAGATGATTTGGTTTTAGAATTTTATTTAACAAAAAATTTTTTTTGCCTCCTGTAAAGGAAGGAAAAAAAAAACATTCCTTGCATAAATTGTAATTTATTCAGCTTGGATGTTATCTCTTTGGTTTCTAGAATACCAAGTAAATTAACATTATATGTATTAAATCTTTAAAATGAAAGTTATAAATTCATGTTTAATTAAATGAAGCTAAAGAAGAAAATGTTGGGAAGCAGATGTGGCCCAATGGATAGGGTGTCTGCCTACCACATGGGAGGTATGCAGTTCAAACCCAGGGCCTCCTTACCAGTGTGGAGCTGGCCCATGTGCAGTGCTGATGCACGCAAGGAGTACCGTGCCACGCAGGGGTGTCCCCGCGTAGGGGAGCCCCATGTGCAAGGAGTGCGCCCCGTAAGGAGAGCCACCCAGCGCGAAAAAAGTGCAGCCTGCCCAGGAGTGGCGCCGCACACACAGCACACACCGAGAGCTGAAGCAGCAAGATGACACAACAAAGAGTGGCACAGATTCTGGGTGCCACTGACAAGAATCCAAGCAGACACAAGAATACACAGCGAATGGACACAGAGCAGACAACTGCGGCGGAGGGGGTGGGTGGCAGGGAAGGGGAGAGAAATAAAAACAAATCTTTAAAAAAAAAAAAAGAAAATGTAGATCTGCTCTCTCTTAAATGGATAAAGTAAATTTCACTGGCAGCTAACTGTAATTTAATAAGCTTATCTTAAGGTAAAATAACCAGTCTATGTGGTTATGGTTAATTATAAAGAGTTTTCTTCTAAACCGAAGCATTTAAATGACTAATTCCAAGTAGTCATTATTCATTAGAAAGCTAAACTGATATTAATAGCAAAAAGTAACTGTAACAAGAAAACCTGTCAGAGGCCACCTCAATCTTCATGTTAAAGTGGTGGTAAGGAAAAATAATCTTAATTCCATTGAGAATCTTCAGTTTTCATAAAACAACTGAGAAAGTAAGTTTTCCTGTGCTAAAATAAAATACCTGTGTAAATTAATGTCATCATGGTAAAAGTGTAGAAGTAGAAAGCAAAGTACTAACAAGTTAACTTCACTTGATGTGTTATACATAGCATTGGAAGTGCTTAGGAAGTGTATATAAAAATCAAAAGAAGGGAAACGGACTTTGGCCCAGTGGTTAGGGCGTCCGTCTACCATATGGGAGGTCCGCAGTTCAAACCCCGGGCCTCCTTGACCCGTGTGGAGCTGGCCATGCGCAGTGCTGATGCGCGCAAGGAGTGCCTTGCCACGCAAGGGTGTCCCCCACGTGGGGGAGCCCCACGCGCAAGGAGTGCGCCCGTGAGGAAAAGCCGCCCAGCGTGAAAAGAAAGAGCAGCCTGCCCAGGAATGGCGCCGCCCACACTTCCCGTGCCGCTGACGACAACAGAAGCGGACAAAGAAACAAGACGCAGCAAATAGACACCAAGAACAGACAACCAGGGGAGGGGGGGAAATTAAATAAATAAATAAATCTAAAAAAAAAAAAAAAAAATCAAAAGAAGTGTATAAGAATCAAAAGAGATAGTCTTAAGTATATCAGGTTCTTTTATACATTCAAACCAGGCCTTCAATGCACGCAGGTTGCCTCTCCACTGGAGGTACTGGCCAGGTCGGTCACTGACCCCTAAGACAGTGACGGCTCCCACTGCATCCCTGGTTGTGCCCTGAAGCAGGGCGAGAGGCACTGCAGCAGCGGGGCTGGCTCGACACAGCCAGTGCCCAGTGGCCACTGCCTCCCGATGGGCTGTTCCACGTGCTCCCGTGCGCTCTGCAGCAGGCTGGGGGAATCCTGGAGCCCACCCCCCAGCTTCTCTGAGGGTCAGCGGTGCTACAGCTTGCTGGCTGTGTGGAGGACGTGCTAGGTGGAGAGTGAGCACCAGAGTGCTGTGAGTAGAACTTACGCACAGCTGGCATCAAGGCCTGCTCCATGGAGAGATGACATGGAGGGTGTCGCAAACCTGGTGAGGTCTTTAACCGCAGCTCAGAGATGAGCTTAGGCATTAGGTAGTGCATTCATGTACTACGTTCTGCACCTACATTGCTCCCATTCTAGATATATCCTGATGATTCCGGTGATATCGTTCCTACTCTAGACCATGTACAGAGGGACACGGAATGTGTTCAAAGTTCCAGTAAACTTCATTTTCTAAGTAGTTAATAAACAAGCCTGTAAGATAAAGGAATAGCCACCTTGCCTGAGAGCAGAGGGGGCGACAGCCTTTTTAATTAAAAAAAGTCCACCAATTAGCGTGGGGGCGGCCTCTCCAGGTCTCCGCCCACACCAGGGGAGAGGCGTGGGAAGCCAGGTCTCCCTCCTGCTCCTTTCCAGACCCTGTCCCAGCTTCCCCTGGAGGCCTGGCAGACCCCCATGCCTCCTGCCAGCACTAAGCGTTTCCCCCAGAAGGGAAGTGGCAAGCGGGTGGGCAGGCCCCGCTTCAGCTTAGCCCCTTCGGGGGGGTCCGTGGCAGCCTTCCCTCGCCCGGGACCTGGAGACCAGGCTCTGCGCAAACCCTGGCAGGGGAGCAGGCCTCACTCGCAGCAGAGCCAAGATGGCAGGGACCTGACTCTGGGGTTCCATCACCCCTGCAGCTGTTAAAGCCAAAGGGACAGCCAGCCGGGTGGGTGAACTCAGCCCCAGGAAGTGCCCGCTCACCAGAAGCACTTGACGGGACGTACTGGTGCCAGTCACTGGACAGCCCGAAACACCTCTGCGATGGACGAGGCTAAGCCGTCTGTGTCAAAGACGGCCGTTCCCTCTACTCCAGCCCCAACGCCCGCTGCTGGGGGAGGGCAAGCCAGACACCCCGTAAGAAACCTTGTCTGTTTTCATTTCCTGTAGCTTCTCCCTAGACAGGAGCTACAAGGGCAATGCCTCTTCTCAGCGCCCTCTTAGCGGTTTTTTTTTTCCTCTTAGCCGTCTTAAGTGTAACCACCACCAAGGAGCGCTGGGCTTGGCAATTTACACCAAAACCCGTTAGCTATTACAATCTCTCCCTAGAGCTAACAGCACGGAGGAAACTAGCTGTGCCTCAGAAGTCCCACGACAGCAAACACTGTCTTGCTGCTGTGGTGCTGGAAACCACAGAGCCCGGAACACACCAGCAGCACGGGGGCACAAGCGCCTCTTCTCAAGAAAAATGCTGTTTCCGTATAAATCGCTCAGGACAGTCCTGAGCAGCATCTGAAACCTGCAGGAGGAAGGCCCCAACTCCAGGGAGCAGCCTCGGGGCCCTGGCCTTCCTCACTCGTGCCCCAGCACACTCGCTGGCTTCTTTTTGGACCTACTCACCACCATCTTTATCCTTTTAGGGGGTGGTGTATCTTCAAAATTCTAACTAAGTTCATTTCTTCCAGAATCAACACCTTCCAAAACAAGATACTAGTCACGCGGGGATTTCAGTCATTTCCTACCACAGGTCAGACCTGTCTTCCCTCCGCCTCAGCAGAACAGCCCGAGAGGCGTACGCCCTGTGGGGCAGGACGACTGCCCAGAGCAGCAGGAAGGAACTAGGGGAGAATGACCGTGGCCCTTGGCGAGCCCCGGCACGGCCGCACGCCTCACGGCCGCAGGCCCCCGCTGGGACCTTGAGTTGAAACTCGAGGGCCCAGTTTCCCTTTCCAGGACCCCCGCTCGGCCCTGGATACTCCAAATGGCTTCCCTGCTGGCCCCACCATAGGGGGTGACCAGGAACCGCTGGCGCCCCTCCCCCAGCATTAGCACGCGGGCGGCGTAGTTCAGGTTTAAAGGTTGAGAGGGGTCGGCACCAGGTCTCGGTGTGTATTTCCGTCTTCTGCTCCCATTTGTCAGCAAGCTCTGTTCTTTCCCCCATTTCCCAAATAAGTTCTTTTTACTGGCCCAACTCGACAGGTGCGTTCATAAATTCTTTTATGCATCAGAGGCCTCCGACGCTTCTCCGTGTTCACAGCTAAGTCCTGGCAAGAAAGGACACTGGGCCCAGAGGGAGACGCCATGGGGAGCCAGAGCTGGACGTCAGCGCACCCTGAAGGAGGAAGGAGATGCCGCCATGCGCACTGTCACGTGGCAGAAGAGCCAGGGTCGCCGGCAGACCCCTGGAACACCACGTCCCGGGGAGGAAGTGTGGCTTTGCTGGGGTCAGTTTGGACTTCTCCCAGCCTTAAAACTGCGAGCCGATAAACTCCCTACGTTTCAGCCGCCTCAGTACCACTGCAGGGCATTGCTTTGTGCAGCCAGGAGACTAAAACATTTGCCCTTTACCATCGTCTATTTCTACTTTTCTGCGTGTTTTTATGAGGAAGGGGTGCTGAGTCTTGTCAAGTACCTTTTCTGCATAAACTGAGACGATCATGTGATGTTTTCCTTCATTTTATTACTGTGGTGACTACATTAATTGATTTTCTATGTTGAACCATCCTTACGTACCTGGGGTAAGTCCCACTTGAGGGAAGTGGATGGGGCTTGAGCAGCTGGGTGCCGCCTACCACTTGGGAGGTCCCGGGTTCAGGTCCAGCGCCCCCCAAAGACGACGAGCAAGGCAGCGAGCTGACGCAATGGACTGGTGCGGTGAGCTGATGCAGCAAGATGATGCAGCGAGATGACGTGACTAAGAGGCACAGCAAGGAAACAATGAGAGACACAACAAGCAGGGAGCGGAGGTGGCTGAAGTGATCGGGTGCCTCCCTCCCACATGGGAGGTCCCAGGTTCGGTTCCCAGGGCCTCCTAAGAAAAGAAGACGAACAGAGAGCAGACAGAGAGGGTAAACAATGGGGTGGGGGCATAAAAAACATAAACCTTGAAAAACAATCCTGCTCGCCCAAGGCAGGTAGTTATTTTCACGTGCTGCTGGGCTTTGCTGGCTGGCGTCTCGCTGGGGACCCCCATCGACATTCCTCAGGGTGCCGCCTTGTGGGTTCTTGATCTGGCTCTGGGGTTAGGGTGATGCTGGCCTCAGAGTGAGCTGGGAAGTGCTCCCTCCTCTTCAATTTTTGGAGGAGTTTGAGCAGGACTGTTGTTAACTCTTCTCTGAATGGTAAAGCTCGCCAGGTGAGCCACCTGGTCCAGGGCTTCTCTTGTCGGGAAGTTTTTTTTTTTTTTTTTAAAGATTTATTTATTTAATCCCCCCCCTCCCCTGGTTGTCTGTTCTTGGTGTCTATTTGCTGCGTCTTGTTTCTTTGTCTGCTTTTGTTTCTTTGTCCGCTTCTGTTGTCGTCAGCGGCACGGGAAGTGTGGGCGGCGCCATTCCTGGGCAGGCTGCACTTTCTTTTCACGCTGGGCGGCTCTCCTCACGGGCGCACTCCTTGCGCGTGGGGCTCCCCCTACGCGGGGGACACCCTTGCGTGGCACGGCACTCCTTGCGCGCATCAGCACTGCGCATGGCCAGCTCCACACGGGTCAAGGAGGCCCGGGGTTTGAACCGCGGACCTATTGTCGGGAAGTTTTTGATGACGGGTTCCATCTCTTTTTATTGAGTCCTTGAGTCAGTATAGGTAGTTTGTAGGTTTCTAGGAATTTGTCCATTTTGTCTATGTTGTTTATTCATCGGTGTGCAGTTGTTCATGGTATCCTGTTACAATCCTTTTTATTTCTGAGGGGTCAGTAGCAACACCCCCTTTCATTTCTGAGTTTATTTGCGTCCTCTCTTTTCCATCAGTCTAGCTGAGGCAGGGGTTCTCAACCATGGGACCCCTTGGGTCCGTGAGCTTGAACTGAAAACTCAAAAAAAATTATTCTTGTGGGGACATGTTGGTGTGGTGTGATACATTTACTAAATAATACACAGCAGAGTGTGGACTCGGTGAGGGGTCCGTGGCTTTCCCCTGACTGGCTGAGGGGTCCCTGGAACAGAAAGGCGAGGAAGCCCTGAGCTAAAGGTTTGTCAGTTTTCATGATCTTTTCAAAGAACCAAGTTTTGGCTTTGTTAATTCTCTATATCATTTATTCCTACTCTGATCTTTGTTATTTTCCTCCTGCTCGCTTTGGGTTTATTTTGCTGTCTCCAGATATTTCCTGATTTCCCTTGTGATTTCTTCTTTGACCCACTTTGACCCACTGATTTTTTAGGACCATGTTGTTAACTTCCATATATTTGAGGATTTTGAAGTTGTTCTGTTACTGATTCAGAGAAGATGCTTTGTATAATTCCTATCTTTAAAATTTATTGGGGAGCAGATGTGGCTCAAGCAGTTCAGTACCTAAAAAAGTACCCAGGACCTAAAAAACACAAAAACCACTGAGGCTTGCTTTGTGGCCCATGCATAGTCTGCTCTGGAGAGGAATCCACGTGCCTCTGCAGGAATGTCCTGCCATTTTGGGTGTGTGCTCCCTCCGTGCCCGTTAGGTCCAGTTCAGTGATGGCACTGCTCGCAGTCAGAGCCCGGGCAACGTCCAGATCAGGGGTCATCAGGAATGCTTTCTTCCCCAAGACCGGCGGTGAGCCCGGCTCCTCGGCCACACGGCAGGCACGGGCGGCCTCTGCGGCCGCTCCCTTCTCGTCCAGGTTGCTTGGCTTCAGTGTCTTGCTCCGGTGGTTTCTCCCTCTGCCTGGATCTCACTCTCCTTTGAAGAACTTCAGTAGCAGGATCAAGGCCTATTCAGCCCGGGCTGACCACTTAGCGGAAGCCTCTCATCAAAAGGTCCTATTGCACCAGGTCCACACCCACAGGAGAGGATTAACCTTAAGGACACGCTTTTCTGGGGTCCATACAGTTTCAAATTACCACAGCATGTAATAAACTCTGAAGCGGCTGTGGCTCAACCGATCGAGCTCCTGTCCGCCATATGGGAGGCCCTGGGTTCATGTCCCGGGGCGTCCTTGTGAGGGCAGACGCGCCTGCACGTGCCCACAAGCTCCATGGAGAACCGACTCAGGAAGGTGACGCAACAAAAAGGGAGACAAGCAAAAACACAAAGGAGTGCTTGGTGGATGGACAGAGAGAGCAGACAGCAAGCAAGTCGTGGGGGGGAGGGATAAATTAAACAACAACAACAACAAAAACCACAGCTAACATTATATTCGACACTGGAAGCTTACCCTGGGATCAGGAACAAGACCAGGATGCCTGTCACCCCTGTTAGTCAACACGGTACTGGAATCCTGGCCAGAGCAACTAGCAAGAACAGGAACTAGAGGGCATCCAAACAGGAGAGGAAGAACTCTGCCTACCCGTGGGTGATCGATTCTATACGAGAGTCCTGAAAAACCCGCAACAAAGCCACTAGAGCTAATGAGTCAACTCAGCAAAGTGGCAGGGTGCAAGGTCAGCGTGGGAAAATGAGTGGTGTTCCTGTACACTAGCAATGACCAATCTGAAGAGGCAGTCAAGGAAAAATTCCATTTGCAATAGCAAGGAAAAGAAACAACTATCTAGGAATAAACTTATCCAAGGATGTAAAAGAATTATACATGGAAAAATACAAATTGCTGAAAGAAGTTAAAGAAGACCTAAATAAATGGAAGGACATTCTGTGTCCATAGACTGGAAGACCAAATATTGTTCAGATATCAATTGTACCCAGAGAGATATACAGAGTCAAGCAATTCCAATCAAAATTCCAATAGACTTCATCACAGAAATGGATAAACCAATGATCAAATTAATATGGAACAGTAAGCAGCCCCGAACTGCCAAAAACATCTTGAAAAAGAACAAAGTTGGAGGACTCACACTTCCTGATTTCAAAACTTACTACAAAACTACAGTAATCAAAACAGCATGGCTGGGAAGCAGATGTGGCTCAATCAGTTGGGCACCCGCCTACCACAAGGGAGGTCCTGGGTTCGGGTTGCAGTGCCTCCTAGAGAAGACGAGCAGATGCCACAAGCAGGCAAACGCTGCAGCCTGTGAAAGGCGGATGTAGCTCAGGCCACTGCACACTCGCCTCTCACGTGCGAGGTCTTGGGTTTGGTTCCTGGTGCCTCCTGGAGGAGGCGAGCAAGCAGTGAGCAGACAGACAGAGAGCCATTTGGGGGAGGGGGTGATAAATAAATTTAAAAATAAAGCAAATAAGTCTTAAAAAAAAAAAAAAGTGTGTTACTGGCACAAGGACAGACATATGGGCCAGTGGAACTGACCTGAAAATTCAAAAGGAAACTCTTAGACCTTTGGCCAGTGATCACTGACCCAAAGGTGGGGAAAGAAC
Organism: Dasypus novemcinctus; assembly: GCF_030445035.2. Lineage (NCBI taxonomy): Eukaryota > Metazoa > Chordata > Mammalia > Cingulata > Dasypodidae > Dasypus > Dasypus novemcinctus. The sequence continues at coordinate 85,999,219 of NC_080693.1, forward strand.
AGTCTCTTCCACGAACGGTGTTGGGAAAACTTGACAGCCACATGCAAAAGAGTGAAGGTGGACTGCTGCCTCATGTCATAAAAGAAAATGACCACGAAGTGGATCAAATACCACATACCCAAGTTAAAACGATATGACTCCTAGAGGAAAAAGGGAAACCTCTTTGGGTTTCTTAGATGATGGTTTCTCAGACTTTACACCAATAGCACAAGAAACAAGAGGAAAACCAGATAGATGGGACCTTTGCCTCAGTGGACTTAATCAAGAAAGAAAAAGACAACCCACAGAATGCGAGAAAATATTTGGAAACCATGTATCTGGTAAGGGTTTAATATAAAAAAAATTTATAAAGACCATCACCAACAAAAAGAAACATGACCCAATTAAAAAATGGGAAAAACACTTGGCTAGGGATTTAGAAATAAGATAAACAAATGGCCAATAGGCACACGGAAAGATGCTCAAAGTCACTAGCCATCAGGAAATGCACATCACAGCTACAAGGAGATCCCACCTCGGGCCCACGAGAACGGCTCCTGTTTTTAAAAAAGGAAAATGACAAGCGCTGGAGAGGATGTGGAGAAAGAGGAGCACTCTGACCTTGTTGGCAGGAATGTAAAATGGTGCAGCCCTGCCCTGGAGCTGCTGGGCAGTGCCTTTCAAGGGCCAGGGATGAGGAGAGAGGAGAGAGGCTCGCAGTCAGAGCCAGCCCTGTGCCGGGAGTGCCCCCCCCCCCCCGGGCTGCCTACAGCAGCTGCTCCGGAGAAAACTGACCCCTTTCAAAGGCGAGGGGAGAGCAACAAAAAGGCTAAAAGAAGAGAGGAGGAAGGAGACAGACAAACCACCTAACAATGAACATCCAAAAAAACCCCTACTGAAGCCAATAAAGATTACAACAAAACATTTTGCCATGAATTAAAAAACGGGGGTGGGGGAGCGGCTGTGGCTCCAGCAACTGGGCTCCCACCTACCACATGGGAGGCCCTGGGTTCAGGTCCTGGAGCTCCTGGTGAAGGCAGGCTCGCCCACAGACGCCGTGGAGAGCCGACTCAGCAAGGTGATGCAACAAAAGGGAGACGAGCAAGAACGTAGAAGAGCAGGCAGTGGATGGACACAGAGCAGAGAGCACGCAGGAAGTCACAGGGGGGCGGTAAAGAAGGGGGGGGAGTGGGGGGAGCTCAGTGGCTGAGTGTCTGCTCCCTGTGTACGAGGTCCTGGGTTCAATCTCTGGTACCTCCTAAAAAACGATGACAATGACAAAAAGTGGAATAAAGCAATAGCCTCTCACAAGCAAGAGCACAAAGCAGAGGGAGACTTGGAGTGGGCTGAGTTCCCAAATGACAACAACAAAATCAAAGACCTTAGAGAAGTGAAGGCAGAGCTGGGCTCAAGAGGGAGGAGAGAACAGTATCTCGACGATGCTGATTCGCTGTAAGCCAGAATATGAATTTGATGAATCCTGAGAAAACTAATAACAGGGTTCTTTGGGGAGGGGATGGGAAATTCAGACAAGTTGAATCTGAACTTCAAATGGAAAAAAATAAATGAGAAAAACCAGGAAAATTTTGAAAAGGAAGTATGGAAGGATGGTGTAGCAGTTTGATATTATTGATGAATTCCAAAAAGAAATATTCAATTATGTTTGTAAACTGACCTTTTCCTCTGTGTTGGGGACGATTGGTGAGGGCGTGCGCTAAGATCAGCGATGCCAATAGCATGGCTGCCGGAGCGGAGCCCATTTCCTGGTTCTTCTCCCTCCCTGCTCCTTTGTTCTCTGTTCCCGCCACTGCCTAGGCTAACACAGTAACGCGCAGGCGCAAGGCGCGAAATTGAAGTCTGCCCTCCACCCCAGCAACGGCAACAGCCAGTCCCTGGACCCTGCCACTTCCCCTAGTAACAGCAATAGCCAGTCCCTAACCGCCATCCCTCCCACTACCCCTCCCCTTCCCAAGAGTATAAATGCTTTGTTCTCACAATAAAACTTTGCAGCTTGATCCTCACCCTGTCTCGCTGTCATTCCTCGCGTCTCCTGTCTCACCATTCTCCTCCGCGCGACCACGAGCCCCCGTTCCCTGCCCCGCTGGCCGGGGCATTCACAGCTGGCGCCCAACGTGGGGCAATTGGCTTGCGTGCAAGAGAGAACCGCCGCCCTCAACAAGATAGAGAGTTCTCTTCACTCCGGCCGATGCAGAGGCAACATTAGCGGCGCAGAAGTCCGGGAATCCGGGAAGGATCCCGTCCAGGAGGGAGTCCTGGGAAGAGCAACTTAAGGTAAGAGTTTTCACTAAATTTCACTTTTCTATTCATCATGGGACAGGAACAATCTAGACATAATTTATATCTTAACCAGATAAAGAAAGCACTCAAGGCGCGAGGAATTGTGGTAAAAAAGAAGGGTCTTAGTGAATTCTTTAAGTTCATCATAAAAACTTGCCCGTGGTGCCCCGAGGAAGGGACCATAGACGAGAGATGTTGGAGAAGGGTCAGTGACTGCTTAAATGATTATTACAAGACCTTTGGTCCCTCTCGAATCCCTGTCACTGCCTTCAGCTATTGCCAACTAATTCATGACATAATTCGAGCTTCTCCCCGTTTTCCTGATATTACTGAAATCATTACGGAAGGGGAAAACATCCTCAAATCACAAGCCCCTTCCAGGGCGCCCTCCCGGGCGCCCTCCATTGTCTCAGTTGCCGGCAATTCCCTGAACACTGATTCCCTGCCGGACAACCAGGCTATCTCCTTTGACGAGGACGCGGGGAATCCCTCCTCTTCACGCCCGGAGAGGCCGCCCCCCACCCAAGCGGACATTGCTGTCCCCACTGCCTCCGCCCCTCTAGATCCATATTTACTCCCCCAACCTAACCTAACCCCCAGGGAAGTCCCTGTATTCAAACCCCCACCATATGCGTCTGCAGACCACCTTCCCTCACCCGCCCTTCTTGCGCCCGTCACCGCCGGTCCCTCTCCCCTCCCTGATCTTACACCCATCATAACTCTAACACAGAGGCTAGAAACCCTCACACACACTCTCAGCAGTGCTACATCGTCTCCCCAATCACACCAGGTTTTTCCTATCCTCCGGAGTGGGCGATCCACTTCTGCTGGACACCGCCCTCCCGCTCCCGGCACTCCCGCTTCCGATAGAGACCCGTTAGCCCTCTCGGACAATAGTACTGATGAGTCCGGGGAAGATGAACCTCGATCCCGTGAGTCAGAGCCCGGCCCATCCAACAGGCCAGAGCCCGGGGAAGATGAACCCCGATCAACCAGACCAGAACCCACCCCACTTAGGACGAGTGCGCATGCGCGGCGGCGCAGCCCCTCCCCTGACGTATATCGTCCCTTAAGTTTCAAAACCATTGAGAAATTAAAAAAGGCGGTTCATTCATATGGGCCCACCGCTCCATTCACCCTTGCCCTAGTAGAGGCATTAGGCGATAAAGAGCTAACCCCTAACGATTGGTTCCAGCTGGCTAAAGCCGTGCTCTCCGGGGGAGATTTCATTACTTGGCGCTCACACTATGAGGAGGCAGCCAGAGAACGTGCTATACGCAATGAGAAAAAGGAAGAAACAAAAGGTTGGACAGTGAGAAAATTCATGGGCCAAGGTTCCGCCCAGTCCAATGCAGCTCAAGCTCAGTTTAGCGCGGGGCTCATTTCTCAAATTCAGAGGGCGGCCCTTAAGGCTTGGAAAAAATTGCCACAAAAAAAACCACCCAACTTCTTCTCTGGCAAAATTAACTCAGGGGCCAGAAGAACCATTTGCTGACTTCCTTAGTCGGTTGCAAGCCACAGCCGAACACTTGTTTGGTGACACAGAAACTGGATGCGATTTTATTAAGCAACTTGCTTTTGAAAATGCAAATGAGCCTTGCCAACAGGCCATCCGTCCATTTTGCAACACTGATCTTTCTAATTGGGTGCGCCTATGTGCAAATGTTAAACCTGCCAAAACTATAGGCATGGCTATTGGCGCGGCTTTTCAAGACCTAAAAAGGTCCTTAACCAACCCACCTGTTTGCTTTAACTGCCAACAAATGGGACATTTTGCAAGATCCTGCCCCCTTAAGGGTACGAGATCTGGCCAACCCCCGCCTGCACCAGCTCCTTCGTTAACAAATAAATCACGCTCCGCACGCCCCGCTACTGCCTGCCCTAAGTGTAAGAAGGGGTTCCATTGGGCATCTGAATGCCATTCTCGTTATGATATTAATGGGCAGCCCATTGGACAATCGCTGTCGGGAAACCCCTATCAGGGCCAGCCCCAGGCCCCTCCCAAAACAAACCCCGGGGCAGTACGGTTTGTTCAGCCAACCCCTCCCACCACGCCTGCACTCCCGCCCGTCAGTCACCCTGTTACATCTCCGACTTATGGAGGGCAACAGCAGGAAGCGCAGGACTGGACCTCTGTGCCGCCTCCGAGTCAGTATTAACCCCAGAATCCAGCCCCCTCCTCATTCCAACAGGAGTATATGGGCCGTTGCCCCCAAACACTTTTGGCCTCATCCTGGGCAGGGCCAGCACTTCCTTAAAGGGGGTCCAAGTCCTCCCAGGAGTACTAGACAATGATTTTAAAGGCGAAGTCAAGATAATCGCAACAACCTCACACAACATAATTCCCATCCCTGCCGGCACACGAATAGCGCAGCTTATTGTTCTCCCCTTGCATCAACTTAACTCAAATTTCAAAAGGCTGCAGCGTACCAGTGAAAACCCTGGCTCCTCTGACGTCTTCTGGGCCCAAGCCGTAACTCATAATCGGCCCACCCTAAAATTAAAATTAAATGGCAAACCTTTTGAGGGCATTTTAGACACTGGAGCTGACGCCACAGTCATCTCCTCCTATCACTGGCCTAAATCTTGGCCTCTTACGGCTGCCGCCACCCATTTACAAGGAATAGGGGAGAGCTCCAACCCTCTCCAAAGCTCACAAACACTTAGCTGGGCAGATGACGAGGGAAACAAAGGCACGGTAATTCCATTCGTTCTTCCTAACCTCCCTGTCAATCTGTGGGGTCGGGACATCCTTGCACAAATGAAAGTCTTCATGTGCAGTCCCAGTAGTGCTGTCACTGCCCAGATGCTTAATATGGATTTCATCCCCGGAAAAGGTTTGGGTAAACATAACCAAGGTATCTCACAACCTATTTCAGTAAAACCCAAAATAGACAGAGCAGGGCTTGGATTTCCCCAGGATTTAACGTAACGGCCATTGACATCCCTGTACCCCACGCGGATAAGATCTCTTGGAATACTACACAGCCAGTGTGGGTTGATCAATGGCCTCTAACTTTAGAAAAAACCCTAGCAGCCATAGAGTTAGTGCAGGAGCAGCTTGCTGCTGGGCACATCGAGCCTACCCAGTCGCCCTGGAATACCCCCATTTTTGTTATAAAAAAGAAATCGGGCAAATGGAGACTGTTACAAGATTTACGGGCTGTTAACAAGGCAGTGATCCCTATGGGGGCCTTACAACCCGGCCTCCCCTCACCAGTTGCGATCCCTTCCAGTTTCCACAAGATAGTTATAGATTTAAAAGATTGCTTTTTCTCCATATCTCTTCACCCTGAAGACAGGCAGCATTTCGCCTTCAGTGTTCCTCAAATTAATTTCCAAGGTCCCGTGCCCCAATTTCAATGGAAGGTCTAACCTCAGGGCATGGCAAATAGCCCCACCTCGTGTCAAAAGTTTGTTGCTACTGCAATTAATCCAATTAGACAGGCTTGGCCACAAGTTTATATCCTTCACTACATGGATGACATCCTGCTAGCAGGATCGTGCATAACTGAACTCCATTCCTGCTATCAAAGCCTTCTTGAACACTTGACAGCAAAAGGTCTTCTAATAGCCCCTGATAAAATACAAACCTCCAATCCTTTCTCTTACCTTGGTTTTGAACTCTGGGATCAGCGAGTCCTTACTCCCCGCATTAAGTTGCAAACCTCTCATTTGCTGACATTGCATGACTTTCAAAAACTCTTAGGGGATATTCAATGGCTCCGTCCCTACCTTAAAATACCCACAGAAGTACTCCTCCCACTTAACGAAATTCTAAAAGGTGACACTAACCCCTCCTCTCGTAGGAGCTTAACTATAGAGGCAGTACAAGCACTTGAAACTATAAATCAGGCTATTCAAGCCCAAACTTGTTATCAGATAGACTAAGGCCACCCTTTAACTTTTATAGTTCTGGCTACAGCTCATACTCCAACCCGTGTCTTCTGGCAATCTTATCTCAGCCAACAAGACAGGCAGGGTGGTCCTTTACTCTGGGTTCACCTCCCTGCTACCCCCCCTCGGGTACTTTCATCTTACATCTTTCTTACAGCCACCCTTATCACCAAAGGCAGACAAACTAGCCGCCAGCTCTTTGGCAAGGATCCAGATTCCCTTATTGTCCCATATACACGAGAACAAATTAATTGGCTTTTTCAAACTGATGACGATTGGGCTATTGCGTGCTCTTCTTTTGCAGGCAATATTGATAATCATTATCCACCTAACCCATTAATTCAGTTTGCTAAAGCCCACCCATTCACTTTTCCAAAGGTTACAAAACAAAAACCCATTGACTCAGCACTTTTAGTCTTCACGGACGGCTCTGCAAACGGAACCGCCGCCTATGTCATCCAAAATCAAGTTTTCTCTATACCTTCCCCTTATACTTCAGCCCAACTTGTCGAACTCTATGCAGTTCTACAAGTTTTTTCCCACCTCCAAAATCAACCCTTTAACTGTATACTGATATACTGTATACAGTTACTGTATACTGTATACTGATAGTGCATACATAGCTCAATCCATTTCCCTGCTAGAAACAACTGCCTTTATTAAGCCATCCAGTAATGCAGTTCCACTATTTTCAAAGGTCCAGAAAGCCATCCTTAAACGGCAGCACCCTTTTTTTATAGGGCATCTCCGCGCCCATCAAGATTTGCCCGGTCCCCTGGTTAAGGGCAATGCGTTAGCAGATGCTGCCACCCGATTAGTATGCCTTGCCCTTTCAAATCCCCTAACCTCAGCCACGCAAGCTCATGCGCAGCATCATTTAAACGCAAATACCCTCCGCCAAAAGTTCAACATTACCAGAGAACAAGCTAGAGAAATAGTCAAAGCTTGCCGCAATTGCGTAACTCAGCTGCCAGTCCCACATCTGGGAGTCAACCCCAGAGGGCTTGTCCCAAATGAAATCTGGCAAATGGATGTAACTCACTTAGCTAGCTTTGGATAGCTTAAGTATATCCATGTCTGTATTGACACTTACAGCGGCTTCATCCTAGCCAGCTTACAGTCGGGAGAAGCCTCAAAGCATGTTATAGCCCATCTGCTGCATTGCTTTTCTATTCTGGGCCAACCCAAAGTTATCAAAACAGATAATGGTCCTGGATATACCGGAAAAAACTTTCAAGCCTTTTGCCGGCAACTACAAATCAATCATGTCACAGGTATACCGTATAACCCTCAGGGCCAAGGCATCATAGAACGTGCCCACCGCACCCTAAAAAACACTTTAAGTCGCTTAGCAGGAAGTTCTCTTGGTCTTTCTAAACAGCGACCACGAGACCTTCTACATCATGCTCTCTTTGTTCTCAATTTCCTTACCCTGGATATGAATGGGCAATCTGCAGCCGACAGGCACTGGCATCCTGCCACACAAACACAACAAGCTATTGTTATGTGGCGTGACCCTCTAACAGTGCAATGGAATGGGCCTGACCCCGTAATCATCTGGGGATGAGGCTCTGCCTGCATATATGACCAACAAGGAAATGGTCCTCGCTGGTTACCAGAAAGATTGATAAAACATGTCAATCCCCCACTCCTTCAACCACAAACTAACCCTTCCAGGGAGATAATCTCCCCCTGAGAAAAACTCCCTCTTTTCTTTTACAGCTCGTCCAATAGTCCAGAAGAGGCCCCTATCACCGTGACAACCAACGCCAAGAAGACATCATATCTCAACTAAAAATGACTCAGCCTTTACAACTCCGCCTCGTGAAGACACTTCATCCCAACCGAGCGGCTCCAACCGGTAATGCATCTACCTTAAGTATCCGCCCTCCCAGTGATTCCTTATCTTTTCTTTGCAGCCATTGTCTATTTAGCAACACCCCTCGCTATCGGCCTAGCCACTGTTGCTCCGGTCGATTGGAACCTTGAACAAAGACTCCTCCTCATTGTCATCTTCCTATCTATTGTTACTATATTTACTGCCCTTACTCTCCTTCGTTTATAAAGCAATCTCCTACAAATCACAACGCTTCTGTCTTAAACATACCATTCTCAACCCTATCCTGTAAATGATCTTCTCACTTCCCCCACAGCCTTTAATACTTTATTTCTTCCTCATAACCTTTGCTTTCTTGACAATATTTTCCGCCATCTGTTTAGCCACTACCGCTCCAGAAGATTGGAACCTCGGCCAACAAATTCTACTCTCCATCGCCTTTCTGTTCATTATCCTCTTTTATGCTTTACTCCTTATCTTCCTCCCATAATGACTTCACCAAGCCTCCTCTTGTCCAAAACCTGCACCCTACTTTTCCTCACACTCCCCATTGCACTCACCAACCCCAGCCATCAGCCTTTTAATTGGACAGTAAGCCTCTGGCAGGAAGAAGTAATCCTCGCCTACAATGTCACCCCAGGCCCCCCATCCTTTACTATACACGCCTGTGCTCTTGCTAATCATTGGACCTGCACAGAATCTAGCAAAGAATATAACTGCCGGGGGCATAATAACAAGCATGGCTGCTGGGGAAGGAATCGGGGCAGAGATCAAGTTTATGGCCGCTACAACAAGTTTATATCAGGCTACTACATCTGCCCTTCTTCGTCAGGTTCTTCTTCGCGTTCCTGCCACGATCCCGTGCACTATTACTGTCCCCATTGGGGGTGCGAAACCATAGCATTTGGATGGCTTGGAGCCCCTAACTGGGACCCTCACCTTTCCTTGTTCAATCCCCAATGGCCTAACGTCACTCTACAGGTAAAAGATCCCAGTGACATTCAATGGCTTCATGGCCGTACCTGGGGAATACGACTCTACATGACCGATTATGACTATGGTTCCTTTTTTATTATTAAGAAAAATCAAGTCTTCTCATCACCACCCCCAGTCCCGGTTGGTCCCAATCAAGTTCTTAATCCCCTTCCTGCTCCCGCTAACTCCCTTCATACTACAACATCTACCTCTTCTTCTCCCTCTTCTCTTCTACCACCCTGGTCACCTACCCCCGTAAACCCACTTATATCCCTTCTTAATGCTACGTTTAACACCCTAAACTCCAATCCCAACCTCACCCAAAACTGCTGGTTGTGTTTCTCCTCCGCGTCACCCTACTATGAGGCCATAGCCACTAATGCCCCTTATCAAACCTCCACTAACAGCAATCCCGCCTCCTGTAATTGGAATCGAACGAAAATTGGCCTAACAGTCGGGTCGGTTTCTCAAAGCGGACTTTGTGTCACTAAAATTAAAGGTTCTATTGCCCCATACATGCATACCCTTTGCAATATTACTATCACTCCTCAGCCAAATGCAACATTTCTTATACCTCCCGATGATACCAGGTGGCTGTGCTCTTCCACCGGCCTCACTCCATGCCTTAGTGTCCAAACCCTCAACAATACCAAAGAAACCTGCGTGCTCGCCATCATACTCCCCCGCATCTATTTTCACAATGATAACCTATTCTTTGACTCCTGGCAGCGTCACCTTCTACCAACCTACGTACAGAAGAGAGAAGTTATCACCGCCATTACAATTGCTTCACTCCTAGGTCTTGCAGGAGTCGGCACTGGAATTGCAGCTCTCACTACACAACAAACTTCTTTTTCCTCTATCAGGCGAGCCGTCGATGAAGACATAACCCGCCTCGAAAGCTCCATTTCCCATTTAGAAAGCTCCCTAAACTCATTATCCGAAGTCGTCCTCCAGAATCGTAGAGGCTTAGACCTCCTCTTTCTTAAAGAGGGGGGACTTTGCGCAGCCCTAGGAGAGGAGTGTTGCTTTTATGTTAATCACTCTGGCATTATTAGAGACAATATGGCCCGGGTCAGAGAGGGGTTAGCAAAACGTAAAAAAGAAAGAGAAACCCAGGGAAACTACTCTTGGGGATTTAATGGAATTCTCCCTTCCATTCTCCCCATACTAGGCCCACTAATCACCATACTCCTCATACTATCTTTTGGACCCTGGGCCATAAAAGGAATCATTCAGTTGGTTAAGGACCAGATTGACTCCGCTCTCGGCAAGCCTATTCAGGTGCATTACCACCGGCTCCACCTTGCTGATCAGGGTATGCCAACAGACCATCTATATATGGCCCCTCCGCCTCAAGCTGCTGAGTGCGTGGCAAAGCACCGCAGGAGACGGTTAAAGAATTAACTTGACTGTTCTCTGAGAAGCATGCCTCGTTCTTATGGGGATTCGCTCTGCTCCTGATTGCTTTCCCAACGAGGCGCCGGGCTGGTTAGTCAGTGACGGGCAACTTGGCTAGCCTTTCAGTCAACCTAAGGCAGGGACGTGGCCTTTCGCTGCCACGCTTCCCCATGATGGGTAAGGCTGATTGCGCGTAGCCTCGACCTAGCAGGCACAGCCCCCCCTTCAGTATGTGAGCATCTGGTACGACACTGCTTATATTAAAACCTTCCATCTTTGGCCTGCGTAATCTCGAGAGATTGAGGGCAACCGTAAGACCCAGAAAAACTCTCGGGATGAGGGCGATAGGGGTTGAGGGCAGCCGTAAGGCCCAGAAAACCTCCCTCAGCTGAGGGCAACCGTAAGACCCATAAGGCTGAGGACTGCTCCATGAGGCCTCTCCTTGAGCAGTGAAAGGTACCCGTTCCTTAACTTTGAAGGCAATCGATATCAGAGCTGTCTACATCAGGGAAATGAGGCCTCTGCTTCCCTCAGCTAGCTTCCTTTAATAAAACAAAAAGGGAGGAGATGTTGGGGACGATTGGTGAGGGCGTGCGCTAAGATCAGCGATGCCAATAGCATGGCCGCCAGAGCGGAGCCCATTTCCTGGTTCTTCTCCCTCCCTGCTCCTTTGTTCTCTGTTCCCGCCACTGCCTAGGCTAACACAGTAACGCGCAGGCGCAAGGCGCGAAATTGAAGTCTGCCCTCCACCCCAGCAACGGCAACAGCCAGTCCCTGGACCCTGCCACTTCCCCCAGCAACAGCAATAGCCAATCCCTAACCGCCATCCCTCCCACTACCCCTCCCCTTCCCAAGAGTATAAATGCTTTGTTCTCACAATAAAACTTTGCAGCTTGATCCTCACCCTGTCTCGCTGTCATTCCTCGCGTCTCCTGTCTCACCATTCTCCTCCGCGCGACCACGAGCCCCCGTTCCCTGCCCCGCTGGCCAGGGCATTCACACCTCTGGGCATATTAGACTATATTTGATTCGGAGGCTTACTTGACGAAGTAATTGTGTAAACCTCTTGTGCCAGTAGGGCGTTGAGTCCTGCCCCTTGGTGGGTGGGGACTCAGATAAAAGGCATGGCGAAGGACAGAGCTGAGGGTTTTGATGTTGGAGTTTGACGCTAAAGCCTTAAGCCGGAGCCCTGGGAAGATAGGAACCCGGGAAGCCTGAACCCTGCGGACGTCGGCACCCATCTTGCTCCAACACGTGGAAATAGACTTTGGTGAGGGAAGTAACTGATGCTTCATGACCTGGGATCTGTAAGCTCCTACCCCGCATAAATACCCTTTATAAAAACCAGCCGATTTCTGGTATTTTGATCAGCGTCCCTTTGGCTGACTACTACAGATGGTTATTTCAACTTGACATTGAGATGACCCTTGAATGGACGAAGCATGGTGTCATGACCGCTCTGACCCCATGGCGTTGGATGAGTGGCCAGTGGCCGGATGGACAGAACAGTGCTGGGAAGCAGGGAGCCTTCGGTAACTGGTGTTGGCATCTGACTGGCCCTCTGGGGAGAAAAAGGCTGGTTTCTGGTGATAAATCCCAAACAGATCATGGATTTCAATGTTTTTTTAAGAATCGAAACCATAGCTGTATTAGAAGAAACTGGGAGAATAATTTCTAATCTTGGAATGGAACGGGTCTAAGTGTGGCACAAAACCCACACGTGACTTTTAAAAGCACACTAAGTGAACTATGTAACTATGTCTGTACGTGCATATGCATATGTATGTATACTTACAGGAGTGACAAAAACCACTGCAAGGAAGCCTGGGGAGACATCTGCAGCTCACGCCCCAGACAAGGCCTCGTTTGCGTCACCACGAGCCCCTTGGGAAGGAAAGGACAGCAGAGCAGCCTGCACGGACAGGCGTGGGGCAGCAGAGGCACGGGAGGCTGCGCGCGAGCCCCGAGTAGGGTGGAACGTGCACGGCAGGGACGGTGCGAGGGGGGCTGGAGGAGGCGCCCGCGCCCGCAGAGGCCAGCTGGCCAGTCTACTGCACCGGCCAACGCTCAGACCTTCTGGCCGAACCAGCGCCCTCGGGAACCTGGACCCCCTCTCCCGGGCTGCCTGGCACACACGCTGACCGCCACAGCACTTTTGGTAACGGCAGAAGACTGGAAACAGCCTCAAGTGTCCGTTGACGGGAGACCAAGGCCTACAGGAGCACGGCCAGCTGGACGGCGCGGGGCTGCGGCATCCCCCATCCCTCTCCTCACTCCCGCTGGGTGGTCTGGCTGCCTTCGCCTGCCTTGCCCTCCTGCCACGTGTGGTTTCGCGCGAAGCCCCAAGACGGGCCCTTCGAGCCTCACGGCGATGCACAGCGCGCACGAAGCTGCGGCCTGCCGAGCTCCTGGGCGTGAGGCTTCTGGGGCAGAGAGCAGAGGTGAGACGGCCGAGCCAGCGGCGGGGGACAAGGGCCCTGTCAGAGGCAGGCCTGTGACGCTGCGCCAGCCGCAGGGAGGCGGCTCAGGCTCCGCACGGCGGCGGGGGATGCGGGAAGCAGCAGGCACCGCCACAGAGGGAAGGAGACCCTGGGGTCCACCAGGCAGGGGTGGGGGCGCAGCGCTGACAGGCCCCTTGCGTCCCACCACCATCGCCTGGGCCTCGTGCAGGCCAGAGGCCGCCCCCTACCTGAGGCTGTGCTGTCCTGGGCGCTGAGGCCGGAGGGGCTGGACCCCAGCTCCAGGAGCCGCCACGTGTCCTGCAGGGAGCTGCTGGCCAAGGAGGACGCCTGCCGGCCGCAGGCCTCGGGGGGCTCCGAGGACCCGTCCTCTTCCTGACGAGTCGGCCTCCAGGCCGCCGCGGGAGCTGTGCCGTGGCGCTGTAAGTCAGACAAGGTGCGGTCACGCTCGGAAAACCTGCGCTCAAGCTCGAGGACGCAGCCAGGCCCCAGCCCTGTCCACCTGCAGGGCCCAAGGCCGGAGGGACCCCCAGGCCTCTGAGGGCAGCAGCCCAAGGGCGGCTCTGTCTGGAGAGCAGGTCCCAGCGCTTTTGGGGGTGGGTGTTTGTTTTTAGGAGGTACCAGGGATTGAACCCAGGACCTTGTACATGGGAAGCAGGCGCTCAGCCACTGCGCTCCACCTGCTCCCCAAGAACGATGAGTTTTTGTTGTTTCTTTAGGAGGTACCGGGGATTGAACCTGGGACCTCAGGCTGCTCAGAGTGCCTGAAGGGTGGACAAGCTCTGGGGCTGCCCAAGAGGACACCCGGCCACGCGCACCTGCCCCCGCACTGCCCAGTGGCCCCTTCCCCTCCAGAGGCCACTCGGGGCAGCTGTCAGGCCAGGGAGCGGCCCCAGATGACGCCATTGACCGCTGGCCCTCAGCACAGGCTAGGCAGCTGCTCCTGCCCGCTGCCGACCCCCACCTTGACCCTGACCGCCCCTTTTACTTGCAAACGTGATTTCCAGGGCCACCGGCTGATAGGCATCCACTGAAAGACGAAAAGCCGGGCCTGGGCGTCGGCCAGGACCCCACTGCTTCTGGCTGCGGGCGCCACCGAGGTCCTGCCTGCGCCATGCTGCCCTCCCATGCCCGCCGACACCAGAACCAGGCTGCCTCGCCTGGCCGCGGCGTCCCCAGCCCTGGGCATACCCCTGAAGAGGGAGCAGGGCATGCAGGTGCGGAGATGATGCGCCCCCAGTCGCTGCTCTGGCAAAACGGACGGCACGGCGATGCCTGGGAGCCAGGCAGGGGAACCAGGCCACGTCGCTCAAGCTGCAGGGGCCGAGGTCCACGGGGAGGGAGGAGGAGCGGCAGGGGAAGGGGACGGCACGGGTCGCTGCGGCTCGGTAGGAGGCAAGCTGTTCCCCAGCACGGCCGGCCGGTGGCAGGTGGGCGAGCGCGCTAAACCCGCACCAGGCCCACGGCTGGTCCCGGAACCCAAAGCCGGCAGATGCGCGGGCCCTGCACGCTGAGCTCCAGCCGGCGAGCCTGGCGCCCGCTCCCTGCCAAGCAGCCCACCCCACCGCGGAGGCAAGTGCCGGGACGGCCCTCGTACCCACGCGGGCCTACAGCCCGTGGGCGCCGTGGGCGACTCCAGCCAGGCCTGCCGAGCCCTCAGCGGGGGTGCGTCATCACAGCGCAGCTTCCTGCCGAGTCCTCCGTGTGCAGGAGGGACATGCAGGGAGAGAGCCTGGGAGAGACCGCAGGGTGCGGCGGAGCTTGGGGAGACCATGAGCCTCGAGAAGCCCTGAGGGGCCGTGGAGCAGCTGGGGCCAGGCCACGGGCTGCTCACTTGCAGTGGGTGCGGGCGGCAAGCCTGGAGGACACGTGGTCTGGCTGCCACCCTGCCTGGCCCGTGTGCCGCCAGCAGCCGGCCTCTGGCGAGTCAGCACCCCGGAGGCGCCCCGATTCGACGTGCTCACAGCCTCGGAACCCCAGCGTCCACCCTCCCGGCTCCGTCACGGAAGCCCGCCTGTCTCTGGTCAGCTGCTTCGGCAGACTCGGTCAGCGGCCGGCTGTGACGTGCCCTCCTGCGCGGGCGGAGCCCGGCGCGGCTGTACCTGAGCAGGCATTGGCGCCGCGCCTGCCCGCCGGCTGCTCGCCGAGGCGCTCCTGCCCGCAGCTGAGGCCAGGTGGGGGCGGTTCTTCCCCAGGCGTTCACGAAAAGGCTCCTTGGCACCCTTAGAGTCCTGTCGTGGAAAAAGACACAAGGAATGCAGGGGTGTCGTGGGTCCCCACCAGGGTGCACAGGCCCCACCGCCCCTGGGGTGAGCTGACACCTGGACGGGGCCTGGGAGACGCCGGGAGCCAAGATGCCCGACCACCCCAGGGGCTCTCGTCAAGGCGGCGGGGGTCCTTGGATGCCGAGGAAGCCGGAGGCGGAAAGAGGAAGCCGCAGGGAGCGGCAGGCGCTGGACGTCAGCGGAGCCCAGAGGGAGAGGAGGAGACGCCGCCATCGCATCTCCAAGGGACAGAAGTGCCAGGGAACCCCGAGGTGGCCGGCCAGAGGGCCCCGACCTGCGCGGAAGCCGGCCCTGCAGCCTGGGCCGCCGGCCCGAGGCGCCCGCTGCCGTGCTGAGCCGCGTGTGGTCTCGGTTTACAGCCGGGAAGCCATAGCAGTCGTCCGCCAAGCAGAGCAGTGAGCTCTTATCGAAGAGACAAGTGCCCGCTCCTGCCACCGGCACTGACGCAAGGCAGCGCGAGGCCTGAGCCGGGTCTGACTTCGCTGGGGGAGCCGAGCCCTCTGAGCCCTCGGGGAGAGGAAGGCTGAGCACCCAGACGTGGCAGGCAAGGGGCCTGCGGCTGGCCCTGCGCGGGCCTCTGCCTGGCACGGGCACAGGCGGGGGTCTGCTCAGCACCTCCAGGTGGGTGTCCCATGCCAGCCGATAGCGGTGCCCGTCTCCCACCCTGTGGGACGCTTTAGCCCACCTTCCCTTTTGGCGGAGGCTGAGAGAACCGTGGAGGAAGAGTGGCATAGGAATAGGAAGGTGAGCAACTACCTGGGTGCTAAGAGAAGGAGAGAGTGAGCTGACAAGCAGCTGGGCTGGGGGGTGCCGCCGTGGGGTGCTGGGCGCAGGGCACCGAGCTTCCTGGAGGAGCTGGGAGCCCCACACCTTGCACGACCCTGTCTACCTTCGGCCAGGCGAGCGCCTCTGGCTCTGGCAGTTGCCGGCGTCTGTGAGCCTCAGATCAGACATTTTCCTTTGCCTGTTGTCCCAAGGGGGCATTTGTCTCTTTCTCACTGATTTATAGGAGCTCCTTTTTTGGATCTTCTTCCCATTTCTTCTCATATAGCACCATTTGATATCAGAAACAAGGGAGCCAGGGAAGGAGATGAGGCTCAAGTGATAGAGCATCCATCTACCATATGGGAGGACCCGGGTTTGATCTCTGGGGCCTCCTGGTGAAAAAGAAGAAGATAAAGCGCGCCTGCGTGGTGAGCCAGTGCCCACGTGGTGAGCCAGTGCCTGTGCGAGTGAGGCACGCAGCAAGATGAAGACGCAACAAAAGAGAGACAAGGGGAGTCAGGTGAAGCACAGCAGAGACCAGGAAATGAGGTGGTGCAGCTGACAGGGAATCTCACCCCACATCAGAGGTCCCCAGGATTGAATCCAGGTGAATCCTGGAGAAGAAAGACGAGAAGAGAAGACAAAAAGGGAAATAGATACAGAAGATCAGAGAGCGAAAGGACACAGACAGCAAAAACAGCAGGGGAGGGGGAGGGGGGAAAAGAACCATGGGAGCCAAAGAGGGGGAGCCCTGGACCCGCGTCTTCTCAAAAGCAGATATGAGGAAGGAACACCTGGTGATTTTGTGGTTTTGAAGGAGATTAGTAAAAGTTAATATACTAACTATGAAGTAGGTCCAGATAACAATCAGGTGTTTGCTGAGAGGACAGGTATGTTCATTTGAGGATGTGGGAGAGATTTCTTCTAGAAACACCTACTTAGAAGTTCAAGGAGCCAGTGCAGGTTTCCCGAACATTAAGGAGGTTGAGATAAGGAAGACACTTCAACATCTTGACAGCATTTCCTGAAACAGGCGAAGGGGGAAGGGCCGTGTGTGGGCCCATGTGCATGTGGTCGTGTTGGCACTGTGTGTGTGCATGCACTTCTGCCTGCATTGTGTGTGCACTCACAAGTGTTTGTGTCTGCTTTGGGTGCATGTGTGTGTGCCTGCTTGTGCCTGCATTGTGTGCTGCGGGGAGGATCGGGTGAGTGGCACGTGGCCAGAGAGGAAGCCTCCCAGGTTTGCACACCAAGGGCATCATGGGGTAATCACTTGGAAACATTAAATGGGACCCCTTCCTCACACCATACGCTAAAATCAGTTTCTCACAAAGGTCACAAATACCATAAACTAAACTCTAAAAATTTTAGAAAATATGTATGGATATCCTTCTGGTCTCAAAGTGGAAACTGTTCTCAAACAAGATCTCAAGCGAACTGAAATTAGAAGATTGGTAAAGTTCACAACATGAAAATGAAATATTTCTGTTCATCAAAATATACCTTAAATAGACTGAAAAGACAAGCAGCACCATGGGAGAATATAGTATTATACAAAGATCAGCATCAAGACTCTATGAAGCTGGAGTTAAGAACCAGAACACAGGTCCCCAGAAAATACAAGGGGTTAGAGAATGGAAAGCTGAGGGTTAATCTGTACAGAACCGGTAAAAAGGTTGTTTATAAGTGTTTGGAAATGAATAGAAAAGATGGAGTGTTTGTAACCAGCAGTGCTATTTTATGGGTATGACAGTGGTTGAAAGGGAAAATCTTAAGGTCATGTAGACTACTAGAAGGAAAGCTAACAAATGTAACATGGGACTGTATAGCATGGTGAAACCTCATGTAAAATACGAATGCAGGTTATACTGCATATATAAGGTTTTTTTTCTTTGAAACTGAACAAACGTACATTAACATTTGTGATGGTTAGGCTATTGTGTCAACTCGGCCAGGTAATTGTGCCCAGTTGTTTGGTCAAGCAAGCACTGGGCTAATACAAGGGCATTTATGGACTTTAGTCAACATTGACTTTACTGCAGTGGTAAATCATAGATAGCTGGTTACAATTACATCACCAGCAATGAGTGACACTTTATCCAATCAGCTGAATGCCTTAAAAGAGGAAGTGATTCCAGCATTGAGAAAGAATTTCCCAGCTTGTCTTTGGACAGCCAGCATCTCCCAGAACTCGTCAAGAACCTTCACTGGACTTTCATTGGAGCCCTGGTTGCAGCTGCCTGCAGAACCTGGACTTGTGCATCCCCACGGCTGCGTGAGAGACTCTTACAGAATCACATACTATTGACGGATATCTCTTGCTGATTCTGTTTCCCTAGAGAACCTTGATTAATACAGCTTGGTACTGGGAATGGTTCTTGGGGAACAGAGCCTTACACATGGGGTGTCTGAGATGGTTCTGGGAGTTTTGCAATTGTATTTCTACTCTAATTAGACTCAAGGGTACTGACGATTCCCTTTCCAATAGAGAATAGGCTGCTAACAGTCCACGGCGCGAGCTGGCAATCAAGATCTGCAAAACAGCATCACTGGATTCCCTACTTCCACACTTAGAAGCAAGGATCTGGGTGAGAGTGTTTTCAGCACCTTAACAGAGTTTTCTGGAGTCAAATGGTATAATGATGATGGCTGGTTCCTCCTAGTTACTCTGGATACTGCTACAAAAGAGAGAGATGATTTAAAGACTTCAAATTTGAAATTTAAACACCGAATGGATGATGAGAAAGTTTCTATGTGTGCTCTGAAAGAAAATCTTGTCTCCTGTAGCCACAGGCTCCAATATCTGAGAACCAAACCCAGATTCTCATTGTACAAAAGAAACTAAAATATCAACCCCACAGGGTTTCTGCAGTTAAAGTGAAGGCATTGATTGGAAAAGAGTGGAATCCAGAGAACTGGGATGGAGACATATGGAATGATGATGATATTGATGGAGACACTGGACCCTGAATTCTGCTGAGTCTTTACCAGATATCCCTGCCATGGCCTGCCCTATGGAGACCACACCTTGTCAACCTTGTATCCTCCAGTCTCCAGCCTGTCCCCTGGAGACTGAAACACCTTCCAGCCCTGAGGTGGGTATCAGCATAACTGAAGCCTGCCCTGCCCAGCCTCCAGCCTGCCCCAGGGCGTCTGGACCTCCTCCCAGCCCTAAGGCATGTACCAGCCACACTCCAGCAGGCATTGCTGAACCTCCAGTCTGCACTGAGGCAACTGCCTCCCAACCCCTGCCTGAAGAGGTTAATTCTGTCTCACCAGAAGAAACTCAAGGGAATGCCCTGAGGTCAGCAGCTTGCAAGGCATTTCTAACCCTTCTCCTTGCCCACCCCCACCACCTCTCTTGTCTTCGAGACCTAGTATTAGACTAAAATCATAACAAGCCCCAAGGTGAAATACAAGTGTGACCCATGAGGAAGTATGATATACTCAGAATGAACTGCATGAGTTTTCCAATTTATAAAGACAGAAATCAGGGAAACGTGTGGGAATGGATACTAAGGGTATGGGATAATGGTGAAAGGAATATAAAGTTGGATCAGGCGGAATTTATTGTTATGGGCCCACTAAGCAGAAATTCTGGACTCACTGCTGAAGCTCGAGGGGTTAGAAAGGGATCTAACAGTGGTTTGGGTGGCTGACTGAAACATGGAACAAAAGAGGGCCCAGCATGCCTGAGGGTGGGGTGCCCGATTTGCCCTGGTACACAGGAGAAGAGGGAATGCAAAGGCTTAGGGAGAGTGGAATGCTGGAATGGATTTACCATCTGAGAGCTGCCCACCCACCCCAGGAATGTCCAGAGGACACACCTTTAACCAGGACTGTGAGGAATAAACTTGTAAGACTAACTCCATCTTCCCTGAGGAGCTCTGTGGTTGCTCTTCTCTATGGTCCAGATATTACTGTAGAGAGGCTGTGATGCAATGAATTAGAATCCTTAAAACATTGTGGGGATGATCCGGTGTCGGTCTGGTAAAAGTCAAGCATCGGCAGTTATTCGCCCAAGTCAAGGTGGGCGTGGCTACCGCAACGAAAGGCAGATTCAGCAATGCACTCACGACAGCCTGAGTCGGGCAGAGCTATGGCATTGGCTGATACATCATGGGTACCTAGCAGTGAAAGAGATGGGCAGTCTACTAAATTTCTTTGAGATCTGTATAAACAGAAGAGTTCCAGGTCGAGTGAAGGAAACCCTAACTCGAATTACAGACGCAGAGAATCACGGCCCCTTAGTCAATTCCCAGACTCGAGACAGTTTACAGACCCAGAGCCCCTTGAATGAGCAGGAGGCCAGGTCCCCTTGGGGAAGGATCCTGTTAAACTGCCCAAAATTTATACTTTAATCTTCTTCCTACCTTTCCCCAAGGAGATCTAAGGCCTTTTACCAGAGTAACTGTGCCCTGGGGAAAAGGAAATGATCAGATATTTTGGGGATTATTAGACACTGGCTCAGAAGTGACATTAATTCAAGGAGACCCAAAATGTCACTGTGGTCCACCAGTCAGAGAGGGGCTTACAGAGGTCAGATGATTAATGGAGTTTAGCTCAGGTCCATCTCACAGTTGGTTCAATGGGTCCCTGGACCCATTCTGTGGTTATTTCCCTGGTTCCAGAATGCGTAATTGGAATAGACATACTGTATTAGTCAGGGTTCTCTAGGGAAACAGAATCAACAAGACATATCTGTCAAGAGGCTCTCACGCAGCTGTGGGGATGCTCAAGTCCAGGTTCCGCAGCAGCTGCAACCAGGGGCTCCGCTGAAAGCCCAGTGAAGGTTCTTGACGAGTTCTGGGAGGTGTTGGCTGTGCAAAGGCAAGCTGGGAAATTCTCACTCAATGCTGGAATCACTTCCCCTTCTAAGGCATTCAGCTGACCGGGCTAAGCATCACTCATTGCTGGTGGCAATCTCCCTGACTGATGTAATTGTAACCAGCTCTCTAGGATTTACCACTGCAGTGAAGTCAATGGTGACTAAAGTCCATAAATGCCCTTGTGTTACAGTTAGCCCAGTGCTTGCTTGACAAAAAAAACTGGGCACAATTACCTGGCTGAGGTGACACAACAGCCTAACCATCACACACACTGAACAACTGGCAGAAGCCCCACACTGGATCTCTGCCTTGTGGAGTGAGGGCTATCATGGTTGGAAGGCCAAGTGGAAGCCCCTAGAACTGCCCCCTACCTAGCAAAATAGTAACCAAAAGCAATACCAGATTCCTGGAGGGACTGCAGAGATCAGTGCCACCATCAAGGACCCGAAGGCTGTGGGGCTGGTGGTCCCTCCACAGCCCCTTCAGCTCCTATGTGGCCTAAACAGAAAGCTGACGGATCTTGGAGGATGACAGTAGATTGTCGTAAACTTAACCTGGTGATGACTTCAATTCCAGCTGCTGTCCCAGATGTGGTACCAGTGCTTGGGCAAATCAGCACGTCCCCTGGTACCTGGTATGCAGCTGTTGATTTGGCAAATGCTTTCTTCTCAATTGCTATTCGTAAGGACCACCAGAAACAGTTTGCTTCCAGCTGGCAAGGCCAGCAGTAGACCTTCACTGTCCTGCCTCAGGGGTGCATCAGCTCTCCAGGCCTATGTCATAATATTGCCCTCAGGGACTTTGATCGTCCCTCCCTCCCACAAGACATCACACTGGTCCCTTATATTGATGGAATCGTGTTGACAGAACCTATGAGCAAGAAGTAGCAAAGACACTACACTTATCAGTAAAGCATTTGTGTGAGAGAATGGGAGATAAATTCAACCAAAATACAAGGTCCTTCCACCTCAGTGAAATTTCTAGGTGTGCAGTCGTGTGGGGCATGTCGAGATATCCCTTCTAAAGTGAAGGATAAGGGAAGTGGACGTGTCTGAACTGAGAGAGGTCCACCTACCATATGGAGGGTCCAGGGTTCGATCCCCAGGGCCTCCAGACCCGTGTGGTGAGCTGGCCTGCGCGCAGTGCTGCCATGCGCAAGGAGAGCAGTGCCATGCAGGTGCACCCCTGTGTAGGGGTGCCCAGTGCACAAGGAGTGCGCCCCACAAGGAGAGCCACCCCACATGAAAAAAGTGCAGCCTGCCCAGGAGTGGCACTGCACACATGGAGAGCTGACGCAGCAAGACGATGCAAGAAAGAGACACAGATTCCCAGTGCCGCCTGATAATGCAAGCAGATGCACAACATACTGGGAAAGGACACAGAGAGCAGACAACGGGGTGGGGTGGGGGTGGAAGGGAGAGAAAGAAGTAAAATAAGGGAAACGGACTTTGGCCCAGTGGTTAGGGCATCCGTCTACCATATGGGAGGTCCACGGTTCAAACCCCGGGCCTCCTTGACCCGTGTGGAGCTGGCCCATGCGCAGTGCTGATGCGCGCAAGGAGTGCCTTGCCACGCAAGGGTGTCCCCGCGTGGGGGAGCCCCACGCGCAAGGAGTGCGCCCGTGAGGAAAGCCGCCCAGCGTGAAAAGAAAGAGCAGCCTGCCCAGGAATGGCGTTGCCCACACTTCCCGAGCCGCTGACGACAACAGAAGCGGACAAAGAAACAAGACGCAGCAAATAGACACCAAGAACAGACAACCGGGGGGGGGGGGGGGGGGAGATTAAATAAATAAATAAATCTTTTAAAAAAAAAAAAAAAAGAAGTAAAATAAGTCTTAAAAAACATAAATAAACTGAAAAATAAGCTGTTGCATCTGGCCCCTCCTATGACCCAAAAACAGGCACAATGCTTAGTTGGTCTCTTTGGATTTTGGAGACAACGTATTCCTCATTTGCGTGTGCTACTCCAGCCCATTTACCAGGTGACCAGAAAAGCTGCTGGTTTTGACTGGGGACCAGAACAAGAGGAGGCTCTACATCAGGTCCAGGCTGCTGTGCAAGCTGCACTGCCACCTGGGTCATATGATCCAGCAGATCCAGTGGTGCTGGAAGGTTCACAGGCAGGCAGAAATGCTGTCTGGAGCTTTTGGCAGGCCGCTATAGGAGAATCACAACGCAGACCCTTAGGATTTTGGAGCAAAGCCTGCCATCCTCTGCAGATAATTATTCCCCTTTTGAAAAACAGCTTTTGGCCTACTCTGGGCCTTAACAGAGACTGAACGCTTAACCATGGGCCATCAAGTTACCATGAGACCTGAGCTGCCTATCATGAGCTGGGTATTTTTTGACCCACCAAAACATAAAGTTGGGCGTGCACAGCAGCACTCCATAATAAAGTGGAAGTGGTATATACGAGATAGGCCTCAAGCGGGTCCTGAAGGCACAAGTAAGTCACATGATGAAGTAGCCCAAATGCCCACAGTCACCACCCCTGCCATGTTACCTTCTCTTTCCCAGCCCACAGCTTTGGCCTCTTGGGGAGTTCCTTACCATCAGTTGACTGAGAAAGAGAAAACTCAGACCTGGTTTACAGATGGTTCTGCACAATATGCAGGTACCACCCGAAAGTGGACAGCTGCAGCACTGCAGCCCCTTTCTGGGACATCCCTGAAGGACTGCGGTGAGGGCAAATCCTCCCAGTGGGCAGAACTTCAAGCAGTGCATCTGGTTGTTCATTTTGCTTGGAAGAAAAAATGGCCAGAGGTGCATTTGTACACTGATTCATGGGCTGTTGACAATGGTTTGTCTGGATGGCCAGGGACTTGGAAGGAACATGATTGGAAAATTGGTAACAAAGAGGTCCGGGGAAGAGGCATGTGGATAGACCTTTTTGAGTGGGCAAAAAACATGAAAATATTTGTGTTCCACATGAATGCTCACCAGAGAGTGACTTCAGCAGAAAAAATTTTAATAATCAAGTGGATAAGATGACCCGCTCTGTGGCTAATGCTCAGCCTCTTCCCCAGCCACTCCTGTCACTGCCCAAAGGGCTCATGAACAAAGTGGCCATGGAGGTAGGGATGGAGGTTACACATGGGCTCAGCAACACGGACTTCCCCTCACCAAGGCTGACCTGGCTACAGCCACTGCTGAGTGCCCAATCTGCCAGCAGCAGAGACCCACACTCAGCCCCTGATATGGCACATTCCTCGAGGTGACCAGCCTGCTACTTGGTGGCGGGTTGACTACAATGGACCACTTCCACCATGGAAGGGGCAGCGATTTCTTTTAACTGAATAGACACATACTCTGGATATGGGTTTGCATTTCCTGCACGCAATGCTTCTTCCAAAACTACCATCTGTGGACTTCCCAAACGTCTTATCCACTGCCATGGCATTCCACACATATTGCTTCTGATCGAGGAACCCATTTCACAGCAAACAATGTGTGGGAATGGGCACATGCCCATGGAATTCACTGGTCTCGCCATGTTTCCCTGAAGCAGCTGGATTGATAGAACAGTGGAATAGCATTTTGAAGACTCAATTACAGCACCAACTACACGGCAATACCTTGGGGCTGGGGCAATGTTCTCCAGGAGGCTGTGTATGCTCTAAATCAGCATCCACTCTATGGTGCTGTTTCTCCCATAACCAGGATCCATGGGTCCAGGAATCAAGGGGTGGAATTGGGAGGGGCCCCACTCACTATTACCCCCAGTGACCCACTAGGAAAATGTTTGCTTCCTGTCCCTGCAACCTCAAACTCTGCTGGTCTACAGATTTTAGTCCCAAAAGGAGGAGTGCTGTCACTAGGGACCACAATAATGATTCCACTGAACTGGAAGTTATAACTGCCACCTGGCCACTCTGGGCTCCTCTTATGTCTGAATCAACAAAGAAGGGAATTACTGTACTGGCTGGGGTGATTGATCCTGACTATCAAGGGGAAATAGGACTGCAACTACATAAAAGAGTTTGCCTGGAATACAGGAGATCCTCTACGGTATCTCCTAGTTCAGCCATGTCCTATGATAAAAGTCAATGGAAAATTGCAATAAACCAATCCAAGCAGGAAAAACAATGGCCCAGAATCTTTAGGAATGAAAGTTTGCATCACCCCACCAGGCAAAGAGCCACGGCCAGCTGAAGTGCTTGCTGAGGGCAATGGAAACATGGAATGGGTAGTGGAAGAAGGTGGTGATAAATACGAACTTCGATCACGTTGATGTGGGCTATGGGTGGCAGGCTCTTTGTCTCTTCAGACATAACCTAAACTATCTGTGACTTGTGGGTGTGGGATGATGAAAGGTTGCAGTCCTGCCCTTGGTGAGCAGGAGACAGTTTAACAATGCAAGGTCTATAAACGTTAAGTATTCAGGGGAAATGCAAAGCAAATATGCTAAAAGCTTATCGAATGCTTGAGGTCCATGCTAAAGATGTGGAAATATATGCTAATTCAAGCCTATTGAGAACTGAAACAAAAGGACCATTTGGCCTTTCCTCTCTGTATAAAAGGGGCTAAAAAATCTTGTTTGGGGCTCGGGATTCAAACAGAAAGTTCCCGAGTCCGGCCGGCCGTCAATAAACCATTTTTCCTTCTCAAAATCATTCCTGAGTCCTGGCCTCTCTATACTCAAGTAATTGAACTTCTCTCAAATTCTACAACAACGTGACCAGTTACAGAAATGAGGACTGTAATGGTCAAGAATCTTTCTTCCTTGTTTCATTATGATGATGATTGCTCATGTACACAAAACAAACTTCTCTGTCTTCTTCCCCAAACTTTTCCCTTATCACATAACAAGTTGTATCAGTTTCATGTCATAATATTTGAGGATGTCAAGTTTTAGAATTAATATTACCCAAGAACTTGTACCCTAGTCTGTATGGAATTAACGCGTTTCCAGTTGTACGCGGAAGAGTTGAACATTGCTAGGTGAAAATATATATATATTCATATCTTTTGCTGTTTTTACTTAGAGACTAAGTATGGTTTAAGGTAATGTGTATGGTTGCCAAGTTGACAAGGGGTAGACTGTGATGGTTAGGCTATTGTGTCAATTCGGCCAGGTAATTGTGTTCAGTTGTTTGGTCAAGCAAGCACTGGGCTAACTGAAATACAGCAAGTTGGCACAATGGGCAAGAGCGGTGAGCTGACATGTAAGATGACACAACAAGAGACACAAGGAAAAAATAATGAGAGACACAAGAAAACAGGGAGTGGAGGTGGCTCAAGCAACTAGGCACCTCTCTCCTACATCGGAGGTCCTGGGTTTGGTTCCCATTCCCTCCTAAAGAAACAAGGAAGACGAACAGACACAGAAAGTGCAAACAACAAGGGGGTGGGGAGAAATAAAGTAAATCTTTTAAAAAAAAAGAAGACATTGGATGAGCACAAAGAAGAATTTGAAAGCATACATAGAAAAATAGCAGACCTTATGGGAACAAAAGGTGCAGTAAATGAAATAAAAAATACACTGGAAACATGGGTGATGTCTTCAGTGTGCTCTGGCTCCTTGACCAGCATCACCGTGCCAGTAGGTGGGAGGAGCACTTTTGCCTGAGCACCGTGCCTCAGGGTGACACACACCCTGCCCATGAAGCTGGCCCCAGTTCAGGGTGTGGGGCCTTTACTGGCCTCAGGCTCCCCGCCCTGGCCTGGGAGCCCGGGGAAGGGGCTGGCCTGGGGAGGAGTGGCAGGGGCAGCACCTCTTCCTGCTGCTTCCCCCTAGAGGGCCTGGGGGCTGCCCTGCCTCCTTTGTGCCCTGCTGGGGTTTCAGCCCATTGCTGACACTTCCGCAATCCAGAGAAACACTAAATAAAGAAATACGTGTTTGCCAAAAAAACAAAACCCATAAAAAACACTGGAATCATATAATAGCAGATTTGAGAAGACAGAAGAAAGGATTGATGAGCTTGAAGAAACGGCCTCTGAAAGTGAACATACGAAAGAACAGCTGAAGAAAAGAGTGGAAAAAATTGAACAAGGTCTCAGGGAACTAGATGACAGCAAAAGGCATGCAAACATACATGTCATAGGCGTCCCAGAAGGAGAAGAGAAGGGAAAAGGGGCTGAAGGAATATTTGAAGAAATAATGGTAGAAAATTTCCCAACCCTACTGAAGGACATAGATATCCCTGTCCAAGAAGCACAATGTACTCCCATCCGAAAAAATTCAAATAGACCAACTCTGAGACATATAGTAATCAGAATGTCAAATGCCAAAGATAGAGAATTCTGAGAGCAGCAAGAAAAAAGCAATGCATAATATATAAGGGATACCCAATAAAATTAAGTGCTGATTTCTCACCAGAAACCATGGAGGCAAGAAGACAGTGGTATGATATATTTAATATACTACAAGAGAAAAATTCCAGCCAAGAATCTTATATCCAGCAAGACTGTCTTTCAAAAATGAGGGCAAGATGGGAAACGGACTTTGGCCCAGTGGTTAGGGCGTCCGTCTACCATATGGGAGGTCCGCGGTTCAAACCCCGGGCCTCCTTGACCCGTGTGGAGCTGGCCATGCGCAGTGCTGATGCGCGCAAGGAGTGCCGTGCCACGCAAGGGTGTCCCCCGCGTGGGGGAGCCCCACGCGCAAGGAGTGCGCCCGTGAGGAAAGCCGCCCAGCGTGAAAAGAAAGAGCAGCCTGCCCAGGAATGGCGCCGCCCACACTTCCTGTGCCGCTGACGACAACAGAAGTGGACAAAGAAACAAGACGCAGCAAATAGACACCAAGAACAGACAACTAGGGGAGGGGGGGAAATTAAATAAATAAATAAATCTTAAAAAAAAAAAATGAGGGCAAGATTAGAATATTCACAGATAAACAGAAACTGAGAGAGTATGTAACCAAGAGACTGGCTTTGTAGGAAATACTAAAGAGTGTGCTACATCCTGAAAAGAAAAACAGGAGAGAGAGCTTGTAAGAGAGTTTAGAAATCAAGATTATATCAGTAAAAGTAACTGAAAAGTGTCAAAAGAGTGGTAAAAATAAAATATGATGGATAAAACCCAAATATTTAGGAATAGACTTAACGAAAGATGTAAAGCACTTGTATTCAGAAAATTACAACTCATTGTTTAAAGAAATTTTAGAAGTCTTAAATAATTGGAAGGACATTCTATGCCCACAGATTGGAAGACCAAATATCATTAATATGTCAATTCTACTCAAACTGATATACAGATTCAGTGCAATCCTGATAAAAATTCCACCAGCATTTTAAAAATAAATGGAAAGCATGATTATCAAATTTATTTGGAAGGGTAAGGGGTTCTGAATAGCCAGAAACATCTTTAAAATGAAAAGCAAAGTTGGAGGACTCTCATCTCCAGACTTTAAATCATATTTCCTTGCTACAGTGGTAAAAACAGCCTGATACTGGCATAAAGACAGACACATAGACCAATGAAGCTGAACTGATAGTTCAGAACACACCCTCACATGTATGGTCAAGTGATTTTTGACTAGCCTGTTAAACTCACACAGCTTGGGCAGAACAGTCCATGCAACAAATGGTGCTGAAAGAACTGGATGTCCATAGCCAAAAGAAGGAAAGAGGACCCCTATCGCACACCTTATACAAAAACTAACTCAAAATGGATAAAAAACCTAAATATAAAAGTTACAACCATAAAGCTTCTAGAAGAAAATGTAGGAAAAATGATCTTCAAGACCTGGTGGTACGTGGTGGATTCTTAAAGCAGATAAGAGGAGGACTGAGATGGACTACTGATGTGTACTGTATGTAGAAGTTTTAATTAGCTTTACTGTAAAAGTGTGGAAATGTACAGCGTTTATGGTAACACATTAGAGTAAGTAACCGCTGGTTTAGAAATGGGAATGTGGCTGAAAAGGGTAATTTAGGGATATAAATGCCAATTGAAAGAAAGCTAGAAAATAATCTAGGGAATGAATAACACAGTAAACCCAGAGGTGGATGAGAATTGTGGTACAGATGCAAGAGTGTCCTTTGTGAGCTAGAGCAGATATTCACCTTTGCAGGGTGTTGGGAATGTGGAGAAGCAGGGGAAAAATACACCTGGAGTGACCTATGGACTGTGGTTAACAGTAATAATGTAATATCCACGCATCTATGCCAAAGATGTACTGTGTTGATAATGGGGGAGTATGGAAAAAGTGTGCCAAATGTACACTATGGACCTGGTAATAGTCTGACATTATCTCATATTCTGTAACAATGTTCCAGCACAGTGTGCTGTGCTGCTAGAGGGGTGTTGCTTGGGAATTCTGCACATGTGCATGATTGTTTTGTAAGTTCACAACTTCTGTTACAAAAATATAATTTAAAAATTGTAATAGGGTAGGTTGGGGGGAAAACACACCAAATGTAAGATAAGGACCATAGTTAGTAGTAAGAGTTTGACGATATTCTTTCCATAATTTGTAACAAATGTCTCACAACAATGCAAGGTGTTGTTGGAGGGTTTGATGTATGGGACCTCTGTATGACGTTAAGCAAGTTTGCTTTTGTAAGTTCACAACTTTTACTACACACTTTTTTTTTGTATTTTTATAACACACTTATTGTGTAAGTATGTTCACGTATAAATGATATAAAATAATAATAGCGTGGGTTGGGGGAAAACACACCAGATAAAAGACACTTTGGTTAGTAGTAATATTTTGAGGATGCTCTTTAATCATTAGTTCAAAATGTTTCACGACAGTGCAAGGTACTGGTGGTAGGGTGAGGTAGGAGAGCCCTGTATGAAGTTGTAAGTTCACAACTATTACTGCACACTTATTGTTTATGTATGTTTATGTATGAGTGACATACTTCAATAAATGAAAAAATGAAACGAACTCCATTCCTTGGATGAAAGGTGGTTACCTGAGTTGTGAAAGGGGGTTGCAGCTGTCCTGAGGGCAAGGCTCCAGCCGAGGACTCCCTGGACGCTCTGCCTGGGCTCGGGGCTGCACCTGGGCTGGGGGCCGTGCCTGGGCTCCGGGCTGCACCTGGGCTGGGGGCCGCACCTGGGCTCGGGGCCACAGGTGGTTTCCCTGCCATCCCTAGAAGGAGAAAGCAGGGGAAGGCTGTGGGCGCGGTGCCTTTTGGACACAAATCCTGAGAATGAGCAGCACGTTGCCCTTGCCAACCAGACCCTTCCCAGCACAGCAAATCCTGGGTGGATCATGGCAGCTCTTGGCCGAGCAGGGAGCCCCTCGGCCAGCACTGCCTGGCGCAGAGGGGCCCGCGGCCTCCTAGAGGGCCAGCTCTCCTCGCTCGGGGCAGGCCTGGGCAGCCAAGACCAGCCTCTAAGCAAGGCAGGGCTGGTGGGCTCTGACGTCAGTGAGGACCTCGAGGCTTACCCTCGAGCTGACCCCTGCACCCGGGAACGACTGGTGAGACAGGCTGCCCAGAGCACCACGCAGTGCCTCGGTGGGCGCTCGCCGAGGCCCCAGGGGCCTTTCTTGTGGAGACTTCCGGTGCTGGACATGGACGGGGCACTTCGGGGATGGTGAGGCTGGGCGCATGGCAAGTGATCAGACCTGAGGAGACCCTCAAGCAAGCCCTCAGCTCTGCCAGACTGTGGGGGCCACCCGAAGGACATCACTGCCAAGTGGGGTTACTGCCCAGGTCACCACAGCCACAAAATGGTCCAGACTTCGGGAATCTGCTCGCTCCGTGGTTACCAGCGGTTGCCTTGGTCTAAAGTGTGGAGGGTCGTCCTGGACATCTGCCTAACGGCAGAGCCTGCCCCTCCAGAGTCGCGTTCTAGCTTTCTGTTGACTTCTTTAAGATGACTTAGGAGGCAACGCTTCCTCACAGGTGAGAGCGGAGGTTGGATGAGTGACCTTCTACACTGCTTTTTAAAGATTCTTCCACGTTCACGTGGCGGCCCCACGCTGGTTCTCACGGAAGCTCTCGATGTGCTCTTGTACCCATGGGATGGTCTCTTTCAGGAATCCTGTGTTACAGACCAAAGGTTGTTTTTTCTGGTATAAAAATTACGCTCATCTGAGGCAGGCTAGATCAGGGAATTCAGAGGCAGATCCGAGACCTGGTGGAAAACCAGGGCCAGGAAACCCCCGGGGCTGCTGGGAGAACCTGCCAAGCAGGATTTCCTCCAGCTCAAGGGAAAGTCCTGGCCGCTACCAAGGATCTTGTCATGGGGCCCCGGCCAATGGACAGTGGGGTGAGCAGCCAAACGGCCACCTGGGACTCCTCCCCAGAAATTAGTAACTGCGTAAAAAGCCAGCACAGACATTAAATTGACACTTCTTTGCCCTCTTCCCCTGCTTTTGCCCTTTCTCTCCCTGCCCCTGGGGACTTGTACTCTGTAATGGGGACTCATAGTCTGTAGATCAGCCCTGCTGACCCCATTTCAGCCCTTTTCCTCTCTCTTCCTGGGGCCCATAATCTGTTATTCTCTCCCATTTCTGGCCTCTCATTTTCTTAACTACTGGCCTAACTGAACTGGAGTGTACTTAAGATTCTTTTTGTGTGACATAGCTGAGAACGTAGAGAAAATCTGGCAACATGTCCATTTTATGAGTCAGATGCAACGTCCACTGTCATCCTTGGAAAGAGGCGTACTGTGCTTCCTGGCACCGGGGGCCTCCTTGGTTCCGCATGACAGAAACGGCCAAACGTAACCTCTCGCCATGGACCCTCCTCGGCTTTCCACTCTGGAAAGCTGTCGGTGCTGAGTTACCAGAGGCCCAGGGCCTCCCTGAAAGCTCTTAGTCAGCCCCAGGCCAGTGTGCGTGTCTTCCCAAGTGGGGGCACGGGGCGCAGGCGGGTGGCCCGAGGAGTGCTGGGGTCGCAGGTGTTGGGCGGGCACGTGCTCGTGCTCTCCTAGGTGCTAAGGAAGCCCCCTTTCTTCTGGAGCCCCCCGTAACCCATAAAACCTGAGTGGACTCCGCTTTCGTAAATGGACACGAAATCTGTAAATGTTATCTTGTTCTTCCTGCCTGGCCCTTCCAGAGCTCAGAGATGCCTGTTCATGGCAGAACGCACATCTGTTGGGCTCTTCAAGAATCTGTGCTGGCACTGACCAGGTCGAGGCTGGACGCTGTGGTGTCACCGACAAGGCCGGGTGCCCTCTCCTCAGACTCCTGCCACTTCTCAGGAGCCACAGCTGACCGCACGGAGCCCTGACGGCCCAGGCCTCCCCTCTGCCCAGGCGAGGAAGGAAGGCCATTTCCTGGCAGGTCCAGGGCTCTTAGGCTCTGTCAGAGACCTCCAGAAGGAAGGAACGGGCTCAGCCCTTCAGAGCAGGGCTCAGAACCACGGCCCAGGGACTAGTTCAGGGGCCTGTGAGCTCGAATTCAAAAATCCAACTGATGGTCTTTATTCTCTGACCTCAGATGTGGAGTAACACTCTGAGAAGGGGTCTGTGGTTTTCACCAGCTTGGCAGAGGTCTGTGGAACAAGAAAGGCTAGGAGCCCCTGCGCCCAGCTCCGCGCTCCAGGGGACGGCAGGTGGCCGGCTGGGGAGCTCTCGGTGGGCTCCTCGCCTCAGGACAGCAAGAGGCTTTTCAAGCCTCGGCCTGAAACTCCTGCGGAGGACTCAGAGCAAAGCAAACCTCAGGATTCGCACACAGGGCCAGGGAGCCTTCCTGCCGCTTCCCAGGCTAGCCGAATCCAGCCAGGCTAGCTTTATTTTGTGACCAAGAATGCTCTTTCTTTGAGACTATTTTTTATCAAAAACAAGGAGGCTGTATGGGAAAAAAAAAAGGCACTTAAGTGGGAACTGCACTGTCCTTCCTGCCGCTCCTCTGCAGGCCCCTCCAGGCCCCTCCAGGCAAGCTGCAGGGGGCCCTGTCGCTCGGCCCCGCCCCACAGGAGGCCCCGCCCCATTGCAGTTCAGCCCCTTCGGCCGCCACACTGGGCTCTCTGAGCTGGTCCTAACGTCTGCCTGGCTCCCTCACTGTTTAAAGAGCAGAAGAAACTCTTCAATGTGTTTATTTTTATATCTGGTCGAGGGTGGTGGTTTTCTGAAAACAATCTTTTTGCGCAAGGTTAGAGAAACAGTGTTAGATGTCACTAAGGCACTGCGTGACGAGCTGCCGTAGGGAAGACACCCAGTGCAGGGGCCAGCGGGGGGCTGGGGCCCGTGGGGGAGCCGGGGCGGCGGGGGCCAAGGCCAAGGGCGCGGCGTCGCCGAGGACGGTAACAGCCACGTCCTGGCGTCAGCAGTCTGAGTTGAGGAGTAGAGAGGAACGGTCGGAATGAGTGAGAATGTCAGCGAGTGGTATTAGCAGACTGACGTGAAACCCGGAAGGAGCCCCACTTTCCTTCCCAGCGTGCGAGAGCACAAGCGTGGGCAGCCCCGCCTCCAGGAACCCTCATCACCCCTGAGCCGAGAGCGGAGGCCTCCCTCTCCGCCACCGACGCAAAACAGCCAGAAATAAGAAGCCCACAAATGTTCACAAAATAACCGAGGAAAATTTAAAAGTCTCTCAAATAGTTCTTGGACAAAATGGAAAATTTGAGGCCACAATGGCAGAACATCTAAAATCTACAGCAACAGTCCTATACCCCCAATCTCTGGGACCTGGCCAGAGCAATGAAAACGCACACCTCAAAAACCACATTTACTACACAGCAAAGAAAGGAAATACATGTTAAACATTTTCTTTAAGAAATGAATAAAAGAACAACAAAATGAACCTAAGGAAAGGAATGGGTAACGATGGACTGGAACCTTCCAGGCACGATGGAAGACACAGGATTTCCTTTTATTTTTATTTTTTTAGATTTATTTATTCATCTCTCCTGCCCCCTTGCTGTCTGCATTTGCTTGTATCCATTTGTTGCGTGCTGGTCTTCTCTTTCTAGGAAGTGCCCAGAACAAACCCGGGGGCCTCCGTGTGCGGGGAGGCACTGAGAGCCTGAGCCACCGCCACTCCCACGACTTCCGACTTCCCCCGAGTAAACCCCTGAAAGAGGGGCTGGGGTGGGGCTGTAAATTCTCTACAGGATGGGCAGCTGGAAATGCATCTAACAAGTTTAGTGAGATCTCCAGAAGAGACTACAAAGAAATGCAAGACGCAGATTTGAAGAAATAATAGTTTAGAGTCTTCAAGAATGAAAAAACAAAAACACAAAATGAGCCCTAAGGGGAAGTGGCTGTGGCTCAATCGGATGAGCTCCCTCTACCACAGGGGAGGCCCTGGTTCGCGTCCCGGGGCCTCCTTGTGAAGGCAGGCTGGCCTGCACACTGCGGAGAGCCAACTCGGCAAGGCGACGCAACAACAACAAAAAAGGGGCAACACAGAACAACGCAACAATGCAAGAACACAAAAAACGGAGAATACAGAAGAGCCTGCAGCGAATGGACACACAGAGCAGACAGCAGGCAAAAAGCCACAAGGGGGGGAGAGAAAATGAGCCCTAAGATTTAAAGAACACATACTGACTTCTGAGTAGGATAAAGCAAAACCAATTCCCACTTAAAACACAGTGTAAAACTGGAGAATACCAGAGTAGGGGGAAAATCTTAGAAGCTGCCATAAGAAAAGACCCCCTCCAAGGTGCCAGGAGAGACCCCAGCCCACTTCCAGGAGACCATGGAATGTTTCCTTTATTTATTTTTTAAAAGATTTACTTTATTTCCCCACCACCACCCCCTTGTTGTTTTTCACTTGCTGTGTCTGTTCATTTTCCTTGTTTCTCTAGGAGGCACCGGGAGCCGCGCCCGGGACCTCCGATGCAGTAGGCACCTCTGCTCCCTGCTTTGTTGTATCCATCATTAAGTTTTTCCTCCCCACGTCTCTTGTTGTGTCAGCTCGCTGCACCTGCCTGTCACACCAGTTTGCTATCTTCATTAGGAGGCACTGGGAACCTCTGCTCCCTACTTTGTTGTGTCTCTCATTCTTTTTTCTTCATGTCTCTTGTTGTGTCAGCTTGCCATGCATGGCCATCGCTCCAGCACACTGTCTTTTTTAGGAAGCACCGGGATCCGAACCAGTGACCTCCCATGTGGTAGGCAGAGCAGTCGCCTGAGCCACATCCGCTTCCCGTAATGTTGTCTTTAACAGGAGTGTCAGAAAACAGCACCACAGAGCTGTTTCCAGTCACGCTTTCCTTGGACTAAGTGGTCAAAACAAAGCGAAGAGAAGAGCGTTCAGTGTTGCAGGCCCTCCCGGGGAGACCTGGGTCCTGGCATGTAGGCGGCTGTTCCCGCCCGGCCTGCTCAGGGGACAGTGCAGCCTCGTATCCCTGGGTGCCGCCTCGACCGTTCCGTTTGACAAGGACGCGCTGTCTGTGGACAGCGCTGAGGGTGGGCACCCCGCCGGGCTCCTCGCAGCACACAACAGGGAGGCCGAGGAGGCGGCCGGCAGCCTTCACGCCAGGGCCAAGGGCTGCCCGTGCGCCACGGCTCCTGCCGGGCTCCAGACGGACAGCGCCACCCGGGGCCAGCGCAGACTGTGGTGAGTGTGCGTGTGAATGTATGCGTGCATGCACACATGTGCGAATGTGGGAGGTCACGCGAGTGCACGAGTACGTGTGTGAATGAGTGTGCGAGCACACGGACGAGTGTGCAGAGGTGAGCGTGGGAGGTATCTGCAGGTGACTGTGTGGACGTATACACTCATGTGTACGTGTGCCAACGTGAGTGTGCCTGAGAGTGAATGGGCTCCAAAGGCCGTGGACGGGCCGTGAGCAGCAGTGGGGCAGCCGGTGCCGAGCGCGGGTCTGGGGGCGAGGAACCTGCCGCCCGGAAGCACGGCTGGGAAGGGTTTCCACCAAGCATTCCACGGGCTGTGAGCTGAAGGTGCTATGTCCATACTTGTACGTTTTCACAATGTGGCTTTAAATACATATGTAATTACAATGAATAAATTAAATAGAAACAGATCTTCAATTTTAAACTTTTAATTTTGAAATACTTTCAAACATATAGGACAGTTACTTATAAAAATCATAGAAACCCCAATCAGGGGTCTCCAAAATACTCCCATACACAGGTCCAACAATTTAAACACTTTGCCATATTTGCCACTTTCTTTCCTCTTCCTTTCCTCCTTCCCTCCCCCCTTTCTACCTAAGAACTCATCCATCCATCA
Organism: Dasypus novemcinctus; assembly: GCF_030445035.2. NCBI lineage: Eukaryota > Metazoa > Chordata > Mammalia > Cingulata > Dasypodidae > Dasypus > Dasypus novemcinctus. The sequence continues at coordinate 86,034,992 of NC_080693.1, forward strand.
TCTAACCATCCATCAATCCATCCATCCATCCATCATCTATCTTCTATCCATCATTTATCTAGTCATCCATCTGCCCATCCATCCATCCATGCTTCCATCCATCATTTATCTATCCATCTATCTACCCATCTACCCATCTATCCACCATCTATTTATCCATCCATCTGTTTTCTGAACACTTGAGTGTAGGCTGTGTGCACTGGGTACGTGTCGTGCACACATCGTGCGCACACTGTGCTCCCTGAGCAGCAGGACGTTTCCTGAGAACGAGGACGTGCACTTATGGGACCACCTCAAGGGCAGCCCTCGAGTTCCGGCAGTTTCACTGAGGAAAGCTGAGAGCCCAAGTCCCAGTTTTCTCTTATGTCCCAATAACATCCCTTTGAGCCTTTTCTCCTCTGCTAGATCCCTTGCAGGATCACATATTGCACTTAACTGTCATTGTCTCTTTAGCTGCTCTTCTTTTCTTTTTAATTGTGGAAACATAGTTAACAAACTTCCCAGCTCTGCCCGAGCTCACCATCCCTGGAACTCGCTGCATTCCCAGCACAGCACTTCCTCGCCACCTTCCATCAGTAAAACTTTCCCATGTCCCCACGCAGACGCCGACACCCCCAGCACAGCCAGCGCCCCAGCACAGCCAGCGCCCCAGCACTGCAATATGCCGCCCCACTGCTTCTGGCCGCCTCGGTTTCCCACGAGAAGCTGGCCCTTGGCCTTTCGTGGCTCTCCTGCATGTGGCGCTTCCACTTCTCTCGCTAGCTTCGCTGCTCGCCGGCTTGAGCCTGATGTGCGCAGGCTGAGTCTGTCTGGGTTGTTCTGTTTGGAGTTCCCTGAGCCTCTCGAATGTGGATATTCAGGTGTTTCGGTAAGCTCGGGGGTCTCCAGCCGTCATTTCTTGTATGTTCTCTCTGCCCCTTTCTCTTCTCTCCTTCTGGCACTCCTGCGTGCCTGCTGGTGCCCCACGGCTTCCTCGGGCTCTGTTTGTGTCTCTTCATTCTTTCTCCCCTCTGCTCCTCACTGGATGATTTCCATTTTCTTATCTTCAGCTTCTCTGACTCTTCCTTCTGCCAGCTCCAGTCTGCTGTTGAACCCACCAGGGAATTTTAAATTTGTTACTGTGGTCTTCAGCCCTGTTTGGTTCCTTTTCATAATTTCCATCTTTATATTGATATTTTCTCTGTGTTCATCCATCACTTTCCTGCTCTCCTTTAGCTCTTTGTTCATATTTTCCTTTAGTTCTTTGGGTATATTTCAGACAATTTTTAGTCTTTTTTTGTAAAATGTGTCCCAGGTTTGGTCCTCCTCGTGGATGGTTTCTAACATTTTAATTTTTAAAAAATTTTTAATGTTTTCCTTAGAAAAGGCGCTGCGGCTTCCTCGGACACCAGGGGGCGCCAGGAGCAGCCCTGCGAAGGCGGCGCAGGAACTCGTCCTGACACCTGGGCGTCCTGCACGGGGTGGGCAGGCAGGGAGATGGGGGGATGGAGAGCTGGGTGGGGGTCCTGGAGGCCAGGGTAGAAACGAGAGCACAGTGAGGCAGTGAGGGGAAAGGCAGGTTCACGGAAAGAGGGAGAAGGGGGCTGGCTGCAGTCAGAGAAAGGCCCGGGCCTCGGGCTGGAGGGCACCCTAGCAATGGCCGCGCTGTGCACGGGGTGTGGAGGCAAGAAAGGAGCCTCCACCGCCGGGGTCCCTGTGGCTGCTGAAGGTGCAAGGTGGGGGGAGGGGGCACCAGAAAAATGGCCTGGAGGTGCCTGAGGAACAAGGACCCGTGGAAGGGTGGAGGCCGGTCTTGGGGGGCCGTGCACTGTGCTCCCCGCGCGCTCGCTCGCTCACCAGCTGGCGCACGGCTGCGTAACACCACTTCCGAGGACTTGCCTAGGAGCCTGGAGCAGTTTGATACAATTATGAATTCTAAAAATAGATGTTAGATTATGTTTGTAAACTGGCCTATACCTGGGCGTGATTAAATTATGATTAGGGAATTGATTGGGCCACGTCATTAGGGAGTTGAGTCCCCAGTCCTTGGTGGGTGGAGACTCACAGATAAAAGACGTGGCAAGGGAAAGAGTTGGAGCTTTTTTTTAATTTTATTTTATTTTATTTATTTATTTTTTTAAAGATTTATTTTTATTTATTTAATTCCCCTCCCCTCCCCCGGTTGTCTGTTCTTGGTGTCTTTTTGCTGCGTCTTGTTTCTTTGTCCGCTTCTGTTGTCGTCAGCGGCACGGGAAGTGTGGGCGGCGCCATTCCTGGGCAGGCTGCTCCCTCCTTCGCGCTGGGCGGCTCTCCTTATGGGCGCACTCCTTGCGCGTGGGGCTCCCCTACGCGGGGGACACCCCTGTGTGGCACGGTACTCCTTGCGCGCATCAGCACTGCACACGGGCCAGCTCCACATGGGTCAAGGAGGCCCAGAGTTTGAACCACGGACCTCCCATGTGGTAGACGGACGCCCTAACCACTGGGCCAAAGTCCGTTTCCCGAGTTGGAGCTTTTTGATGCTGGAAGTTTTTGATGTTGCAGTTTTGATGGTGGAGTTTGATGCTGGAGCCTTAAGCTGGTGCCCTGGGAAGTCAGCTCCCAGAGGAAAGAGAAGCCAGCCCCAGGAAGAGAGGAACCCTGAGCCCAGGAAGAAGCAAGACCCTGGAAGGGAGGAACCCAGGAAGCCTGAACCCTCACAGACGTCAGCAGCCATCTTGCTCCAACACGTGAAAACAGACTTTGGTGAGGAAGTAACTTATGCTTTATGGCCTGGTATCAGTAAGCTCCTACCCCAAATAAATACCCTTTACAAAGGCCCACAGGCTTCTGTGTTTTGCATCAGCACCCTTTGGCTGACTCACACGGAACCTCTTACTGGTAAACTTCTGTTTCCAGGGGCAGCTTCTCACGAGGACAAGGCCTCTGGACAAGGGCCCTTCCACTGATCTCAAGGGCAGTGAACCTTAGGGACAGGCCTGCCTCGCCTCGGGCAGCGGGCAGAGCAGCCGCTCGGCGAATGCTCCCCATGCACGTAAACAACAGTGCACCTTCTGGTTAGTTTCTGCAAATGCCTCCCGTGCCCGCCTCCTTCCCTGGAGCTCCCAGGTCTGAAGGTGGTTCCACTCTGCTGTCACCAGACCTTTACTGCAGGTGCTGTCACACCTCACCCCCCTCCCCGTGACTTCCCAGCAGACCAGAGGATGACAGCGCCTCCCCCGCTCAGCCTCGTCAGTGGGGCATTTCCCTGGAAGCCCCCACAGCTCACACTCACGTGCTCCCCTGGAAAGGCTCTTGGCCCTCGAGCTACACAGAGACACTTCCACCGAAAAGAAGGGCCGGGAGCTTGGCCTCTGAACAGACTGTGCGCTGGACCCCAGGCCGCCCCTTCACAGGAAGGCAGAGGCTGCAGCGCGGGCGAGCGCCCAGGACGAGCACCACCAGGCAGTGGTAACAGGCAGGTGGTGCTGTGAGGAGGGCGCGGCAGGGTCCCCGGGGGCGACCAAGGCCGGCCTCAGTGCCACGACAGGGGCACCCGCCTCTGGCCCGAGCACGTCTCGGCACGTGCACGTGGGTGGCTGGAGGACGTCCACTGTGACCGCAGAGGTCGATCTCCTCGGCGGTGCTCCCGCAGCCCCATTCACCACGCTTGTCGCGGACTGTCTTGTTCTCTTCAAGAGCCCGGGAACCGCGTCACTTGCTTTCTTAGAAAACCAGAGCGCTTCAGGGTCCCCAGGCCTGGAGCGGCTGGCGGCCCGCCCCCTCAGAAGACCCCGCTGCCCCACCTTTACCTGCATCGGAGCGGCGGGCAGCCCTGCGCACGGGCTCCCTTCTCAGGCGCTGCCAGCCGAGCGGCCGCCACCGCGGAGGGGTCCTGCCCCGCGCCGCCCCGACGGCCACCCCCAGAGCTGCCCGGACCCTGCCAGCCCCGGGCCCCCCGCCCCGGGCCCCAGGCCTCACCTCGGCCGCGGCCCAGTTCTGCCCGGAGCCTGTTCCCCATCTCCATGAGCTGCTCCTTCTCCTGGCAGAGGCCAAGGATTGTTCTGGCTGCGTCCTTCAGCTTCTGCCGCAGCTGGTGTGTGCACGAGTCCTGCGAGCGCCGTGCCCCTCGGGCGCCCAGGGAGGAAAGCCCCTGGACAGCCGGCTCTCCTCCTGCAGGGCCCTAAGGCACAAGTGCACTCAGCAGGCAGCCCTGCAAGGGGACCCGAGACCAGGGACGCGAGCCCAGGCCCGCGGCCCTCCCCCCGCTGCCCACGGCCCTCCCCCCGCTGCCTGGGCCCTCCCCCCGCTGCCCGGGCCCTCCCCCCGCTGCCCGGGCCCTCCCCCCGCTGCCCACGGCCCTCCCCCCGCTGCCCACGGCCCTCCCCCCGCTGCCTGGGCCCTCCCCCCGCTGCCCGGGCCCTCCCCCCGCTGCCCGGGCCCTCCTCCCCTGCTGCCACCCGGGCCCTTCCATCACTGGATGACACCTGCCCCAGGAAGAGCTCTGGAGCTTGCTGGACCCTTCCCCAGGCCCCAGCCGCCTCTCCTCCCCAGCACCCCCCTTCCAGCCCCTTTGCCTGTCTCAGGTGAGGACAACGAGGTATCAACTGGCACCCCGAGCAGCCTGCCCTGGTCAGGCCTCCAGGGTGGGGCCCAGCCCACAGCCCTCGCCCACCTGGCCCTGCGCCCCCTCCCCTGCGGCCTGCGGCTCTCTGCTCCCACCTTGGCCACTCCTGCCGTTGGGGCGCCCTCCACTCCCTGCAGGGGGGACCTGGCCTACCCACAACCGAGGAGGTGGGAGGGAAAGCAGACGCGGCCACCCACGGGCTTGGAGTTTCACCGCAGGAAAAGGAAGCAACCAAAAGGAGGGCCGCCCAGGATGAGTCTGGGTGGGTGGCCAGCCTCAAGTCCTCCTGGTGAAGCCAAGCAGGTCCCCATGGTGAGCTAGCCTGAGTGGAGCGGTGGTCCGTGCAGAGTGCTGCCCCATGCAGGAGTGGTGGCTTGCATGGAGTGCTGGCCGACACGGAAAGCTGGCACAGCAAGATGATGCAACGAGAGAGACACAGGAGAGACAATAAGAGACATGGCAGACTAGGGAGCTGAGGTGGCACAAGAGCATGAGTGCCTCTCTCTCACTCTGAAAGGTCCCAGGATGAGTTCCTGAAACCACCTAATGAGAAGACAAGCAGACACGAAGAACTCACAGTGAGTGGATAGAGAGAGCAGACAATGGGGGGGAGGGGAGAAATAAATAATCTTTGGAAAATATATATATACACAATGGCTTTCTGTATCTCTTATAATTTTTTTGAATTTAAAGACTGTTTAATTCATTATTAGTATAGCTATCCTTTCTCTTTTTTGGTTACTATTTGCATGGAGTATGTTTTTCCACCCTTTCACTTTCAGCTGGTTTGTATCTCTAAGATTAGTCTCTTCAAAGCAGCATTTGTGTTGGAAACTGAGGCACAGTGGCCTCTCAAGGAGAGACCTGCTGTCTCCATGGCTACACTTGCAATCTAAGGAATGTGGTAATTAAGAGTTCCCAGCAAACAGGACGAAGCTGTGAAAGGCTGAAAGAAAAGACGAGCAGATAACATTTGTGTAGTAAATAGAGCACTTAAACTCTGTACCTTGAGATAAGATTTTTGAATCCCTTAGACTATGGGTAATGCTGACGGCTAAGATGGCTAACTGCGGGCTGCTGCCTCTGCCCGTGGGCTGAGGCACAGGTACAGCCCCTGGCTACCCTGAAGTTGTCTGACGAGTCTACTCACAGACGCCCTGATCCCAGCTCTCTCGTTCTTTCTCTTTGTTTCCTTCTCCCTTTTCTCTTTCTTTCATTCCCGATACCCTTCGGGTCCAAATCTCCAACACGTTTGGATGACCCATATTTTTATCCACTCTGTCAGTCTATATCTTTTGATTGGGGAGTTTAATCCATTCACATTCAACAATATTACTGTAAATGCATTATTTACTTCCACCATTTTATTCGTTGGTTTTCATATGTCATATTTTTGTTTGTCTTTTTTTTCCCCCATCTTTTTACTCTTTTGGTTTCCCTTTCTGCTAGTCTTGGCTTCTACACTCTCTATACTCTCCTCCCAGCCTCTCTCTCCTGTTTTTTTTTTCAGGCTCTAAGGATTCCTTTAATATTTCTTGCAAAGGTAGATACTTTTTTGCAAACTCTTAGTTTCTGTTTTTATTTGTGAAAATTTTTAACTCATCTTCATATTTGAAGGAAAATTTTGCTGGATAAAGAATTCTTGGCTGGCAGTTTTTCTCTTTCAATATCCTAACTGTATCATACCACTGTCTTCTCACCTCCCTGGTTTCTGCTGAGAAATCCACACTAAGTCTTACTGGGCATCCCTTGTATGTGATGGTTTGCTTCTCCTTTGCTCCTCTCAGAATTTTCTCTTCATCTTAGACATTCTGAATAGTACGTCTTAGAGCAGGTCTATTCAGATTTATTCCGATTGGGGTATGGTACACTTCTTGGATGTTCTTTTGTGAAAGTTGGGGAATTTTCAGCTATGATTTCCTCAAATACTCTTTCTGCCCCTTTTCCCTTCTCTTCTCCTTCAGGAACTTCCATGACATGTACGTTGCAACATTTCATGTTATCATTCAACTCCCTGGGCCCGTGCTCAATTTTTTCCATTCTTTTCTCTTTTCATTTCTCTCTTCAATTTCAGCATTCTGTCTTCTGTATCATTTATTCTTTCTTCTATAATTCTGAGTTTGCTCTTGTGTGCCTCTAATGTGTTTTTTATCTCACTTACTGTGTCTTTCATTCCCATGAGCTCTGTTACTTTTCTATTCAAGATTTCAGATTCTTCTTTGTGGAAGCAGATGTAGCTCATGCATTTGAGCACCCGCCTCCCACATGGGCAGTCTTGGGTTCAGTTTCTGATGCCTCCTGAAAAATAAACAAACAACAAGCAAAAAGTAACGAAAAAACCAACTGAGGGAAGCCAATGTGGCTCAGTGGTTCAGCACCGGCTTCCCACACACAAGGTCCCAGGTTCAATCCCTGGCACCCTAAACTGAAAAAAAGGAAAAAATTCTTTCTTGTGCTTGCTCAGTGTCTATCTTGATGTTGTTATCTCTTCAGCTACATTGTCTTTCAACTCATCAATTAGATTTTGGGAATTTGTGTGCATTTCATTAATTAGTTGTCTCAAATCCTTCATCTCTTCTGGTGCTTTGATATATTTCTTCCCTTGGGCCATATCTCCCATCTTTTTTTTTTTTTTTTTAAGATTTATTTATTTATTTCTCTCCCCTCCCCTGCCCCCATGCCCCAGTTGTCTGTTCTCTGTGTCTATTTGCTGCGTGTTCTTGTCTTTGTCTGCTTCTGTTTTTGTCAGTGGCATGGGAATCTGTGTTTCTTTTTGTTGCATCATCTTGCTGTGTCAGCTCTCCATGTGTGTGGCACCATTCCTGGGCAGGCTGCACTTTTTTCGCGCTGGGCAGCTCTCCTTATGGGGTGCACTCCTTGCACGTGGGGCTCCCCTACGCGGGGGACACCCTTGCATGGCAGGGCACTCCTTGCATGCGTCAGCACTGCACATGGGCCAGCTCCACATGGGTCAAGGAGGCCTGGGGTTTGAACCATGGACCTCCCATGTGGTAGACTGACGCCCTAACCACTGGGCCAAGTCCGCTTCCATCTCCCATCTTCTTAGAATGGCTCATAACTTCCTGCTGATGTCTAGGCATCTAATTAGGATGTAGTTTGCTCAGATGCTCAGTTTCTCTCTCTTCTGTAGGGATTTCGTGGTGGGAGGCTCTTTGATTCTTGGCTTGACCTGGATCATTAGGATTGTCCCTGTTAGTTGCTCAAAACCGCACTCTGGACCCAGTAACAGGTTGCAGACCCTCTTTATTTTGGGATTTTCTCACGTGCACTTCCTTATCCTGCCAGCAGACCGCACTCTTTGCCAGCCCTCTCAGTTCAATGCCTGGTCAGAGAGTGTTTGAGTTTTGTGGTCTCAATTCCCCTCCTTTGTCCCCTCTCTTCTGGGTGGTGTCCAGCCTTCGGCTGGTGTCCTATACCCTGGAAGTTCTTTCCTGGGCAGTTTCAGTCTGTCCCCTAGCTGTTTTTTCCAGTGAATTCTTGAACGCGAGGGGCTGCCCTGCCTCCAGGTGGTTGTAGCTGGAACTGCACTGTCTCGGACGCCATCGGGGGTCCTGTCGGTGTGCTGCTCTGCAGTAAGGCATTTGTGGGAGGTGCTTGCAGATTCATGAAACACTCATGGACCTCTGATTTTAGTGTCCACCATGATTTTCCCACCCCATCATTTCTTTTAGATTTGTTACCTGGTTTTTGATACTCTATTGTAAGGAAGGGCTTTGCTTCTCCTTTGTCTAAGTCACTGGACCAAACCTTTACTCCCACTGTGTGTTATCCTGGAACTGGCCACGGCAGCCCCTCCCACTGGTTCTGTAGCTCTCTAATGGGTCTCTGCGCTGGCACCAGCCACTTTCCAGGGGCTCTGGAGGAACCAGAAATGGAGAGACCAAGAGCTGGGCCCTAGGTGCTCGCTGTCACGGGACCTGCAGGGCAGAGCAAGGAGCTCATCCGCACGCGCATGCACGCGTGCACACGCAGTCACTTCTCTCAAACCACAATTTGCCTCCCCTCTCTCTCTCCTCCATGGGCTCAGACACCTAGCTGTGTGGTCTTGGGCACCTCACATCCCACCCACGGGGTGCCACGACTGCAGGCTGCTGAGCCAGAGGAATGAGGCCTGACGTGCAATCCACAGGAGGCCACAGGGCTGTCTGCCGCAAGCCCACGCACTTCATTTCTGAATTCTGCTTCTTTGCACCGTCTCTTCCCCCTTCACTCCAAACAAGCGGGGACCGAATGAACCTCGCCAGGGCTGCTAGCAAGGGCTTCTCGGGCCCGTCCACTCTCACCCAAGTGCCCTGGTAGTGCGGGGCCTGCTGCCCGAGTCGACCTCCACTCTCTGGAGGGGCTGGAGCTCTCAGGCATCCACTCACCCAGGGACCCGGGCGCCCTTTGGCCCCAGCCGTGCCTGCGCTCTGCCCCTTTCTTCCTTAGGCTGGCCTTGCTCACTGCCCAGCCTGCGCCTCGCCAGCTCCGGCCACTCGTCAGCTTCCTGGTGCAGCCGAGAGGGTGGGCTGCGGCTTTCCTTCTGCCCTTCCCTATCCACGGCCCCCGTGTCCTCTGGTGCCAGGAGACGAGCTGCTGGCCTGTGGCCGGGGCCTCCCTGCCATTCGGGCCCCATCCCCCTCAGTGCCCTGTAGCACCAGCCTACGCCTCGAGCCCCTGCTGAAGGCCAGCTCCTCGGGGTCCTCACACAAGGTCTCGAGGCGGCCTGGGGATAACGGAGGCCCCCTGCCAGCTCGGACACTCGTGGTCTGAGGCCACGCCTGTGCTGGGAGCCCTGGCCCACCTGAGTGGTGGAGTGAGACGGCGCTTGGTGCCAAGGATGAGGACCCAGGCCGACCAGGCACTGTGTGGTGCCAGCAGCGCCCCTCACCTGGACACAGGTGGCCAGGGAGCACCTGCCTGCCCAGGGGTCACGACCCCTCTGGGAGCCTCATGAAAACTGAGGCCACTTGGTGGACAGGACCACTGTGTGCAGCTGTGCTGGAAGCGCAAGCAGCTGACGGTCTTCACTGCAGTGGAGACCCAACTGGCCACACCAAACACGGATTCCCACACGAGATTTAGAGGCAGGGGCGCCCAACAAGTGGGGGACCTAGGCACCGCGAGGAATCCAGTCAGTCCAGAGCCCAGGGACCCTGCAGGCGGGCGAAGCAGGAAGAGCACCTGGCAGCGCTGCTTCCGCAGCAGACCGGGGCCAGGCAGGCGGGATGAGGGGGGTGGGCCCCTTGGCGGGGGCCGGGCAGGCGGGACGAGGGGGGTGGGCCCCTCGGCGGGGGCCGGGCAGGCGGGACGAGGGGGGGGTGGGCCCCTCGGCGGGGGCCGGGCAGACGGGACGAGGGGGGGTGGGCCCCTCGGCGGGGGCTGGGCAGGCAGGACGAGGGGGGTGGGCACCTTGCGGGCTGGCAGCAGATCGAGGCTGAGCGCGACACCCACCTCTGCCCCGAGTGTGGCCCTGTCTGGGGCCTGCGGCTGCTCCCTGCTTGCGGCCTCTGTGCCTTCCTCTCCGGCGGCCCCGAGGTGCCTCTCGAGCTCAGACACCTGCTTCCGCAGCTCCAGAACCTCCAGGCGCACCTGCCCCACCTCCTGGAGAAGCTGGCGCTGCCCCGCGCCCGTGCCTGGGGCTCTCAGCCGCACCTGGGAGCCGTGAGGAGGGGGCGTTAGGGAGTGGGAGGCAGGCCCAAGAGAGGAGGATGGGCACGACGAGCGTGGCGCAGGGAGGAGGCCGTGAGGGGCCCGCGCAAGGAGCGTGCTGCTCAGGCTCCTTCTCTCCAGCGACGGGGTCCCCCAAGCCGCCCCGTCAGGGTGCACGGGCCCCACGGCTGCGCCGGGAGAGTCTGGACAGGGACAGACGTCCTGAAACTCCCCACCTAGAAACCGCTCCTGCGGAGTCCCTGTGATTACCCAGCAGAAACAAGAGCCCCTGGAAACCTGCAAATTGCCCGCGGAGCCCACGTTCCTGCCCCGCCACCAGGGCGAGGTGAGACGGGAGGCGGGTGGAGCGCGTGCACGGAGGTGAGGCGTGAGGTGGCCCAGACACCGCCCGACGGGCGTGAGGGAAGACGGCCACGCGGCTCTCCCCACCCACGCCCTCCTGGTCAGCACGTGACACGTCCCAATCGGGGACGCCTGTGGAGGCGGCAGGTCACCGCAGTGAGCGGCGGCCGGTGGGAATGTTCTCCACCGCGGCGATGGGCAGACTGCGCCGTGAACGTGCTGAAAACCACCCAACAGTGCGCCTCTCGCGGGTGGGCTCCATGGCCCGTGCGTCACATCCCCGCAAAGCCGCCCAAGCCAGCAGCGAAGCACGAGGACCCGGCGCCGCCTGGCGCGGGCTGGGGCCTGTGGCCATGCCAGCCACGCGCTCCGGTCAGAAGTGCCGCCACCCAGAAGCCCAGCTTGGGCTCCGCGGGTACAGCGCGCTGGGGCAGCCACGGGGGCCCAGCCCTTCCCTGCCCGGGGACAGGCCCAAGGGCACAGGGAGGGCCCGGGACGTCTGGGGGCCCGTGGGGACATCGGAGTCCGCAGCAGGGCCCGGAGCCGCCAGGCGCCCCCAGACGCCACCCAGAGCCACATGAAGGCGCCCCCCCCCCCCACCTTCCTGGAGGGAGGCTGAGGGCCGCGTGGCCCAGGCACACCCTGGCCCGGGAGCTTCGTGGTGCCCCCCACCCCTCCGCAGGCAGCCCTTACCGTGCGCCGGAGCTGCAAGGCCAGGGTGTCGAGCAGCGCCACTCTGCCCCCCAACTTCCTGACTGCCAGCGCGGTGGCCGCCCCAGTGTCCTGCAGAGCCGTGCCTGTGGGGAGGGGGCTGTGAGTGTGGACAGGGCCGAGCGTCCAGGCCGGGGTAGGGTGGCTGCTCAGTGAAACAGAACACAACCCCCCCACACTAGGGTATCTGGGTGGTCCTTTAACTACGAAAGGACCAAACTCACAAGATGAACCTTCCCGCAGGAAAACGCTGGGCTCGGCTGGTTTTAAAGTTGAATTCCACCCAGTCCGAATGGGGCCGTGAGGTAGGTCCAGGCCCACCTCCCTCCTGAGCACAGACGCAGCGATTCCACATCAGACACAGAACGAAGGCCACGCCCGGGCGAGAAAGCACGGCTGGGTCTCGGGGCTCCGGCCACCTGCAGCGAGCGCCCCCCTGGGTGCTACGGCCCAGCCAGCCCCAGCCCCCAGCAGGGCCCGGTGAAGCTGCCCGCTGGGGTGGGCCCAGGGAAGGGAGGCCGCAGGAGGCCCTGCCTGCTCCACCCTGCCATCTGGCCGCTGTGGAGACTGGGGGGCCTGCCCACCCCCCCTCCTGCCCTGTCCTGGGGGGCACGAAAGCGTGGGGGATTTCAGGAGAATCGCGTCCGTGTGCAGAGTCCCCACGGTGCCCACGTGTGACACTGAAGCAGCCGCGGATGCTGAGCCCGAGCCGTGGCGAGGGTGCCCCGGGCTGCGGGGAGCGCGGCAGGGCAGGCCAGGAGGCTGCAGAGGCCTCCAGAGGCCAGCAGATTTGGGCCATGACCTAAGAGGGCGGGCGGCCGCCGGGCAACACAGATCAGAACGGGAGCAGGGGGTCAGTAACCCAATACACAAAATGCCCGGGACCCAGTCCAGACCCCTGGCCATCCTGACGCCAGGACAATCGCCACCTGAACAAGAAGAGGCAGCACCAAGGAGGCATAGAGGGGGCCATGGCAAGGCCTCCAGAGCAGCTCGCACGGGGTGAAGGGCCGCGACACGCACTGCTTCTCTGGTTTCCAGTCACACGAGCCCAGGGACAAGCAAGGAAGTGATTCCCGCCCACCCCAGGCAGGAATCTAACATGAAAAGTGAGAAAAGCTTTCTCTAGACAAATCTCAACTTCCAGAGGAGGCGGATCGGAAGCTGGTGAACGTCAAGGAACAGTGAAAGCCTTTCAGAGACACTCGCACAAACCGGAAAGCCGAGGGAGAGCAAATGAGGACCCTCAGCAAAAAGCGGTCTGCAAAGGTGCCTCTGGCACCCATGGCGCGGACACCAGGCAAGCGCACGGTTTACGAATGGCTGACAAACCCTGGAAATCTGTAAAGGGCACGACAGATGCTCACCTGGGGGAGAATTACAGAGCTTCGTCTGCTCAGGATCGGGAGCTCAGACACTTAGCCTTTAAGACTGCAGAAGTTTCCTATTTGTTGTTGGATGTGAAAGGGGAAAATTATCTTTGTTTCTAAATCATCTCCAGAACGCTTAATAGGATTAGGATAGCTCGACTGAACAAGTTTATTTGACCTCTTACATCCAAAAGATGTTGCCAAAGTAAAGAACAACTTTCTTCTTTTATTTTTTTTTTAAGATTTATTTTCTCTCCCCTTCCCCCCGTTGTCTTCTCTCTCTCTCCATTTGCTGTGGGTTCTTCTGAGTCCGCTTGCATTCTCCATGGCACTGGGAGTCTATGTCTCTTTTCGTTGATCATCATGCTGCATCAGCTCTCCATGTGTGCGGCACCACTCTGGGACAGGCTGCAATTTTTTCATGTGGGGCGGCTCTCCTTATGGGCGCACTCCTTGTGTGTGCAGCTCCCCTACGTGGGGGACACCCCTGCATGGCATGGTACTTCCTACGCGCATCAGCACTGCGCGTGGGCCAGGTCCACACGGGTCAAGAGGTCCTGGGTTTGAACCTTGGACCTCCTATGTGGTGGGCGGACGCTCTATCAGTTGAGCCACATCCGCTTCCCAACTTTCTTCTGATATTTCACTAAGAGAGAAGCTGACAGATGCCAAAACTGATTTACAGGTTCTGTTATTTCTTCCCTGGAAGGACTTGTGTGAGTTCTGACTCAAGACGATCCTCCTCTGTCTGGAAGAGCTGTAAAGTCTGTCAAAGAAGAGCACGGAGGCCTACCCAGCTCCACGAAGAAGGATGGTAGAAGATTCCGTGCTGCCCGCTGCGCTGGCTCCTGGAGAAGCCTCCAGACACTGCTGGAGGGGGAGAGGGACGTGGAGAGGCAGCAGGGCTTCGGCTGCTGGCTGCCTCTGGAAGCATCACACACTGTCCCACAGAGCAGCACAGAGGCCAAAATCAAAGCTGCTCAGTTTATAACCCAGCTTGCCATAAACAGAAAATCTGTGTTGATCAAAGGGCAACAGCAATTTCAGGACGTCTGCATCAGGAACTTCTGGGAACAGCTTGCTAGAGATTTTTCATCAAGATGACCACAGCAGTTTGACTGACAAGCAGGAAGCAGTTCTGCAGAGCAAGGAGGAAATATTTATAGATTCCTGTGAATTCAGAGTGAAAGACAGCTCTTTCATACCTTTAAAAAGCCAGTGGTTTAGTTTCACAAATCCTTGGGCCAAAGAACTGGAATACGTTGTGTCCGTCCTCACTCTGGTTCTGGGGGACGGTGAGGCTGGAAAAGCTCCGTTACATCCCCACCTGGTGAGTCCTGTGGACGGACTTGTCCTGTACGCCGGGAACGCTGACCGGAGCAGTACGTGGCGCTGGCAGGATCGGAACAGACACTGCAGATGGGATTGTGGGTTTCCCCAGGTGGCAGCCGTCCTCCTCCTTGGCGACTAAGGAGACGCACTTCCACCGCGAAGCGCAAGAGGATGGCTCCCGGGCCTCTGGAAGGCCAGAGCTGGAGGCTGCCAGCAAAGCAGAGCCCGCCGCTCTCCACGCCGACGGGCCGCCCCTCGGGACGGGGGCCATGGGCAGCGACGGCACGGCCACGGCTGCCTTCACGGGTTCCTCGGGCGCACGAGGGGGTCCGGGAGCCCCGGGGACCTCAGTGACATCAGTGGACACTCCAGCGTTTGATTTAATTCCAAAACTGATAACCATTTTAAAGCACTTCATTTTCAAAAACCATTTGCTCTTCGGTACTGCATCTTCTCTTTTATTAGTAGCAGTTAATACTACTCCCAGGGTCCATAGATCGGCACCTGCTCTCATGGGAATATGGGGAAATATGGTGTTCTGCTCTCGGGAGACCCTCTCGGTTCTTTACAGACCCGTTACCTGCAGAATGGCTTAAAACCCACTAGCAACTGTATTTTTTGGCTAAAATGTTTTTAACTAAGAATATCATATATGTTTTTGTTTCTTGATATGGTTTTTGATTCTGGATAATGTGATATATTGATATTTTCCTTACATCTAAGATTCACTTAGCATAGATCTGTGTTACTTGGAACATTCATTCCTCATGGACCTATTCTTAATTGAGGACAAGGCTTATACGCTTTAAGAAAATGGTGAGGACTTTAACATTTAAAGGGGGCAGCAGACTTGGCCCAGTGGTTAGGGCGTCCGCCTACCACATGGGAGGTCCGCGGTTCAAACCCCGGGCCTCCTGACCCATGTGCAGCTGACCCATGCGCAGTGCTGATGAGCGCAAGGAGTGCCCTGCCACGCAGGGGTGTCCCCCGTGTAGGGGAGCCCCACGCACAAGGAGTGCACCCGTAAGGAGAGCCGCCCAGCGCGAAAGAAGGTGCAGCCTGCCCAGGAATGGCATCGCCCATACGGAGAGCTGACACAGCAAGTTGATGCAACAAAGAGACACAGATTCCCGTGCCACTGACAACAACAGAAGCGGACAAAGAAGACGACGCAGCAAATAGACACAGAGAACAGACAACTGGGGCGGGGGGGGGGGGCGGTTAGGGGTAAGGGGAGAGAAATAAATAAATAAACAAATAAATAAATCTTTTTTAAAAAAAACATTTAAAGGGACAGTGTAATTTACCATGAAAACCACAACGAATCCCGCATCCCATCGTTGCAGACCTGGGCAAGAAGGAAGCAAGCATTTTCATGCGCAGCAGAGTACTCTGAGGTGGATTTTAAGTGAGATGATTTCTTACTTAAAATTCAGGAAAAGAAGCTTGGAGAGTTTCAGCTTTGCTCTCTGAAGAGGAGCCATCCTATGGCCCGGATCTGATGATCAGCTTCTGCGTGTAAGGCTTACTCTTCATATAACCACTCTAAGTTTCCATGATAGATAGAAGAGGTTTTAGCAATGGAGTAGTCATGGAGGAAGAAACGGGCCAGGCAGACTAAATGTCTTGTGTAAAGTCACACATTATTTTTGGAATATTTTATGTGAATAAACCACATTTCTTTCGGTTTCACTGGTTAATTTAATTAACTGACCCAGGAACTAATCATGGCTTTCTAGATTATTAGGCAACTACAGGTATTATTGCTGGTAACCAAAGGTAATGCTATAAATGGTAGGTACATTTTAAAAATTGGTCCAAGGGAATGAGAATATAAAAACTAATTTTAAAACTATTAATCTTGCTCAAATTGAGTATAAGAAGGAATATTTAGAATGCTCTATCTCTACCTTTTTGAGGCTCAGACTTCTACATTACCATATGTATTTTAAATTTTTATTCTCCCCCACCCTCCAAGATGGCTCCTCATGTGTCTGCTCATCTTTCTCAGGAGGCCCTGAGAACCAAACCTAGGACCTTGTGTGGGAGGCAGGCACCCAATTGCTTGACTCACATCTCCTCCCAGTACCATATGTTTTAATAGCGTTTTATAGTTTTACCAACTGTTTTCCCATCTATTCTCATTCATGCCTCACAAATGAAAGATAGGCTGGAAAACTGATGGGGAAACCTGAGGCTACGATATGGGTTCGAATCCAATTTTCTTTCTCTATATGATGCTACACCCTTCAGCTCATTTCCCGCAGAGCCTCCCTCCCTAAAACAAGGCATTATTTTGACCCTGCATGATACCTTCTTAGGCTGTAGGTGACGGATTAGAAATTTCATTAGCTGTGTTTATGGTGAACATGCCAACAGACTGCAGCCCAAAGCAACTGTTTCTTTCAGGCATGAAGTCGGCGGTGGTCATGTAGGCACGCCCTCCTCTGGAGCTGATTCAGGGCTCTGGCAACATCAGTGGGTCAGCACCCGAGAGACACCCGGGTTTAGAATAAGCCAAAGAAACCCCAGAAGATGGGACTGGATTTGCAGTAGCTTAAGCATTATGGTTAAGTCTAAAGAAGGAGGAAAAATTACATTTGCTACATCAGAGGGATCTGCCTACCAACCAACTATTTTAGGGATGAACCATGGCAGGTTGGGTTTGGGCCCCAGAGTCCACCTAAGCCAGGGGTAGCAGGACAGCTCCCGGAGGCTGGACGGCTGCAGCAGCGCAGGGAGGCAAACCCCCATGACGGAAGGCTGGAGAGCCGGCCGAGACCACCTTGCCTGCAGCAGTCTGTGCTCTTTGTAGGAGGGTCAGCAGACAGCACGTGGAGGCCTCTGCAGTGTCCTGCTAACCCACCCATCCTTCTGCCCTGAGCCCAGAACCCCGTATTTGCTTGACTCAGGCATTGTCTAATGCTGTGGCTCTCCCAAATACAGTATTCTCTTCAAAGGGCATTCTATTAACATTTGATTACTTTCTTTAAAAATCTGATTGCATCCCCATCGTTTCGGTGCATTGTTGCACTGCACAGGTCTGGGACACTTTTTTTTTTACCAGGAGGTCCCAGGGAGCGAACCGAGGTCCTCCACATGGTAAACGGGAGCTCAACTGCTTAAGCCACAGCTGCTTCCCCATGTGATTACTTTTAGGAGCAACAGATATTTTATTTTTATGGTTTACACTGTATTACTTTTTTCTCCTGCAAATTAATTTCAGGTATTTTGGTGAAAAATAGTTATCTACAAGTTTAATGAAACTACCATAAGAAGGGTACTCTAGTTCTTTCCTTTTTTTAAATTGAAAAGTATGTTCTGTATTATTATTTTTTAGGAGACCTCACACGTGAAGCAGATGCCCGACCACTGTGCTCTGCCCGCTCTACCAGCTCTTCGCTCTGACGGAGAGGCTGGGTTCCGGCCGCGGGCAGTGGGGGGAGCGCTCTGGTTCTCTCATCTAACCAGGGAAGTGCCAGGATCGGGAGACTCTGCCGAGCTTCATCGGCTGTGGGACCGCAGGCTGCTCTGAGCTCTGAGCTGCAGCTTCCTCAGCTGTTCAACGATTTCCTCTCCAAGTGGAATCTGAACGCCAGCCCCGATTCTGTGATTCCTACCCACAGGACTGGAGCACTAGGGCTGGCTCCAGAACTGTGCTGTCCAGTGCAGGAGCCACTAATGCCAGGTGGCTACTTAGCACCTGAAATGTGACCAGTAAAACTGAGATTTCGAAGCTACATGAAAAAAATGTGAACTATATGTTCACAATTTTACACTGATTGTGTGTTAAAATGACAATACTTTTAGACATACTAGGTTAAAATAAGCATATTAAAGTTAATTTTTCCTTTCCTTTTTGCCTTTTCAATATGGTTACTAGGAAATTTTAAATGACTTACGTATCTCACATGTCTGTTGGACAGTGCTGCTCTAGAACATTTTTTAAGAGGATATTATTGAAGTAGACCAAAGCATAAGTATGATATTTACCTCCAAAAAACTACCGTTTAAAGAACTATCGCTTCCTGCCCCTCGACTCAGCGCATTCAGGTGATTCTGACCCCCACCCCCGTGCCAGACCTTCTCGTGAGGGGATCACGCCCACCCGGTGTCCACAAAGTAGAACAGGAAACGCCTCCTACCACGCCTCGCACAGAAACACAGTCCAGGTAGGACAGAGAATACCGTGAAAGCCCGAACAATAAAAGTCTAGAAGGGAACAGAGGAGAACACACTCGTGCCTCGCAGGTAGGGAATGGGCCCAAAAGCAGTAGCCGTAAAGGAAAAGACGTCAGCTGCCAACAGGAGCGTAAGCTGGTACGAACACTTTGGAGAACTGCCTGGCATTCGCAAACTAAAACATCGCGTAGACCACAGGAAACCAGACAAGACACTGTGTGCCTCCATTTACGTCCACAGGGGAAACCAGCCCGTGGTGTGGGACTCAGGTCGGAGGTGGATTCCGCAGGGCCCCTGGGCACCGGTCAGGGCCTACCACGTCTGTGCCGTGATGACTCACGGAGCTGCACGTTTGCGTTTAGGGGGATTTCTGAATGGGTATGTGTCCACGAAGGAAAGAGTGCTGCAGGCACAGACGACAGAGCACAGAGACGGGATCTCACCAGTGGCAACAGCCCTGGGCTGCACGCTGTGTTGAACGTGGGGATGAGACGAGGACATCTTCGAAGGCTCTAACACATCTCCTAACTGTTCTTCCAGTGCTTTAAATTTATGCTTTAGATTCTGTATTTCTGCTTCGAGGGCCAAAGTATAACCTGCCAAAATAAATAAATGGATAAATAAGTGTGCATATCTACTTGTGCACACACCACAGCTGTACTCTCCCATCCATCTCGCGGAGGCCGTGCACCAGCACTCCGCAGCCTGCCAGCTTCCCTGCAGCTTTGCCCTTCTGCCCCTGCACAGCCATTTCCACGCCCTCGTGCTCTCGTGCGCCATGCCCGAGGCCAGCTCAACCTCCATGTTCTCCAAGAGGATTCAGCGACTGGGGCCAATACTTTAACTACTTCATCCCATAGACTTTTACACACAAAGAGGAACAATTAACGTTTTTAGTCCGGGTCCCTTCGACCCTGTGTCCACCTGTTCACGGCCACGCGTGGTGCACACTGTGGACCGGGCACGGGTGGTGCTGTGCCTGCCACAGCTGTGGCACGACGTCCCCGAGGACGGCCTGGTGCTTGGCCAGCACCTGTGACAACTCCATTTGCTCACAGCCCTTGTCCAAGCCTAAGAATTTGGATTTTACATGTTAGCTACACATTCTTCACTTTTTCCTTCCACTTTACTAATAAAAGTTTATTTTAGATGCTTATAATCATCTTTGGATATAATAATAATCCCTTCTCTTGGAAGAAAAGCATCTGTGATATTTTGCAGCAATTTATTAGAGGGGATTTTACCTTATGAGGCTCCAAGCTGACTCTATTCTGAACCCAGTGGACATGGGTCCTGGCCCCGCCTTCCCTGCCCTCAGCCGCCACCCCTCCGGACCCTGCCCCTCCGCCCCTACCCGGTGGCAGTGTCTGCCACACCACCTGCACCCGGCTGGCTGGTCCCAGGAGTCTCACCACCCGGCTGGGCAGAAGGAGCAGCCGGACCACTGAGCGCCTCCATTTCCCTCCTCATTTGTGCAACAGCATCTCGCAAGCTTGTGTTCTGCTCCTGCAGCCGCTGGATCTCACCAGATGGAAAGTCTTGGCTTATTTCTTCTTCGTGATGCCTTAGAGGTATCTGTCAAATTTTTAAAAAAAGAGTGATGGCTACAAAAGAGACCGAGGGTTGCCGTGGTCTAAGGCTGCCCTCGTCAGCCTCCCTGCCCCAGCTCCCGCCCCTGTTCTATTCTCTGCTTCACTTGGGCTGTGGTCCCTGCTTTTCCTACGACAGCTGTCCTCCTGGGGTGTGATGACCTGCCTTTCTAACATGACCAAAGTACGAAAAATTCTTTTTTCTTCTAGGTTACACAAAGAAAAGACTGATATTTTTCAAAAGGAACTCGAATTGAGAAATTTGATCCTTCCATTTCAGATTTCAGTCCAATGGCCACTTGTCAATCTCTATTGTAGCTAGAATTCGAAAGCTGGATGCCCTGAGAGCTGGCAGGGCTGGAGAAAGTGGAGCCTCACACACTGCTGGTGGAGATGCCAGACGGGCCTGGTGCGCTGCAAACGGCCTGGCGTTTCCTTAGAAAGTGAGACGAGTGCCAGCCTGACCCGGCAACCCCAGTCCTGGGTCGACACCAGCAGAAGCGGCAACGTGGCCACACGGACTCCTGGGTGCAGCTCACGGCAGCGTTCCTCCCACGAGCCCGAAGTGGAGCAACTCGAATGCCAACAGCCGAGGGATGGTGTGTCCACTCATCCAGAGAACAGTATCCGGCCATAAAAAGGAGTGGAGCA
Organism: Dasypus novemcinctus; assembly: GCF_030445035.2. Classification (NCBI taxonomy): domain Eukaryota; kingdom Metazoa; phylum Chordata; class Mammalia; order Cingulata; family Dasypodidae; genus Dasypus; species Dasypus novemcinctus. Next base: position 86,055,427 of record NC_080693.1, read on the forward strand.
CACACAAGGATGAGACCAGAAAACGTGCTGCTCAGCCAGAGGCCGAACCGTGGGGTTCCTTTTCTGCAGAACGTCTGGAGCGTGGAGGCTCCTCCGAGGCAGGCAGGAGCCTGGGGGCCGCCAGGGCCCGGAGCCGGGCGACGGGGGGCCTGCTCAGCGGATGTGGAAGTTCAGTTTTAGTTCAGATATGAAAATGTTCTAGAATTAGACGGTGCAAAACTTTGTGAATATACTAAAATCCATTGACTTGTACACTTTAAAAAGGTGAATAAAATGGTATATGAAGTTTATCTCAATTTTTAAAAAAGCCAATCGTTTCCACCACGATGGAGTTGCCTCTGTAAGCAACCAGAACACTGGAGAGACTGCAGAAAACAACGTTCACCACTGGACTTGCGGAAGCGAGCACCAGGCAGAGGTGGCAGAGGGTCATGAAAGGCAGCAGCTTTCCTCAAAAACACAGAGAACAGTTAAAAAGCTGCAGAAACCGGGCAAGTGCTGCAGCAAGTCAAGGCGAAGAAAACAGACCAGCCAGCAGGACCCAGAAGACCCCTGGGCAGCTGGGACACCGTTGGCTAAGACCGGCCTTAAGTCAAAACTATTACAGAGGCGGAGGAGGGCATCGGACGCCGACCAGGGCCACTTCAACCAGAAGACACAGCAGCGCCACACAGGCACCCACCGGCAGAACCCCAAAAGACACAAACAAACACTGGCAGATTTGAAAGGGGAACTAGACGGTTCTACACTAAGAGCCGGAGACTTTGAAACACCCCTTTCAAAAACGCAGAGAACACCTACAGAAGGCCAGGAAGGAAGCGAAGACTTGAAAGCGGAAACCCCTGGGCCTGAGGGACACGTGCAGACCACCCTGCCCAGCGCAGGGACACGTCCCTCCTCCACTGCACACGGGTCATTTCCAGGACAGGCCCCACGCTAGGCCACAAATCAAATCTTAATACATTTAAAAATATTGAAGCCATACCAAGTATATTTTGGGACCATAATGGAATAAAGCTAAAAATCAATAACAGAAAGAAAGCTGGAAAATTTACAAACGTGAAAATTAAATTACACTCTTAAACAATCAAGGGGTCATAGAAGAAATCACAAGGGAAATTAGGAAATACCTTGAGACAAACAAAAACGAAAATACAACATACCAAAACTTCTGGGATACAGTGAAGGCAGTGCTCAGAGGGAAATTTATAGCACTAAATGCCTACATGAAAAAAAAAAGATGAAAAATCAATAACCTAATTTCACACCTAAAGAAATTAGAACGAGAAGAGCAACTAAGCCCAAAGTTAGTAGAAGGAAGGAAATAGTAAAGACTAGAGCAGAGATAAATGAAATAGAGAACAGAAAAACAACATAGAAAATCAACTAAAGCAAAAGTTGGTTTTTTGAAAAGATCAGTAAAAAAGCCAGATAGAAGAGATGGCTGGGAGGAGCTGGGCCGGACCACTCTTTTGGCTGGAATGTGTGGAGAGGAAGTTTTCTTGTGTCCTCTCTTTTTCTTTGTCAGTCTGGCTTTTTTTTTTTTTTTTTTTTTTGATAAAGTTTATCATACTTGCCCATTGATGTGGAGAAATTAAAAAAAAAAAAAAAGCCAGACTGACAAAGAAAAAAGAGAGAACAAAACTAAAATTCTGAATGAAAGTGGGGACATGACTACCAGCCTTAAGAAAGCAAAAAGGATTATAAGAGGGTACTATATGCCAATAAATGAGAAAACCTAGATGAAATGGACCAATTCTTAGAAACATACAAATTACCTCATCTGATGCAAGAAGATGAAATAGAGACATTTCTTGAACAACACGAACTACCAAAGCCAACTCAAGAAGAAAGAGATAACCAGACTAGCCTTATATCTACTAAGCAAATAAAATTTGTAATGAAAAACCTTCCCACAAAGAAAACTCTGGCCCAGGAATATTCACTGGTGAAACATTTGAGGAGGAAATAATACCAAATATGCACTCTTCAAAGAAACTGAAAAGGAGGGGTTAGCTCCTAAATCATTCAATAGGTTGGCATTACTCTGATAACATGACCAGATAAAGAAATTAGAAGAAAACTACAGACCAATATTTTTCATGAGCATAGATGCAGAAAATCTTAAAAGTTTTAGCAAATGGCATCCAGTAATATCTAAAAAAGGATAATATATAATGACTACGTGGGTTTATCCAAGGAATGCAAGTTTGATTTAACATTCAAAAACTCATCAATGTCATCCACATTATTAACTAATTAAAAAAGAAAATCGTATCTCAATATATACTAAATAAGCATTCAACAATATCTAACAACCCATCCTGATAACACTTAAAAACTAGAAATAACAGGAGCTTTCTCAACCTGATGAAGAATATATATGAAAACCAAGAGCTAGCATCATATTTAGTGGCGAAAGAATGGATGGTTTTCACCCTACGATCAGGACTAAGACAAGCACGACTGCTCTCATCATTCCCATGTAGCACTGTGCTAGAGGTTCTACCAATGCAATCAGGCAAGAAAAAAGGAAAGGCATCCAGATCAGATAGGAAGAAGTAAAACTGTCTTAATTTACAGACTATATGACTGTCTATGTAAAAAATTCTTAAGCTACCAAAAAAGCTGTAAGATCTAGTAAGTGAGCTTAGCAAGGTGCAGGACACAACATTAATGCACAAAAAACAATTTTATTTCTATATACTAGCAATAAACAAAAACATGAAACAGTAACATTTACAATAAACATAAAAATAGGAAATACTTAGCGTAAATCTGACAAAAGACATGCAGGACCTATATACTGAAAACTACAAAACATTACTGAGTGAGAAGACCTAAATAAATGGAGAGCTATACCACGTTCATGAGTTGGGAGAATCAATATTGTTAAAACTATAATTTTCCCCAAATTGCACATAATCCCTATCAAATTTCCAATAGGCCTTTATGTAGAAATTTCATGCTAATTCTAAAACTCATGTGGAAAGGTAAAGCACCTAGAATGACTAAAATAACTGAAAAAACAAGGGTAAAATTTGAGGGCTCATACTACCTGGTTTCACAGTTTCCTATGAATCTAAGAACTGAGGACAGTGTGGTATTGGCGAAAGGAGAGCCTTATGGACCAAAGGCACTGACAGAGCCCCACGCGCCAGCAGAGCCCACGGCCACCGTACACAGTGTCACCAACCAATGGAGGAGAGGAAGGACCGTCTTCAACAGACTGTGCTGGGACAGCTTGACACCACATGTGCAAACACCACTCGACCCATCTCGCATGGTTAGGCAAAACTCAATGCAAAACTGGACGCAGACAGAAATGTAAAATGTTGGAGTGTAAAACCTTCAAAATTAAAACACAGAGGATGATTAATATCTGTGACTTGGTGTAGCAGTTTGATATGATTATGAATTCCAAAAACAGATACTGGATTATGTTTGTAATCTGGTCTGTACCTTGGTGTGATTAAGTTATGATTAGGGCTTTGATTGGGCCATGTCATTAGGGCGATAAAAGGCATGGCAAAGGACAGAATGAGGGTTTTTGATGTTGGAGTTTGATGCTGAAGCCTTAAGCTGGAGCTCTGTGAAGTAAGCTCACAGAGGAAAGAGAAGCCAGCCCCAGGAAGAAAGGAATGCTGAGTCCAGAGAGAAGCAAGCCCTGGGAAGAAAGGAACCCAGGAAGCCTGAACCCTCACAGACGCCGGCAGCCGTCTTGCTCCAAGTGAAAATAAACTTTGGTGAAGGAGGTAACTTATGCCTTATGGTCTGGTATCTCTAAGCTCCTACTCCAAATAAATACCCTTTATAAAACCAACCAATTTCTGGTATTTTGCATCAGCATCCCTTTGGCTGACTAATACACTTAGGTTAGGCAAAGAGTTTTTAAGGAGAACACCAAAAGAACAATCCAAAAAAGAAAAGATTCAAACACTGGACTTCATAAAAATTTAAAATTTTTGCTATGGCAAAGCAAGTGAAATGAGCAGCCATGGACTGGGAGGAAACATTTGCCAGCCATATATTTCACAAAGGACATATATCCAAAGTATACAAAGAACTCTAAAAACTCAACAGTAAGAAACCAAATAACACAATGGACAGAAGATGTGAACAAATAAACACATGAAAACATGAAAAAAATGTTCCACATCATTAATCATAGGGAAATGACAGCCACAAGAAGACAGCAGTATGTTCCAAAAATGGCTTTTTAAAAACCTCATCGGGCAAAATGCCGGCGAGGACACAGAGCGCTGAGGATAATCCAGGATGGCACGTCTGCTGTAGGCAGTACTCAACGGATCGTAAAGATAAGCACGCCTCGCCATGGGACCCAGGGGGCACACTCCTAGGAACACACCAAGAGAAATGAAGACCGAGGTGCCTACCAAACCTGTGAAGGCAAACGTTTATGGCACCTTTGTTCACAACTGCTAAAAACTGAAAACAATCCAGATGTCCTTCAGGGGTGAATGGAGAAACTGGATCACGCACTCAACGAGGAGGGCTCTCACAGACGGGGGCAGCCAAAGAACCCAGGCGCAGAGGCGCCCCGCTGCGTGAGTGTATTGACAGGGTATTCTAGAAAAGGCAAACTGGGGGGGAGAACAGAGCAGTGGTTTTTGGGTCAGAGCGGGGAGGGGCTGACAGCCAACGGGCAGTGCAAGGACTTCTGGGGTGACGGACCTGTGCTGCGTTTCCCTTATCGGGTGGTTATGCTCTGAGTTTGTCAAAACTCCTAGGATTATACACACCAATCACAGAATATACTGTAGGTAATTAGAAAACAGTGTTTAAAATCAAACTTCAGTAAATGACTATAACCCACTGAATGACGCAGGAACCTGAGTCTCCACTCACGGAAATAAAAACTGGGGAGAAGTAGATGTGGCTCAAATGATTGAGCTCCGGCCTACCACATGGGAGGTCCTGGGTTTGGTTCCCCGGCCTCCTAAAGAAGACAAGACAGCAAGCTGACCTACTCGGCAGGTGCAGTGAGCTAATGCAACAACGTGATACAAGGAGGAAACCATAATGAGAGACAACAAAAGCAGAGAGTGGAGGTGGCTCAAGTGGTTAGGTGCCTCCCTCCCATATGCGAGGTCCTGGGTGCCTCCTAAAAAGAAGACACAACAGACACAGCAAATTCAAACAACAGAGGAGATAGGGAGAAATAAACAAATACACCTTTTACTAAATAAATAAATAAATAAATGAGGGGACGAGCTTCCTGAGAACCAGATGCCAACTGGGAAATGCAGAAGGAGTGTCGGCGACACCACGGAGTTACTTCAGGCAAGAGACAGGAGCTAAAAGCAGTGGTGGAGTTCAGTGAGGAGTGGGGCTTTAGTCTCAAAGTATCGCCGCACAGAGCAAACCCTTGCTGGGTGTTCCCATGCCACTTAGTGGAGGGACCAAGTTGGCCTCCCAGCAGGGGCGGCCCCCATCTTCTGGGCAGGGAGAGGCACGCAGCGCCCCCGGCGACACCCCCACCCCGCCCTCTGCAGGACTGCTGCCACCGGCCTGCCGTCCTTCACCCCTGCCCAGGGGCGGCGCCAGTGCCTCGGGCCCTGCACTGGTGAAGCCGCTGTCCCAGCACTGAGCTGCCCACACCGAGGGTCAATTCACTTCTCTCTGTTTTGTCACCTGCAGCCAAACCTGATCCTGAATCTTTGGGCAGCAATGTCCTCGATGCCTGGAAGGGGCATCGTGGCACCACTGAGGACAGCTGTGCGAGCCGAGGGCCATGTCAGAGCCTGGCGTCTAGCAGTGAGCGGCGGGGGCCGCTTCTCCTCCCTCCGCCTCTGAGAGCCCAGGGCCTCCTCTGGTCTGCACCAGACCCTGGCCAGGCCCTGGCAGGGTCCCCCCAAGAGGCCGTCCCGGTCCCTCCTCCTCGTACCCGCTGCCCGGGCTGCCAGAGGCCTCTGCACCCTCGAGGGACGCTGTAAGCCACAGGGAGGCCGTGCCATCGGCAGGCAAACGCGTTGCGAGTTCAGACACGGAGATGCAGAAGTGCCCACCGTGGCATTATAATAGTACCAAACAATCCAAGCAGCCATTAACAAGAAGCTGGCTAGGCCGTTAGGGGAGGGCCACAGGATAAAACACACGACCACTCAGATTATGCTTTTCAAGAATTTTAATGACTCGAAAAAACATTTACAGAACTTGGGTGAAAAGGATTAAGATCACACAGCATGACCTTAGCAATGTGTGCATCACACACACGGAACCGTGGCCTCGGAGCTGCATGCAGGTGGGCACGCGCAAGGGCGCACTGGAGGGCCCGGTGAGTCCACACAGCCGTTTTCTTCTCGACACGCCACCGCCGGCTCGCGGCTGCGGGGTCGCTCAGTGTCTGCGCTGGGCCAAGGCTGTGCTGAAATGACCCTTGGTTAAAGAATTTTCCCGAGGGTGACAGCCGGGGCGAGGCCGAGCCTTGCCTCCACCCTCTGCTCCCCCATTTAGCGGGAATGTGGCTATCACATGCTCAGGCGGCAGGCCCAGCCGGCTGGGCACAGCGTCCGCTCAGCCCGCTCAGCCCGCCCCTGGCCCTCTCCCCCGGGGCTGCCCTCCAGGCGGCCTCCGGGAAGCACTGCGCTGCTGTCCACGTGGACCTCCCGCTCAGTGCAGAGCCGGCAGCAGGAGCGCAGGCTCCCTCGAGACGGGACAGCCACAGCACCCCGACTTGGTTTCTTGACGGCCCCTGCCACCTGTCGCCCAGTGTCTGCCAGGAGGGCCCAGCTCAAGCCACAAACACAGGCCGTTGGCAGTGGTTACCTGCAACTGCCCACGCCCGCCCCGCCACCTGCCCCGCCCCAGCACCCTGGGAGGCAGGGGGGACAGGTCCTTGCTGTCCTGTTAGCTGCAGGGCTCTATTTCAGATACCTCTCTTTGCCGTGCCAGCCAGAAACTCGCCACACGCCGCGCCCCGGGTGGTGGCTTGGAGCCCCAGTGGTCCACGCCAGGACCCCGACTTTCTCCTAGTCAAGCTCCTGGTGTCCTCAGAGCATCCTCGGGGGCGGCTTCCTAGTTCTTCTCTGGAGATGGCGGTAGTCAGAGGTCAGAGGGCAGCCTGCGTTCTGCTTGCGTCCTGAAGAGCCCACCGGCACGAGATCAAGGGTACGTGCCACCCAGCGGCAGGGGCTGCTGGCCCACGGCCCAGCTCAAGGCTCACTGTTCACTCAACAAAAAAACTAGCCAACTGGCCCGCCCGACAGCCGGGCTGCACCTGGAGACAAACGTCTTCTTTCAGTTGTCTGCTTGGGGGAAAAATGCAACAGAACAACTTCTGGAAGTGACCAAGGGCAAGGACCATTGGACTTCTCGCCGTGTGTGACGTGCGGACAGCCGCCTCCGCATGGCCCAGGCCAAGTCCACACGGGAGGCCCCGGGGCGTGCGGGTGTGGCAGGCAGGCTCCCCAGGGACACAGACCCCTCGGAGCTGCATGTCCATATGTGCGGTAAACACTGCGTGACTCCTCACAGGCACTGCCTCACGCGGCCATGGGCCAGCAAGCCTGAGCCCCGCAGCACAGGCCACAGCTGGGAGCTCCGAGGAAAGTTTTGGTGAACTGCCAGGAGAAGCTGCTGGCAGACGTGGGGATGGAGAGTCTCCCCTGACTGCTGAACCTTTCCTCTAAGGCATCCAGCTGGTTGGGCGAGACAGCTCTCATCGCTGAAGGCCATCTCCTTTGTTGACTGTAGATGCAGTCAGCTGTAGATGAAACCAACTGAGTAATGACGAGCTAAATCCAGGAAAACCCTCGAGTGGTCGCAGCCAGTGCCTCTGGACCCGGGAACTGGGTGCGGCGTCCCGGCCCAGGTGGCAGGTGAGCCCACCATCATGAGCGCTGGGGATAAGAGGACGGAGGGCAATGGCGGCTGGAGACCACACCTGGCCCCAGCCCTGCTCCTTGGAACCCACGGAATGCGTCCTCCACAGGAGCTGGCTGCTGATCCCCCGGGGGGCTTGTGAACAGACATGGCTTTCGAGCTTGACCCTTGAGCTTCCAACTCAGCAGGTGGGGAGTGTGTACTTCCAACGAGCGTTCCGGGTGGCTCTGAGATCAGCAGTTTGGGGGCGTCCCACGCAGAGTGGAGCCGTGGCCCGTGCTGGCAGGGAAGGACCCCACCCCCTTTAGACGGACACAGGTCGTCCAGCCTGCAGAGAGCAGACGACCGGGTGCCCGCCTCGGAGCCAGCAGCGCCGCCTTCCATGGTGTTTTCCGGAGCAATGAACGCTCCGCAGCCAGCCCCACACACGAGGCAAACGGGACAGGACCCCTTCCTAACGCTACCAATGAGGGTGCTGCCCGGCTGGTCCGAGGCTCCACAGCCAGCAGGGATGGGTCGGCCGCTGCGTCCTGGCCTCACTCACCCCCTCCGTGGGGACCCCTGCCACCCCCCCGCCGCAGCGCCCCCGCGGGCCTGCCCTTCCCACTAGCTCTTAGAATTTTCACGGGAAGTACAATTCCTGGGCTCTGCACACCTCTTAGGACAACAGGAGCTGAGTAAATTCACACCAAGGAATGGCCCATTTCAGGTATTTCTAGAACAGGCTTCCCGCTCTGCTCTCAGAGGAAACCTTGTCACCCTGGGACGAGCACTGCGTGGACAGAGGTGAGGAGGGGTCAGGGCCATGGGGAGGGGTCAGGGCCATGGGGGGGGGGCGTCAGGGCCATGGAGGGGTTGGTCAGGGCCGTGGAGGGGATCAGGGCCATGGAGGAGGGGGTGGGGGGATGGAGGGGAGGGGTTAGGGCCATGGGGAGGGGGGGTCAGGGCCATGGAGGGAGGTTTAGGGCCATGGGGGAGGTATCAGGAGTATGGGGGGCGTCAGGGCTGTGGGGAGGGGGGTCAGGGCCGTGGCTGCCTCTGGGGTGAGGGGTGGGACCAAGGAAAGGGGTGCAGAGCTCCTTCTGGGGGACAGAAATGCTCCGGCTTGGCGGCGATGCGGCTGGCAGGACTCGGGGCAGCACCCTGACGGCCGCGCCTCCCTGAGCAGCCACCCGGTTACAGCGGACAGGCAGGTGGACGGACAGAGGGGGCAGGAACGGCCACCTGCAGGCCCAGAGCAGCCCCCCCACCGTCACGGGCCCAGCTCTGCCCCTGACCAGCGGCGACACCCCAGGCAGGCTGCTGGGCTTCCTGTGGTGCAGCTGCTTCCGCTGCCCACGAAGAGCGAAGGGGAAGTGTGGACACACGGACGATTCAGGACAGACCCTGGCACACGGCAAGCACTCGGCGGCCAGTTCCTGACGCTACGGCCAGACCAGACAGAGCTGTGGGGGCTCCAGCCCAGCGATGGCACGGGCACCGCCAGGCCCCACGGGGGTCCAGGGTCGGGCGGGCAGCGCTCTCGAGCTCACGACGTGGAAACGGCCCCCCCACCGCAGCGCTTTCAGGCTTCAGACCCCTTGCTGTGCAGCCAGCCAAGGGAGCAGGACCGCTTGGACGCCCTGCTGCTGTCGGGGAGCGAGGAAGCGGGGGGAGGAAGGGTGCTGGGTGGGGAGGTGCTGGGTGGGGGGTGCTGGGTGGGGGGATGCTGGGTGGAGAGGGTGCTGGGTGTAGAGGTGCTGGGTGGGGGGTGCTGGGTGTAGAGGTGCTGGGTGGGGGGTGCTGGGTGGGGGAGGTGCTGGGTGGGGGGTGCTGGGTGGGGAGGTGCTGGGTGGGGGGATGCTGGGTGGGGAGGGTGCTGGGTGGAGAAGTGCTGGGTGGGGGGTACTGGGTCGGGGAGGTGCTGGGTGGGGGGTGTTGGGTGGGAGAGGTGCTGGGTGGGGGGTGCTGGGTGGGGGAGGTGCTGGGTGGAGAGGTGCTGGGTGGGGGGTGCTGGGTGGAGAGGTGCTGGTTGGGGGGTGCTGGGTGGAGAGATGCTGGTTGGGGGGTGCTGGCTGGGGGGTGCTGGCTGGGGGAGGTGCTGGCTGGGGGCCTCTGACCTGCGCCTCGTCCTCAGGATGGGGCCCTTGCATCCTCAGCGCAAGCACGGCCTGGTCCCTCTCCAGTGTCAAGGCCTTCAACAGCGCTTCCCTGTCACACAGCGTCCGCTCTGTCGCCTCGAGCTTGGCAGCCACCTGGGGACACGGGGGGCCTCAGCTCATCCATGGATTTCTGGGGAGAAGTGCTGGCCTCTGGCGCGCCCGCGGGAGTGGACGGCAAGTGCGCAGGCAGGAGGGGCTGCGCAGCCTCAGAGCACGGGGCGTGGCCGCCAGCTCCTGCGTGCGGCTCCCTGTCCAGCCAGGCCGCCCAGCGGTACCAGACACAAAAACATTTTGTCCTCAGGTGGAAAACAGAGCGTGAAACACTGAAAAAGGCTGGCTGGTTCAGCCAGGATGCGTTTTTAACACGGTAATTTTCAGTGTTTTCAAATAAGAAAAAGTAACCTGGAAAGAGCCCTAACCCACCCTGTGAGACCCTGTGGTGAGGCTAACCCCGTCACACCCTCCAGTAAGAGCCCAGCCCTTCCTTCACAGGTCTCTGGGACGACTTCCCGCTGGCGTCCACCCCACAGCGCCCGCCCGCAGTGCCCACCCTGCGGTGCCTGCCCCGTGCACCCTGCGGTGCCCACCCCGCGGCGCCCCCCGATGCCCGCCCTGCGGCACCCGCCCGGGGCCTCGCTGACCTGGTCCCTGGCCGCCGTCAGGCCCTGGAGCAGCGCCTCCGACCTGAGGTACTGCTGCTGCTCGGCGGCGTCCCGGCGGCGCTGCCAGTCCAGCTCCAGCTGCACCTTCTCACGCCCCAGCTGCTGCTCCCTCTCCACGGCCTGGGACAGCTGCTGTTGGTACCTGGGGAGACATGAGAGCCAAACACAAAGGTTCCCGGGCCCCTGGAAGCTGGCCAAGCGGGGCTGCGAGACCCCAGGGCCCTGAGACCGCGGGCACACGCCTGGGGGTTACAGGCATAACCAGGCCCGGGGGAAACGTTCCCGGACAGGCACGATCCGAGGAAGGTGAGAGTGGACACGGCCAGACACTTTGAAAAGGAAGGACACTTGGACATCAGGGAGGGCACTGGAGCTAGGAAAAGCCAACGGCTGGCGGCCCTGGACATGCAAGGAGGAGGAGCGGAGAGGGGAGCAGGAAGCCAGGAGGGAGAGGCCTCCACGCACAGGGCAGCAGGATGGGGGGAGAGGGGATGCTCAGACCAGAGCCCCCCTCACAGCGGAGGCGGGAGCAGGAGCGCCAAGGGGGTTAGGGACGTCCACCAGGCTGAAGGCAGACAGCGGCTCGGATGGAAAGTTCTCTCCCAGTACCAGGTGGGACGAAGTTTTAAAGACACTCTGTGGAGAAGTGTTAAGAGCACAGCTGACAAGAAAGGCCTGAAAGATCCAGAGGGGGCACGAGAGCAAGAACGACGCGGTGGCCTCCATGCCAGCACACCCGCTGCTACAGGGCACGGCCCGTGGGGCTGGGCCGGGCCAGACGCTGGCCCACGGCAACCACGAGATACAGACGATGCCGCTTAAAGCCCTGAACTGCATGGTGATTTGCCACAGAGGAAAAACGAAGTACTGCAAGTGGCTTTACCGTCCAGAGGGAAAACAATTTTGGACCTAGTATTCCACACCTGGCTAACTGAGCCTTACAAGGGGAAGGCGAAGAAGGACGCCCGAAGGCGGGCTGGGGCGACGGCTGGCGGCCGGGGCGAGCGGGCGCCCGCAGGGCTTCTCAACCCCCCGCACGAGGACTCTTGTTCTAAGTCTCCAGGTCACTGAGGGCTGTAGAAGACTGTGAGATGCCACTGTGCTCTCCAAATGCTGCGGAAGCTTCTAACGTCTGTCCTCTTCCCTGCGCCACACTGGGCGCACTGTGCCCGAGGCTGGAGGAAGACGGGACGTGACGTGAGAGGCAGGAGCAGCTGGGAGGGCTTCGGCGACAGCCCCCGAGGCAGCGAGGGGAGCAGGAACTATTTTCAGAGAGGGACGGCACTGGCTAATTTAAACCTCTGGTTGCAAAACAAGGTAAACCTTTGTCGCTGACATCCAAAACGTACCGGGACAGCTGAACGGCACCACAAACAGACCAGCTCAGACGTGAAGCTGGCCTCACCCTCGGGCCTTCCTGGCGAAGGCCCACCCCTCCCTGCCTGGCTTGCCCTGATCCGTGGGTGATTTTAAAGAACAAAGATGTGACCCTCCTACAAAGGCGTGGTGGTGGTTTCCTGTCCTTGGACACAAAGGCCTGTGGCTTGGAGGAGCCTAGAGCGAGCTGGCTCCCCACAGGCTCCAGATCACCCTGTCCACACAGGAAGCACAAACACAAAACGAGCAAGATGTGCTCATTTCATCAGGATTAATCTGTGCCCTCTGTGCAGAGAAGGAAGGGCCAAAGGCTGTCACCCACACATCTGCTGACACTTGAAGCGGGGAGTGGGGGAGGGAAGAGCGATCTGCACAGAATACACGGGAAAAAAGTATAAAAGTGGAAGGATCAAACCAACTACACATCCTTTTTAATCCCTACAACTCCGAAATACAAACAAAGCGCTAAAATATAAAGTGGTGGCCATGGTAGAGCAACTGTTTGCAGACTTGTCCCCTCACTTTATTATTTTTATTTTTATTTTTTTAAAGATTTATTTTTATTTCTCTCTCCTCCCCCCCACCCCATTGTCTGCTCTCTGTGTCTGTTCACTGTGTGTTCTGTGTCTGCTTGCATTCGTGTCAGCAGCACCGGGATATGTGTTTCTCTTTGTTGCGTCATCTTGCTGTGTCAGCTCTCCGTGGGCGGCGCCATTCCTGGGCGGGCTTGCACTTTTTTCGCGCTGGGCGGCTTTCCTTACGGGGCGCACTCCTTGAACATGGGACACCCCTACACAAGGAACACCCCTGCGTGGCACAGCACTCTTTGCACGCAGCAGCACTGCGTGTGGGCCAGCTCCACGCGGGTCAGGAGGCCCTGGTTTTGAACCCTGGACCCTCCATAACCACAGGTGGGCGCTCAATCGGTTGAGCCACGTCCACATCCCTCCCCTCACTTTAAACAGCTAGAACAGGGCAGAACTTCCAAAGCATTTGCTGGACAACGGGCAGTGCTGGGCGTGATGCTGGAGAGGAAGGACACTCATGCGACGAGCCCTCCACCGCCTGGAGTCCCCCAGCGTGCAGGGAGGGGAAGCGAGCAAAGCGAGGCGGTCTTGCTGAGTCAGGCCAAGGCCAGAACTTGGGGACCTTGCGAGCAGTGCTGGAGAGGAGGCGCCACCTGGGAAAGAGCCGCTGAAGCCTGCACAGGGGTCCCCTAAAACTGGCTGGGACCACACTGCCAGCTGAGGCAGCTAATGCAGGGAACAGGAGGACGAACCCGGGACCTGGCAGAAAAGCACGGCTATGGGACCCGCGGCCGTGGGACCCACGGCCATGGGACCTGAGGCTGTGGGACCCGAGGCCGTGGGACCCCAGGCTGTGGGACCCGAGGCCATGGAATCTGTGGCTGTGGAACCCGAGGCTGTGGGACCTGCCTGAGGGGAGACCCCATCCACAGGCTGCTGGAGGGACCTCATGAGAAGCCTCCATCTGGAACGAGGCTTCTGCCAGGATCAAGAAGGAGCCCCAGCTATTCTCAAGGGACCTTGTCATTGGCTCCCCCACCCCCCTAGAATTGACAGGTGGGATACCCAATCAAAACAGCAAGCAGCTGGGACCCCTCCCCAGAACATTAGCAAGGGGAGGGGTAATGAACGTTTTAAAAACAAGCCCTTGCTGTCTGCCAGGACCAGCCCACGAGGCCACCTGGGGACCTGTGACCTGTTGTTTTCTCCCATTTCTCTTCTCTTCTCTCATTTCCTTAATAAACTACGGGCCTAACTGAACTGACATGCTCTTAAATTCTTTCATGTAACACAGCCAAGAACCTAGAGGGAACCCGGCAACCAGTGACGGGAAGACTAGCGCAAGGCAAGCAGCGGCAGCTGTGTGGGGAAGTCCAGGCCGCCAGGCACCCACCAGGCCCCTCGGGAGTCGCACCTCCGACAGGGCTAAGGGGCTGCTCCAGAAAAGGCTGCCGACCCAGCCTGACCGAGGACCCAGCTGCTGTGCCAAGGACTTAACTGCAGGCCAAAACAAAGGGCAACACTCTTAAAGGAACTTACCAAATAATTTCACAATGTCTGGCACCCATAAAAAGCTACTAGATGTGCACGGGCACATGAAGATTGACCTATGACCAGCAGAAAAGTCAGCCGATGGGGAAAGTCCCAGAAATAAAGACGGTGGAATCGCCAGGAAGACTGTAAAACAGCGATCGTAAACACGGTCGGATTTAAAGGCAACCATGCATGAAATGGAGAGAGAGTGAAAAAAAGAACAGATGAAATGGCACTTTAAAATCTTAAAAATACAATATCTGAAGTGAAAAATTCACCAGACCTAACAGCAGACCAGACACTGCATAAAAAAAAAAGGTCCGTGAACTTGAAAATATGGCAACAGAGAGCATTTAAACTGAGCACAGGCAGGAAGAAAGGCCGGGACCAGACAGAGCTGGGCTTCAGCGACGCGTCGAGCTCCCTGAGATGCGTGTACACAGGAGAAGAAAGGGGGAGGGCAGAAAGTATGTGAAAGCAGCAGCAGCAAGAGGAGCACGTCCACCTGCCACAGGCACAGGAGACGCCCCGACAGGCCATGGCGCACAGGAACCTGACGGAGAGGAAGCCCAGGACGGGGCACATGGCACAGCAAGGACAACCTGCACGCGGGCTCCAGGAACGCCGCCTCGGAAGCCGGGGAGCAGCCGCGCCGGCGAGGAAGCGCCGCCAGCCTAGGAGTCCTCACCAGCGACAATGCTCCTCAACAAAACGAGGGGGCACGTTTTCAGACAGAAGCGGCTGGGAGCGCGGGCCGGCAGGGACGCCAGGGGCAGCCGTCTGGGACCACGAGAAACAGCACGACACGGAAACCCTGACCTGCAGCTTTTAAAAATGAAGAGCACAGAAAGAAATATTGGGGAAGTTATAAAAGTTTCTTTTTCTCATTTAAAATTTTTTATAAGAGGGTGGTTGTCCAATGAGAGCAAAAACGATAATACCCCGTGGGTCTGCAACACACGCAAAAGCACCAAGTTCAACAGCGGTGCGCAGGAGGCCGTGGCGGCTGCCGTACTTCAGAGTTGGTGGAGGTTATTTAAGTGGCCTGTGTAAGCGGCAGAGTCACAGCTTAGAGCGGCCCCTGAAGAAATGAGGTGCATACAATAAGCTAATGGTGGAAATAAAATGGAATCCTAAGAAATATTCCGTTTATTTTTAAAGGCAGAAAAAAGAAGAAAGAAAACAAAAATAAAGAACAGGTAAAAGAAGCAAGCAAGTAGGAAGCAGAGATTTAAGTCCACGCACACGGACAACGGCTCTCTGCTAAACGAGCCAACACTCCACTCAACAGGCAGCTGCCACCACCCCGCATCAGGAAAGCAAGGCTTGACTCGGCGCTGTGTGCAGGAAGCGCACCCCAAACACAAAGCAGAAGGGGGCGGAAGGGGCGGCTCCCGCTGAACTCTCCCGGGCCCAGGCGTGCCCGGAGCAAGGTTGCTTCCGCGTGTCACGTGCAGCGCCGAGAACAAATCACCACAGCCAAGGAGCCGATCGAGAGGCAGCACACAGAAGGCGGCACCAAGCTGTGCAGCCAGATGAAGGCTGAACCAAGAGTCTTACAAAGGCGGAAATGGGGAGAAGGGCCATTAAGGAACCCGTTCACAGAGTGCTAATCCAACCCGGGAGCCGCCGCGGAGCCAGCAGAAGCCGGGGAGGCCTTCGTGCTCTTGGCGTCTTTGTTAGACAGATCCCCTAGTGGCAGGTGCAGCTGCAAAGGGTGGTCACGCCTGGGGAGAGCCACTGGCCTTCCGGGGCCAGCATGGTGACAGAGGCCCGACCGAGTGGCTGAAGGCATCCTGCAGGCTGGCCACCAGCAGCCAGCGAGGGGAGCACCCTGCCACCGCCTCTGCATTTCCCAACAGCGCCTCCAGCCCCAGGGCAGAGGAGCTGGACGAGCCGCGGCACCTGCGGGAGGAGACCAGCTTGCTGTTAGGAACCCCTGTAGAGTGCCACTGCGGGGGAGCGACTCGGGGCGAAGCCCTGAACCCCCACACGTGACCAGAGAGCACCGAGAAAGGAGACCTGCACGTGTCATGATTCCAACAGAGATTAAGGTCGATGTGAGCAAAAGAGTAAACGTGAACACAGCGGCATCTGCCCGTGGCTGCAAAGGGTGCCGCTTCGCCTCCAAGGAGAAGGTGCCCACGGTCAGGCAGGGCAGGGAGAAGGAGCAGCTCTGCCGCAGCTGGAGGCACTTGCGGACGAGGAGGATCTCCAGTCTCCTCTAGACACCTGAGGAGGACCTGGACAGAGGGAGGGCCAGCACGCTGACCTGGTGGATTAATGTGGTGCCAGAACAGCCTTCCCTGTGCCTTGAGATTCGTGGCCAAGTAAAAGTGCTCGCCATTCATTACCCATGCTTGGGACTGGAGACGCCCTAAGAGCTATCACGATGACTGCTAAGAGCAGCTTTGTCAGAGTGGCAAACAGCCAGGGTGTTAAATCTGGTGTGCTGACCCATCAGCACAGAGCACTCACTGAGGCAGAGGGGCTCTAGCCACCCCTCCCAAAAAGGTTGGACAACTGGCAGTGAACACTGACGATAGACCACAAACGTTGTCATGGAAATAAGTTATTAACTCCAAAGGCTGCATCTTCCCAGCTAAATTGAAAACAATTAAAAAAACAAAAAGATCTATAGTAAACATTACTTAGTATACTCAAAAGCGTATAACCTGGGAAGCAGATGTGGCTCAAGCAATTGGCTCCCGTCTACCATATGGGAGGTCCAGGTTCGATTCCTGCAGCCTCCTGGAGAGCGCAGGCTGGCCCGCATGGTGAGCTGGCCCAAGAGTAGTGCTGGCCCACAGCAAGCTGGCCTGGGCGGTGAGCTGGCCCATGTGGAGGGCTGACCCACGCGGAGAGCTGGCCCATGTGGAGGGCTGGCGCAGCAAGATGACACAACAAAAAGAGAGACAATAAGAGATGCAGCAGACTACTTCTTACTAATAAAAGTGTCAACGCATCAAAAAGCATAACAATGCTAAACGTGTATGCAATTAATAAAGAACTTTATAGTCTCTAAAGTTAGAATTATTGAGCTGAAAGACAACTAAACAATTACAGTTGGAGATTTAACACTTCTCTCTCAGTAACTGACAGAAAACCTGATAGGATACAAAGACACACAACAGTGGCGACCCCCTGGGCCTCCCCGTTACCTGTAGAACCCGGAACCCAAGGGCAAAAACCACATTCTTCCCAAGTCCGTATCAGAACCAACCCTGACAGAGCAAAACCTAAAGCCCTAACAAAGAAATACAAAAGACTTAAAAGCACAAAGAAAAATTAAAGAAAAAACAAAAAACAAGCAAACAAGGATAGAGAGTATGCTGCCTGCCCACATTGGAAGTAAACTGGAAATCAGTAACAAAATGCTATCTGGAAATCCACAAATAATGGAAAATTAAATAACATATCTCTAAATAACCCATATACCAAAGAAGAAATCATGAGGGAAATGAGAACATATTTTTTTAACTGAATAATATAAAAATTTCTTTGATGCAGCTAAGCCATGCTTAGCAGGTAATTTATAGCATTAAATACTTATATAGAAAGTAGGAATGGTCTAAAATGGATAAACTAAACTTCTACCAAAAATAAAACTAACAAAAGAGCAATTAAACCCAAATAAAGTAGGGGAAAGGAAATAAAAAAGGTAAGAGTAGAGATCAATGAAATTGAAATCAGAAAAACCATTGAGAAAATTAATGAAAGCAAAAACTGATTTTTTAAAAAGACTAATAAAATTGATAAATCTCTAGTTAGACTGATCAAGAAAAAAGGGAAATGATCAATATTAGGAATGAAAGAAGGGAGAGGTTTTACACGCACTGAAAGGACAATAAGGAAATACTATAAATCATTTTATGCCAATAAATGCAACAGGATGAAATGGACAATTCCTTGAAAGATACAAATTACTGAAATTGGGGGGAAAAAACGAGAAAATCTCAATAGCTCAAGACTTATCAAGGAGTTCATCATGAAAAACACTCCCACAAAGAAACCTCGGGGTCAGGCCGCCTTCACAGGCGGATCCCATCAAACCCTGAAGACAGCGACATCGGCTCTGCACGAACGTCAGAAAGGGGGAGGGGCCTCCCTACGCATCTGACAGCGCCGCATTGCCCTGAAACCACAATCAGGCGGGAGCAGAAAAGAAGCTACCGACCAGCGTCCCTCAGGAACAGATGCAAAAACTGCTTGCAAGCATGCGGCCCCTCACGCAGCAGTGAGGGGGCCCGAGTCGCTCCCTCAGGACGGCAGGGCTGGCTCAAGGCTAGAAGCGCATCATCTGTACTCGCCACGCAGACCAGAATTCAGCCACGCGAACTCTCACTGACGTGGAAAACGCTTGACAAAACTCATCACCTGCTCACACAACTCTCAGCAAACACAACGGGAGGGAGAGTCTCACCCACATGCGAGGTCTGCGGAAACCAAAGCCAACACATTAAAAGGTGGAACACCGAACGCTCTCCCTCAGGACCAGGGAACCAGGAAAGATGCCCACTCCCCATTTCGACTCCACAGGCAGGAAAGAGAAACGAGAGGCACAAAACTGGAAAGGACAGAGGAAAATGTTCTTTATCCTGGATGACATGACTGTTCACGGAAAACCCTCAGAACCTGCAGAATGGGCACCAGAACCAGTGACGGCACTCAGCAAGGCTCACGACACAAGATCAGACGCAGAAGACATCTGGAAAATGAAATCTGAGAAACAACATCATTTACAACAGCATTCAAAAACATTACTTAAACTCAGGAATAAATTTAACACAACGTGTAAGATCTATACAGAAAAAGTACCAGACAGAGCTGAGAGAAATGAAAGAAGAGCTACATAAATGGAGAGATAATCGATGCCCAATTTTTAAAAGTAAGTAACAGATTTAAATGGAAACTTCCAAGGAGAAGATATAAAGAGTAGCAATACGACCTGAAGAGGGCCCCATCTCAGGAGTCAGGCGATGGCGACTGCGGCTCAGACGGCGTGAGCGCCTGTGACACACCCATTAAAGGACTGACAATACCAAGGGCTGACGAGGATTTGCTGCACTTGGAACACACACATTTCTGATGGTAATATAAAGTCATACAAGCACGTTGGACAGTTTGTCACTTTCTTATGAAGTTGACTGTCTCCTTATCTCTGGACCCAGTAATTCCACTGCCCGGCCTTTACTCTAGAGAAATGAAATACACGCTCCCAGGAGACGTGGATGTGATTGCTCACAGCAGCTTACTTAGAACAGCCAACAACTGAAAGGCAGCCCAAGGGACTGGCTACGTAACTGCTCGTGCTTTCCCACAGCTGACTGGTGCTGGGCAGTGGAAACGAGCACCGACAGACGCGACAGTTCTACCCACGCGCCTCAGAACGCCAGGGGAAGCATGGAGGCCACACAGCACAGGCGCATTGCACAGGGCTCCACGCAGGGGAGTCTCCAGCCAGCAGTCACAGAGCAAGCAGCGGGC
The DNA here is from genome assembly GCF_030445035.2 of Dasypus novemcinctus. Lineage (NCBI taxonomy): Eukaryota > Metazoa > Chordata > Mammalia > Cingulata > Dasypodidae > Dasypus > Dasypus novemcinctus. The sequence goes on from NC_080693.1 coordinate 86,074,999, forward strand.
TCTGGGACGAGGCTGGGATGGGGACTCTGGGGGTGACAGCCAAGTATCACCTGCTGACTGCAGCACTGGTGACTCAGGGCACAAGGCTCAGGGCGCATTGCCGTACTGGGTTACGACACACGCTAACCAGCAGTGCTGATGCCTTCACTCAAGTGAGCAAACCCCGGACCCCCAGGCCGCAGACACCAAGAGGCACTGCTTCCAGGCTCCAACAGCACAGGGCCCTGCTGCTCAGAAACGCCGCCCCGACGTTTTTAATATTTATTTATCCCCACCCCCACCCCATGTTGTCTGCTCTGTGTCCATTTGCTGTGCCTTCTTCTGTGTCTGCTTGTCTTTAGGTGGCACCAGGAACCAATCCCGGGACCTTCTAGAGTGGGAGAGAGGTGCTCAGTTTCTTGCACCACCTCAGCTCCCTGGTCTGCTGCGTCTCTTATTGTCTCTCCTCTGTGTCTCTTTCTGTTGTCTCATCTTGCTGCACCAGCTCCCAGCATGGGCCAGTACTCTGTGCATGCCAGCTCTCCACTTGGGCCAGCGTGCCTCATGGGCCAGCCTGCCCTCACCAGGAGAACCCAGGAATTGAACCCTGGGCCTCCCATGTGGTAGACAGGAGTCCAATTGCTTAAGCATCATCCGCTTCCCCTGCACCAACTTTTACTCTCACTGATAACTGACTCTGGTATCCAGAACTTTGTTGACCGTCAATTTCATTTGTAGGAATCTAATCTAAGGAAATCATGTTTATCAAGGCTTTCCTTTAAATAGTTAAAAATCAGAACACAGCAAAGGAATGGCTAAACATGGTATATCTGTTTCACAGAATAGTTGCAGCCACATGGAATCACATTTTTGCAAAACTTCTAATGAAATGGAAACATGTTGCGACACGCCCAGCAACAGAAGCTGCCTTGGAAAGTCGAGGTTCCGGAGGCTCAGCCGTGAGAGTCACACAAACCTAAGCTCGCGTTAAGAGAGATGGGGACAGGGTGAGCCATAAGGAAATACCCACCAAGGCCGCACGGGATCCTGGGCAGCCAACATCTTTATAGCAAACACAGGTTTGTATCCTGGAAGTGAACTAGCATAAGCACTAATGGCAGCGGGTGGCGCTTCCTAACGCGTGTGGCCTCTGCTAACGGCCTGCCCACCACCGGCCTGCCTGCCAGGCCGTCTCGGGGCGGTGCACGCGAGGCCTAAGGGACCCTGGCCACACAGTCACCACCCTGAGGGAGCTCCAGCTCATTCCATGAGACTATAAAAAAATCCAAAACGCTTTGTACATTTTCCAATCACCTGCTAAACTATCTGTGCCATTTGATAACTTCTTCTCTGAATAATTCATTGGCAAATGGGTTTTCATAAAAGGAGCTGGGAATCCGATTTCTGTAGACTCAAGACTCAATATCATTTTCACAGAAGGAACCTGAATACTTTCCAGAAAAAGCAAGCGGTTGCCACGGTACACTGTGGAGGGCGATGTGAAACCCAGGCTCGTTTTCGGGAGAAACGGTGTGCTCAGAGAACGCAGGAGCACCACTGGGCCCGCGTCCTCCCCGGACGCCACCCGCGCCCTCCTGCTCGGCCACGGCACAGGGCCCTAAAAGGCCAGCACTCTGCGGCCTTGCCCGTGGGGGCTCCCTCCCCCGCACGCCTTGCCGTGAGGAGACAGTCACCGCCACCTCCGCAGCCCTGCCCTGCTTCCTGCACGTGCACACACCTGGGGACTCCCGAGCACACAGGCCGCCGCGGCCTCCTGACCAAGCACCACTCTCCCACTGTTTCCTGCCTCAGTTTACTGAGCATTTTCACCTGGCTCTGGCCGTTCTTCGAGCATGACGCCAGGGGATGGGGGTCCTCGCCCCGTGATCATGTCCCAGCCTGAGCCTGGCCTCAGGCTGCTCCCGCCCCGCCAGCGCCCTCCAGTCCGGGACCCAGCACACTTCCAGCCGCTCCGTCCGCTGGCTCTTGGTCTGCCCGCGCGTCCCCATGCACCTCCCCACACGATGTGTCTCTGCCCCCACGGACGTGGCTCTGGGACGTGGCTCACGGGTACCTTTCGATGTCCTGCAGGAGTCTGGCCAGCTGGGCCCTGAGCATCCCCTCTTCCTCCTGCAGGGCGTGGAGCTGGAGGTCTTTGGAGACCATCTCCTTGGACAGCTGGGCCATCTGGGCGTCCCAGCCAGACCTGAGCGCTGACGTGTCCTCGCGAAGTCTGGCCACAGGAGGGAAGGAAGTGAACGCTCGCCTCACGGCCGCCGTGGCACCCAACACACACACGCCCACACCACCCTGACACACACATGCTCGGATGCACACGCACACAAATGTGGCTCGGCGCCAGGACGGCTGCGCAGGTCCCGCCAGGCAGCGCCCTTGGCTCCAGAGGCCTCGAGGGGCCCAGGGGAGCTTCCCGACGGGGGCCGCGCGGGGGCACTCGGCACTCGGCTGGCCTCGGCTCCAGCTCAGGTGCCTCCAGGCAGGGCGGCAACGAGCAAGGCGCTTGGCCTGGGCAGCCCTCCCCACCACCCTGAACTTCCTGGTATTTCACAGCCACCAGAACCACTTCCTGCCAGGTACAAATGTAACACGGCGGGAAATTCTCTGTACAAAAGACACAGAGAACTATTCCCCCAATGGGGGGAAGAGCCACAGGCTAAGCAAAGTAAAGATGAGCAGGTCGCTAGTTAAATGTTCTCAGGGTCTTCAGCGAGGAGCGCGCCCCTGGATCACTCACTGGAGCCAGAGCCAGGAGTCGGGCTGACGCTTGGGGCGATCAGATGTCTCCCCAGACCCTGGGCCCAAGGGGAACGGCTGCTCGCAACACGTGGCCGGTTTAGCTGGTGAAGGGACCTCGCGGCCTGGTTTGAGTGGTTGAGAACTATCACGGCCCAGTTTGGGTGGTTAAGACACATCACAGGCCTGGTTTGGGTGGTTAAGGAATAACACAAGTAAGACACTGGGTAAGAAACAGGTTTTTTAAAGCACCGGTCAATAAAGATGACCAGAGTCTACAAAAGTGACCCCCAGCCCCGGCAGCCATCCCCCTTTGCATCAAGGGGCAAGACCAGCACTGCCCAAGAGCAGTGAGGCCTGGGGGGACCCCCGCTCACTTCGCCATGGCAGTGGCCTTCTCCTGCGCGGCATCTGCCTGTCTCCGCTCGGCCCTGCGCAGCTGTGCCTCCAGCTCCTCCGCATGCGCCTGCAGCTCCTGCACCCTGGCCTCCAGCGCCCGCAGCTGCTCGCCATGAGCTTCCTTCACCGAGGCCAGCACTGCGTCCTTTCCCCTGGCCAGACGGTCCAGCTCTTCATGCCTGAAAAACACAGCAGAGGCGCTTTGCAAGGGCTCCGGGGCGGCCACCGTGGCACTGCCTGCTGACACGTGGACCCTGCCCTCCCTCCTGGTGTCGGCCAAATTCCTAGTGGTATTGTGCTGCTCCTGTGCCCCTGGCCTTGGCTTGTCACATGCTGCACGTGACCAAGCCATCCTCAGATGCCGGCCACCCAGCCCTGCTCTTCCAGCACCCACAATCCCACGGGAGAAAGACACAAAAAGGGGGTGCCTGGAGCACCACTCTGTCGCTGCCCCCCCCAGCACCGGGTTGACACACAGAAGCAAAAGTGCAGGGGCTCATGGAGCTGGCAGGCCGGCGGCCACTCTCGCCAACGGGCAGGCTCTCGGCCACTCAGGCTACCGTGGGCTTCCTGCAAACCTGGGGGTTTTAGATTGAGGGATTCTTAGCTGCATTTCTGTGCCCTTCGTGAAAATGCCAAAGGTCGAGGAATTCCTCTCACCAGATTACGCATTCAACTTGCGAGGCTGCCACACTGTATTACATTACACAGGTTTTGCCACGCATGCCGTAACCACGTCACACTCTACTGCACTATGCATGTCATGCTATGTCATATGGTGTACGTCGACCTAGAGCAGGCACACTGCTTTGCACCGTGTGGGCCACACTGCAGCATACCAGCTACGTGTGTTATGCCACGCCACATGATGCTGCCTGGTCCACGTTATACCATCTCTTGTGGCGATCTGGAGTGCTGTACCCCGAGAAGCACATTCTTAAGCTTAACCCATTCTGAGGGGTGAACCCGTTGATGAAGGATCTTGGGATGAGGCAGCTTCAGTTAAGCTGGGACCACCTCAATCAGGATGGGCCTCCACATACCACTGGAGTCCTCTGTAAGCAGAACGAAGCTCAGACAGGGACAGAAAGCCGGAGCGAGCCAGGAGCTGGACAGCAGTGGGACCAGAAGTGGAGGGAGATGTGGGAAACAAAGGCATGTTGTTTCCATGGAAGCAAGTTCCTTCCCTGACCACCGAGTCATGCTGTCTCCATAGCTATACGTGCAGGTCATAAATCCAGCAAGGAGATGTGTACAATCAGGTGGAATGAGGACAAGGTAGAATGGAACAACCTGGGCAACAAGATTTATGGGTATGTTTTCTCAATTGTACTTTGAATGATAATCATAGCATTTGATCCATTGTGTTACACAGGTTGAAGTAATGGGGATATAATTAGCTAGGATAGTTGCTGGTTCTCACGATTGCTTGGGGTATATAAGGAGGCCCCTGAGATTAATAAACTTGTCTGATGAGCTTGAGGCTTCAGTGCTCTCAGATCCCCTGATCCCAATTTCTCTTTGTCTTTTATTCTCGATACCCTTCGGGTCCACAACTCCGATATCTGGCACCCAACATGGGGCCAAAAGCAGTGACTGCAGCAGAGATTCTTCCATGGCAGTACCAGGAACGTGGAAACTGAAAACCTTCCTGAAAGGTTGAGGCGTCCATCGAAAGGTGACTCGAGTCTGACAATACAGTGGTGAGAATCTTAATTAATTTTGCTTTCCGCTAGCATCAGGGTATGGGAAATCAACAAGGACGTCTGGAAGAATATTCACAGGTACTAAAGACTCTTTTAAATACTGTGAAAATTGCTGATTTACTTGAACTTTTTGCTCTAGTACAAAAACACTGTCATTGGTTTCAGCCACAAGGAAAAAATCTTTTAAATCTTCAACAGTGGAAACAGGTAATGAAGGTGCTACGTAGAGCATACCAAAAAGGAGAGACTATCCCACTGTCAGTGTGGGCTTCAGGGCAGCAGATTGCAGCAGCCTTAGACCCGCCGCAGTCTGAAGCAGAGGAGGAAGAAATCACCGTCTTTTCCAGGGAGTCCCATGAAACGGGCCATCAGAGTGAGGACAGGGAGGAAATAGAGAACAAGGATGAGGATAAGCCTCCCGATGAGACAGAAACTCACCCCTTTCTGCCTAAGTGGATGTCTACAATGAATATTTCTAAAGCCAGCATTTACCCTAATTTGTGTCATGTAGCCCCTACGGTCCCACCGGTTACAATGCCGACAGCCCCGGGAATATTTACTGATGCCATTGACACCAGGCCCTACACTAACAACGTATTTGTACCTAATCCAGTTCCAACTACTCCCTTAATGCGTTGTTTGCTGCAAGGATCTCGACAGGGGGATCCTGAAGCAATGCGATTACTAACAGCTTTCCCGGTAAACATTCAACAAGTTTCCCCAGAGGCAAACAACCCTCAAGGGGGATATAGTTTTCATCATGAACCCCTGCCACTTTAAATTCTGAAGGAACTTAAACAAGCCTGCGCACAATTTGGAACTAACAGTCCTTACGCTTTTGGCTTAGTGCAGGGGCTGGCTCAAGCTGACCGCCTTATCCCCTGGGATTGGGGCATGCTGGCTAGCACTGTTCTAAGCTCGGATGAGTTTTTGCAATTTAAACCTGGTGGACAGATGAAGCCAATATGATTGCGCGCTGTAACGCAGTACAGAATCCTCCCATTCTTACTGCTGCTGAACAATTATTGGGTATTGGTGACTGGTCTGGAATTCAAAGACAGCTCCAATACAATGATCAGGCCATAACACAAGTGCACAATTCATTTTTGGCAGCTTGGAAACGGATTTGTGCACCTGGCAAACCTACTCAATCTTTTGCCAAAGTGATCCAGGGAGTTAATGAACCATATGTGGAACTTGTAGCCCGATTAACTGACATTTTGATGAAAACAACTGAGATACCAGAAACAAGAGAGTTAATTTTGTTAGCGCTTGCTTTTTGATCAGGCTAACAGTGAATGTAAAAAGGCAATTCGACCCTTGAAGGCAGCAGGAGGTTCAATTCAAGATTATGTTAAAGCTTGTCAGGATACTGGCTCTACAGCCCACCAGATGGCGGTCCTGGCCGCAGCTTTTAAAGGTAGCGTAAAGGAAGAGAGAAAGAAAGGAAATTGTTTTTAATGTGGGAAGCCTGGTCACTATCAGAAAGAATGTAGATCTTCCTAGCCCTAGAACATTGTCTGCAGAGGCTGAAAAAGAATTGGCATTGATAAAGGATTAGGTCTCTCAAGGGCAATTAACAAAAATAGAACCTGACAAAGCTGTTGATTTGATTATTTTCTCAACTCCTCAATCTCCGACAGCTTTATTTTGGCAAGAAGGTATATTGGAATGGGTTTTTTTGCCTATTAATAAACAAAAGAGATTGCAGACATATCTCCAAAAAATTATTTCCATTCTAGCAAAAGGCCACGTTAGATTGTTACAATTAAAGGGGTCTGATCCAGACAGGATTATTTGTGATCTTTCTCATGAAGAAATTCAACACTTATATATAACTAATCCTCAATGGCAAATTGCTATTAGTGATTTTCAAGGCATTACTGATAATCATTATCCTACTTCCAAACTGTTAACATTCTTACGAAGAATCACTTGGATTTTACCAAAAATTGTGAAAACTGTTCCTATGGAAAATGCATGTACAGTATTTACTGATGGTCATAGCAATGGAAAAGCAGCATACGTTATCTCTCAAAAAGATAGAGGTTTGGCAGACTCCTTATTCGTCTGCTCAACGCGCAGAGCTTTCAGCTGTCATTAAGGTTTTACAAACGTTTCAGGAGCCCTTGAATATTGTCTCTGATCCTGAATATGTGTGTTTAACTGTGGCTCATATTGAAACAGCTCATATTTTTATTACTGATGAATTGTCTCAACTTTTTGCCGACCTTCAAGCCCTCATTCAGCAAAGAAGTCAGCCCATATATATTACTCATATCCGGTCTCATTGTTCCCTTCCTGGTCCTCTAGCTACCCAAAATGCCCAAGCTGATCTGTTAGTGGGATGTTTGCAGGATACAACTAAATATCATGCACTGACTCATATTAATATTAAGGGACTTAGACATAAATTTCCTCAATTGACAAAACATCAAGCTCAAGAGATTATTCGCACCTGTCTCACCTGTGGACCCTTGGCCAGAGTGCCTTTTCAGGCTGGAACTAATCCCAGAGGCCTGGCTCCTAATCAACTGTGGCAGATGGATGTTACTCACATACCAACATTTGGTAAATTACAATATTTTCATGTCTGTATTGACACTTACTCTCATTTTTTGTGGGCTACTGCACAAAGTGATGAATGTTTTCATCACATTCGTACCCATTTGTGGTCTGCTTTTGCTGTGATGGGATGCCCCTTGAAAATTAAAACTGACAATGGCCCTTCTTACACCAGTAAGCCTTTTGCTTCCTTCTGTTCTACGTATGCTATTGAGCATGTTACTGGTATTCCTTACAATCCCACAGGTCAAGCCATAGTTGAAAACAGCCATCATACCATAAAAACTATGCTTTTAAAACAAAAAGGGGGAGATGATGGTATTATAACACCAAAAGATCAATTGGCAAAAGCTTTATTTATTTTAAATTTTCTTAATGTTTAATTCACTGACACCTGCGGAATGTCACTTTGGAAAATGTCAAACATCTACAGTGGACACTGGAAATGAAGAGCAACCAATATTCTGGAAAGATATTTTAAGCAATGAATGGAAAAAAGGCAGGATTAAAGTATAGGGGCGAGGCTATGCTCTTGTCATTTCAGAAAATGGAGTGCAAATATGGCTACCTGTGAAGAGGATTAAGCCACAGAATGAAGAGATGGGGTCTCCTACAACTTCTGATGGTGATCGTTAAGTAATGAGGAAGCCGCGGGTAATTACACCTATTGGACCTATATACCTAACCCCCCGTTACTGAGAGTGTTAACCTGGAAAGATCCATCCTTGCCTATTTATCTGAATAAGACCCATACATTCCCTGGACCAGTTGTATGATAGCTTACCAATTAAGCCTCATGAGGAAGGATGAAGAATCTATAATCTCATATTACCATTTGATTCTCGACCCCTATGCATTGGTAACCATCCTCCATGTATGTATGTTAAAAATCGGACTATGATTATCTTCAAAAATAATAATACTAAGTCTTTAGTGACATTATTTCCTTCTTAAAATTACATGGTGACTAAAACACCTACCTATAACTGTCCACAAAGAGATATTGGGGATAAAGAAGGATGGCAAGAATGCCATATAGGAAGAGGATCTGTTGTTTTTAATGATTCCTATGGAATAGTGTGGGAAAGTGCCCCTATGAGGAGTCCCACCAAATATAATGGCAGATTTATTTGGTATGGTCTAAATAATAAAGGACAGCAAATTAGTAATATGCAATATCCCTTTCATGAATCCCTTGATTTGGATGAAAAAATAATTTTACCAAAAAAAATAGTGTTTGGAAATATAAAGGGAAATGGATCCTTTCTCCATGGTATAATATTACATCTATGCATAATCAAAAGAATTTGTGTAAAGTTTTTCTGGGAACAGCACCTACTAAAGAACAGATTGGGAGTAACAGTGAGAATGGTCAATATTTGCATTTAAATCAAACTCATCACTTTCAATCGTGTGTAAGAGATCCTTATGTGTTTGTGGTTGGAAACTATAACTAAGAATGCTCTATTTTATAAAAGTGGGGCCTTGTATACCTGTTTGTCTGAGAATATTTTACAGAATGGGGATTTCATTACAATGGCTCAAAGGCAATGGGGAGTGTGGATTCCAGTGCGACTGAACCGAATTTGGCAATCATCACCTGAGAGTCAACTGCTGTTCCATATGGCTCAAGAAATCCTGAAGCGCTCAAAGTGATTTGTGGGACTGTCAATAGCTGGCATATTGGGACTGATTGGTGTTACTGCAGCTGCTGCTACAGCTACCGTGGCCTTGCATGAGACTGTGCAGACTCAGCAATATGTGCATGATTGGCATAAGAATGCTAGTGACTTATGGCATAGTCAAGAGCACATAGATGAAGAATTAAACAATAGAGTTAATGATCTAGAATCAGCAGTTTTATCTCTTGGAGATCAAGTATACAACTTAAATTTACTTAGAGGATCTAAATGTGATTGGAATGAGAGTAATTTTTCTATTACTCCGCTTGCTTATAATAATTCTATGTTTGACTGGGAAAAGATTAAAATTCATTTGATAGGTCATAAGAGTAATATGTCATTAGAAATAGAAGAATTACAGAAAAAGATATTAGAAATGTCTCATAATCAGATTTATGTAGCTGATGATAAGGATATCTTTAATGATTTGATTTCTCATTTCAATAAGTTTAATCCAGTAAATTGGTGGAAGTCTCAACATTTTTTATCAGCATTAGGAATAGGAATTTGTGTGTTAATCTTGTTTCTCATTGTTGTTGCCTGCCTGGGACGAGGTGTTTGCCAAAGACTGCACCATGTGAATGCTATGGGACAAGCCAATAATTTGGTACTTGCAAGAACCTCGCAATGAGATTCCCACCGTCAGTGCACTTGGCTGGTAGTCAATGATGGGTAAGACTCTCAGAGGAGGGCAACCTAAGACAGGCACAGCCACCCTGCCCAAAACAAAAAGGGGGAAATGTGGGAAACAAAGGCATGTTGTTTCCATGGAAGCAAGTTATTTCCCTGACCACCGAGTCATGCTGTCTCCATAGCTATCCGTGCAGGTCATAAATCTAGCAAGGAGATGTGTACACTCAGGTGGAACGAGGACTAGGTAGAACGGGGCAACCTGGGCAACAAGATTTATGGGCATGCTTTCTCAAAAATATAATAGAACACTGAAATTTTGTACTTTGAATTATAATCATAGCATTTGATCCACTGTGTTACACAGGTTGAGGTAATGGGACTAGTTAGCTAAGATAGTTGCTGGTTCTCACGATTGCTTGGGGTATACAAAGAAGCCCCTGAGATTAATAAACTTGTCTGCTGAGCTTGAGGCTTCAATGCTCTCAGATCCCCTGATCCCAATCGCTCTGTTTCATTCCCGATACCCTTCAGGTCTGCGACTCCAAGAGGAAGAGAGGAGCAGAGGCCACCATGCGCACTGCCACACGACAGAGGAGCCCGGGACCACCAGAACCCGATGACGCCTTCATTTGGACTTCTATTTTAGCCTCAGAGCCAAGAGCCAGTAGAGTCCCATTGTGTAAGCCAACCTGGTACATCGTATTTACTTGGGCAGCCAAAAAAACTAAAACAGCGTGATACGTAATAGTGCCCTAGTAGTTATATTACGCATCTTCATCACACGTATTACACAGCTTGTGTGATGTATACTACAGCATGTTATACTGTGTTATGCTCTAGCGTGTCATACATTACAGTGTGACGCTGTACTGCAGGATTCTATCCCCAGCATTTTACACTCCAGCAAGCTATCCTCTAGCATGCTACATGCAGCACGCTATCCTCCAGCATGCTATATGCAGCATTCTATACTCCAGCATGCTACACACAGTATTCTATACTCTAGCATGCTATCCTCCAGCAGGCTACACACAGCATTCTACACTCCAGCATGCTATCCTCTGGCAGGCTACACTCAGTCGCCCGTTCCCCACCCCTGAGGTGAACAGCCTTGGTAAAAACTGTGGCTGAGCGGCAGTGGAGGAGGAAAGGACAGCATCCTCCCTGGGAAGGCGTGGTGGGCGGTGGTACTGTCACCACCGTAGCTGGAATCGGTTAGAGGAGGTAGTGGAAATTGAAGGATTTGTCTCTGGGGAAGGGTCGGCCGAGGAGCTACCTGCTTTTGGCCAGTGGGAAGGTGAAGGAAGCCAAGCTGTTCTGCTGCCCCTCTTGCAGGTGGGTAGCCCTGGCCCGCCCCCTTGGCGGCTCCCTGCCAATTTTGACGATTAAACAGGGAAATATTAAAGTTTTAGAAAAAATAAAACTGAAAATCAAAGAGCTTTGAAATAAAACCATTAGGCACCAGAGAAGAAAGCAGAGCAGCCCGACCTGAGAGAAGAGGCCTGGGGCTGGCCGCCCTGGGCTGCTCTCGGGGAAGGCAGAGGCCAGGCAGAGCTTGCCCACCAGCCTGCCTCAGCCTGCGGCAGCTGACCTGGTGTGAAGGCACCAAGCTGCACTTTTCACAGCCTTGGGACTGAGCTTCTACCCCAAATAAATTTGAAAGCCATCCCATTTCTGGTACTTTGCATCAGTACCCCTTTGGCAAACTAAAACAAGGGGTAGACAGACTATTTGAGGAAATACTGACTGAAAATTTTCTAACCCTTATGAAAGACATGGATATTAATATACAAGAAAGATAATGCACCCCAAACAGAATAAATCCTAATCGACCTACTCTGAGGCATCTACTATTCAGAATGACAAAGGCCAAAGATAAAGAGGATTCTGAGAGCAGCAAGAGAAAAGCAATGTATTATGTACAAGGGAGCCTCAATAAGGCTAAGTGATGATCTCTCATCAGAAACAATGGAGGCGAGAAGGCAGTGGTACGATATGTGTAAGAAAGAGAAAGGGTTAAAAGACAAATAGTAAGATATGACAACAGAAAGCCAAGGGATAAAATGGACAGAGTAAGTAGTGCCTTTACAGCAGTAACATTCAATGTTAATGGATTGAACTCTCCAATTAAAAGACATGGATGGGGGAGCTGCTGAAACTCAGTGGCTGAGCACCTGCTTCCCATGTACAAGGTCCCAGGTTCAATCCCCAGTAACTCCTAAAAAAAAAAAAAGACATAGGCTGATAGAATGGATTAAAAAATAAAAAGTAAGCCATTTATTTGTTCTCTGTGAAAGACTCACCTTAGACTCAAGGACACAATCAGGGGAAGGAGATGTGGCTCGAGTGATAAGGCTTCTGCCAACCATATGGGAGGACCCGGGTTTGATCCCTGGGACCTCCTGGTGAAAAAGAAAAGCGTACCTGTGCGGCGAGCCAGTACCGCGAGCCAAGTGCCTGCACACTGAGCCAAGTGCCCACGCAGTTCGCCGAGTGCCTGCACGGTGAGCCGAGTGCCCACGTGGGGATCCAAGTGCCCACGTGGTGAGCTGAATGCCCACAAGAGTGCCTGCGTGGTTAACCAGTGCCTGTGCAGTGAGCCAAGTGCCCACATGGCGAGCCAAGTGCCTGCGTGGTGAGCTGAGTGCCCGTGTGAGTGCTTGTGTGGTGAGCCAGTGCCTGTGCGGCAAGCCGAGTGCCTGAAGGGTGAGCCAGTGCCCAAGTAAGTGAGTCACGCAGCAAGATGACAACACAACAGAAGAGAGATATGGGACAGTCAAGGTGAAGCACAGGAGAAACCAGGAACTGAGGTGGCACAATTGACAGGGAACCTCTCTCCCCATCAGAGGTCCCCAGGATTGAATCCCAGTGATCTTAGAAGAGAAGACAAAAATAAAAAAAGATACAGAGGATCACATAGCAAATGGACACTGACAGCAAAAACAGAAGGGGGGAGGAGTGGGGAGGGGAGGAAAAAGAAAGAATACAATCAGGCTGAAAGTGAAAGGTTGGAAAAAGATATTCCACGCAAGTAGCAATCAAAAAAGAGCAGAAGTAGCAATACTAATATCGAATAAAATAGATATTAAATGCAAAATGTTATAGGAGATGAGGTAGATTACTATATATTAACAAAAGAGACAATCCACCAAGAAAAAAGAACAGTAATAAATATTTATGTACCTGACATAGGTGCCCCAAAATACATGAGACACACACTGGTAAAACTGGGAGAAAAGGGAGAAACAGATGTACGTCTCTACAGGAATAGCTGGAGACTTCAACACTCCACTCTCAGCATTAGCTAGAACATCTGGACAGACGATAAATAAGAAAACTGAGAGCTTGAATAATGTGATAAACGAACTAGACTAACAGACATTTATAGAGTTTACACCTCTAAACAGCAGGACACACCTTCTTCTCAAGTGACTCATGGATATTTCTCCAGGACAGACCACATGCTGGGACAGAAGTCAGATCTCAATAAATTTAAAAACATTGAAATTATAAAAAATACTTTCTCTGATCATAATGGAATAAAGGTGGAAATTAGTAACAGATGGAAAAAGGAAAAATTCACCAAAATATGGAGATTATACAATATCCTCTTAAATAATCAGTGGTTCAAAGATATTGTAAAAGAAATCAGTAAATACCTCAAGACACATGAAAATGAGACCATAGCATATCAAAATGTATGGGATGCAGCAACGACAGTGCTGAGAGGGAAACTGATAACCCTCAATGCTTAGATTTAAAAATGAATAAAGAGCTAAAAAAACCGAAGAACTGCTCACCTGGAGGAACTAGAAAAAGAACAGCAAACTAATCCCAAACCAAGCTGAAGGGAAGAAATAATAAAGATTAGAGCAGCTACAAATGAAATGGAAATTTTTTTTAAAATAGAAAAAAATCAATAGAACTAAAAGTTAGTTCTTTGAGAAGATCGACAAAATCAATAAACCCTTAACAAAATTAACAAAGGAAAAAAGAGAATATGCAAAGAAATGAAATCCGAAATGAGAAAGTTAACAATCACCACTGACCCAGCAGAAATAAAAGGGCTCCTCAGAGGATACTACAAACAGCTGTGTCACAACAAACTAGACAACACTGATGAAATGGACAAATTTCTGCGAACACATGAACAAACCACACTGACCCTAGAAGAAATAGAAGAACTCAGGAAACCAATCACAAGTCAAGGGCCAAAACAGTCACCAAAAACCTCCCCAGAATGAAAAGTCCTGGACCAGATGGCTTCACAGGTGACTTCTAGCAACGATTTAAAGATCTAATACCAATCTTGCTTCTAAAAAATTGAACAGGAAGGAATACTATCAAACTTATTCTATGACGCTAACATTGCCCTAATACCAAAGCCAAATAAAGATATGAAAAAAAATTGCAGGCCAATTTCTTTAATGAATATTGATGCAAAATTCCTCACCAAAATACTTGCTAGCCAAATACAATAACACATTAAAAAATTACACATCATGATCAAGGGGGCTTTATGCCAGGTTTGCAAGGGTGGTTTAACACTAGAAAATCAATCAGTGTAATACACCGCATCAATAAATCAAAGAAGAAAAATCACATGATCATCTCAATTGGTGCAAAAAAGGCATCTGACAAAACGCAACATCCTTTCTTGATAAAAACACTCTGAAAGATAGGAACAGAAGGAAACTTTCTTGATACAGTAAAGTGCATATATGGAAAACCCACAGCCAACACTGTACTCAATGGAGAAAGGCTGAAAGCTTTCCCACTGAGATCAAGAACAAGACAAGGATGCCCGTGCTCCCCACTGATATTCAATATTGTGCTAGAAGTTCTAGCTAGAGCAAGGAGGCAAGGAAAAGAAATAAAAGGCACCCAAATAGGAAAGGAAGATGTAAACGTTCATTATTCACTGATGATATGATCCTATATTTAGAAAATCCCAAAAAATCCACAACAAAACTATTAGAACTTATGGACAATTTTAGCAAGGGGTGGGATACAAGATTAATATGTAAAAATCAGTAGTGTTTCTCTATACACTCCTAATTAACAATCTGAGAAGGAAGCCAGAAAAAAAAAATTCCATTACAACAGCAATTAAATGAAGCAAATATTTAGGAATAAACTTAACCAAAGAACATAAAGGGGCTGTATTTGGAAAACTACTAAAAGAAACCAATGGTGATCTAAATAAATGGAAGGCTATTCCGTGTTCATGGGTTGGAAAACTAAATATCATTAAGATGTCAATTCTGCCCAAACTGATCCATAGATTTAATGCAATCCCAATAAAAATCCTAATATCCTTCTTTGTAGAGTTGGAAAGCCAGTTATCAAATTTATCTGGGGGAAGCGGAGTTGGCCCAATGGATAGGGCGTCCACCTACCACATGGGAGGTCCGAGGTTCAAACCCCAGGCCTCCTGACCCATGTGATGAGCTGGCCCATGCATAGTGCTGATGCACGCAAGGAGTGCCATGCCATGCAGGGGTGTCCCCCGTATAGGGGAACCCCACACTCAAGGAGTGTGCCTCGTAAGGAGAGCCACCTAGCACGAAGAAAAGTGCAGCCTGCCCAGGAATGGCGCCGCACACACAGAGAGCTGACGCAGCAAGATGACGCAACAAAAAGAGACGCAGTTTCCTGGTTCCACCGAGGGTGCAAGCAGTCACAGAACACACAGAGAGAGGACAAAGAGAGTAGACAACGGGGGTGGAGGGTGGAAGGGGAGAGAAATAAAATAAATCTTGAAAAAAAAAAAAAAGACCATCAAGAAAGTAAAAGGGCAGCCTACTTAAAGGGAAAAAAATCTTCAGAAACCATATATCTGATAAGGGGTTCATCTTCATTGTTATATAAAGAGATCAGGGAAACAGATACAGCTCAAGCAAATGGGTTCCCACCTACTATATGGGGGGTCCTGGGTTTGGTTTGCAGGACCTCCCAGTGAAGGCGAGCTGGCCTGCGCCACAGAGGGCTGGCCCGCGCTGCAGTGAGCTGGCCTGCACCAAAAGGTGACACAACAAGATGACGCAACAAAAAAGAGACAAAGGGGGAAAACAGTGAGAGACACAACAAACCAGGGAGCAAGGAGAGCTGCCCAGCACGAAAAAAGTTCAGCCGGCCCAGGAATGGCACTGCACACACAGAGAGCTGATGAAGCAAGATGACACAACAAAAAGAGACACAGATTCCCAGCGCCACTGAGAATGCAAGCGGACACAGAAGAACACACAGTGAATGGACACAGAGAGCAGACGACGGGGTGGGAGGGGGAGGGAAGAGAAATAAATAAATCTTAAAAAAAAAAAAAAGAAAGAAACAGGCACAGAAGATCACACAGCAAATGGACACAGACAGCCAAACAGCAGGGTAGGGGGAGAGGGAGGGGAAAAAAAACTTAAAAAAAAAAAAACAACATACCACAATGAGATAGTATCTCACACCATACGGAACGGTCATTATTAATAAAAAACAGAAAACTACAAGTGCTGGTGAGGATGTGGAGTGACAGGAACCTCCTCCACTGCTGGTGGAGTGTAAATTGGTGCAACCTCTGGGGAAGACGATTTGGCGGTTCCTCAGGAAACTAAGTACAAAACTGCCATATGCTCTGGCAGTCCTGCTGCTAGGAATACATTCAGAAGAACTGAAAGCAAGGACACAGACAGGTATTTGCACACAGATATTCATAGCGGCACTATTCATAATTGATAAAAGATGGAAACAACCTAAATTGTTGTGAAACAAGACGTGGTATATACATACAACGGAATACTATTCAGCTGTAAGAAGAAAACCATTTGGGAAGCACAGGCCAACATGGAGGAACCCGGGGGACATTGTGTTGAGTGGACTAAGCCAGACGCAAAAGGACGAACCTCATGTGGCTGCACTGATGGGAACGAAACACGGCGAGTGGACCTAGGGAGCAGGACTGTGGAGTGAGGTTGGTGGGAGACGGAATGTGGGATGAGAAGGGGGAGAAGATGCGGATGCATGGAGGAGGTTTAACAAGGTCAGCTGTAAACACGTGGTGATGGAGGAGCGGACGGCAGCACAGTGTAAGGACTGTAGCAAACACTTGACTTAGGGATGTGATCGTGGCTGACACAGGGAGTCTGGGGAGGCTGGAGGACAGTACAGGGACTGTGTAACAGGGATTTGGGTAGTAGATAAGGATTACGGTTAATAACATAAATACAGGTATGTTCTGTAGTAAGGAGCTGAGAATGAAGTGATACATGGGAAAAATATAACTGAGGTAATTTAGAGACTATAGTTAACAACTATACTATAATGTTTTTGTAGCAAAAAAATAAAGAAGGTACCATACTGCAGAATCGGTGTAGGCCAGTGGTTAAGTGTCTGCTTTGCACGCACAAGGTCCCAGGTTCAATCCCTGGGATGCCCTTAAAAAAAAAAAAAGGAAAGAATGAAGAAGGTACTATATTAATGCTAAAGGTTAAAAAAAAAAAAAAGAAAGAATATGGGGCTTGGTTTTGTGAGATATGTCTATATTAAGCATTGTTTTCTCTCCTGTTTTTTCATTAAAAAGGAGACCTTGGACCTTGACTATGTCATCTAATGAACCTGTGTTCATCTGTTTGTCTTTCTGAACACCAGAGAAACTGAGTTTGTTGGAATTACATGAGATGAGTGAACTTTTTTGGGGGTAATGCTTCCATAACCTATAGAGCCGCCTTTTTCTCCTGCCCCGAGAAGGCCCCTCATCTGTTCACTGTCTGCTCGTTCTCTCTGCGCATCGTGTCTGTTCTTTGTGTCTGCTTGCTGTCTGCTTCTTTAAGGAGGTAGCAGGAACAAACCTGGTAGCCCCCACCTCCATGTGGGAGGCAGGTGCCCAACTACGCGAGCCACATCTGCTCCCTGCTCATTGTGTCTGCTCGTTGTGGCAGTTTGTCTTCTTTAGGAGGCACTGGGAACTGAACCTGAGTTGCCTTTTTCTGTTATTTTTTGAGTTTGAAATAAAGTTTGAATAAAAAATTGAAAAAAGAAGAAAAGTGAACACATGGATACCATCAAGTGTACCAGCATATACATCACTGGAGTCCCAGAAACACACAACATGGAGAAAAAGGAGCAGAAAAAGTTTATGAAGAAGTAATGGCCGATAACGTCTCCAATCGATGAAATACGTGACTATCCACATCCAGGAAGTTCAACGAACTCCAAGCAGGAGGGATGCTGAGAGAGCTAAACCAAGACGCATTAGAGCAAACTGCCAAAATCCAAAGACCAAGCAGGTGTTGACAGGAGCACGAGAAGCAACTTGTCACACTACAAGCACATAAGCAGACTGCTCATCAGAAACCGGGCAGGCCAGACGACAGTGGGGGTGGTATAGTTTACATAGTAAAGAAAAGAACTGTCAAACAAGATCTCTGTATCCAGCAAAATTATCCTTCAAAAATGAAGAAGAGGGAGGCAGCTGCAGCTCAATCGATTGGGCTCCCGTCTACACGGAGAGCTGGTGCAGCAAGGTGACACAACAAAAGGGAGACAAGAAGGCACAGAAGAACGCGCAGTGAATGGACACAGAGCAGACAGCAAGCAACCAGTGGGGGGAGGGGGTAATAAACAAACAAATAAATAACGTTTTTTTTTTAAATGGATGAGGAGGAGCAGATGTGGCTCAAGCAGTTGAGTGTCCAACTCCCACCTGGGGGGTGCCTAGTTCAGTTCTCAGTGCCCCTTAAAAAAATAAAACAAACAAAAAAACCAACTCAGGGAAGGTGATGTGGCTCAGTGGTTCAGCACTGACTTCGCACATACGAGGTCCCAGGTTCAATTCCCAGCCCTCAGTGCCAAAAATTAAAAAAATGAAGAAGAAATTAAGACACATACAGGTAAAGGGAAGGTGAAAGAGCTCCTCAGCAGACCTGCCCTATAAGAAATGCTGAGGAGAGCCCTTCGGGCTGAGCCAGGAGGACACCAGACAGGAGCACGAAGCCTGAGACTAGGGAACGTGGGACAAGGACCGCCAAGGCAGACACACAGCCCCGGACCTGGGCTCGGTGTGGAGCTGCGTTTCCCCCTGTGTGATTTAGCAGGCCAGTGTGCAGAGCAGCACTCTGAATCCATGCTCTGTGAAGCAGCCCCTGCAGGGCAGCTGAGAGCGGCTGCACAGGCTGCCCTGTCAAGGTCACCGTGCTGCTCTGCCGCCCCTCGCGGCGCCGGCTGTCACCCCTCCGCGTGGGGGTGCTTCTCCAATGCAGGGTTGTGGTCAGCCTGCCACTGGGGCCATCACCCCCTGGCCTCCACTCTGGGCATTCCATGTGCACGGGTGGGCAAGGCCACTGTGTACCCAGGGCTGCCGAAACAGCCGTTTCAACAGCAGAGGAGGGCTCTGCAAAACACAGGGAATTTTAGAGCCACAAGAACAAGATTATTTTGCCACAATAACTTAGAAGATAAAGCTGCTTGTATCACCAAGGTGAAATTTGTTACAGCGATCTAAAATTGCTAAACTAATTGATGGAAATTTTCAAAACACACATACTTAAAAACCTACACATCACTGATAAAATTCTGACCAGAGCATCGAACCAGATCCAAACCAACAAGCCTGCAGGCTGGAGCGCAAGCCACGGTCAGCGGCTACTGCGTGGCCCACGAGCCTGGCCGCACACGCAGCACCACCTCCATGCTGGGGCCATCGACAGGGGCTGGAAATACTCACTTCCTCCTAAACACCTCCTCTTCTCTTTTCCTGGTTAGCTGCACAGAGTGAAGTTGGCCCTCCAGGTCCTTTATCCTAAAAAGAATCCGGCATTAGTGGGAGAAGCAGACAAAGGGCCCGGGAGAGGGCCCAATCGAGCCAGAACATGCAGACGCCCAGGACGAAGGGACCCACAGGGACGGTGGGGGCGCGGTGCCGCACCGAGCATCGCTCACGGCGGCCAGGCTCTGCAGCTCCTGGTCCCGGCGCTGAACCTCCTGTGCCAGCTCCAGGTTCGCCGTCTCCGCGCGCTGCAGCGCTTCCGCCGCTTTCCCGCCGGCTCCCTTGAGCGCCTCGAGCTCCTGATTCAGCAGTTTAACCTCGGGGAGACCAGAAGACTAAAGAGAGCAGCCCGCGCAGCGTGAGGGCAGCACTGCCACATCATCGGGAAGCAAGGGGGGAGACGCTGAAGCCCAGAAGTGAGGGCGGATGGTGTGTCCCCACACAGCATGGCAAAGACACGGCTGAGACCAGAAGGCCGCTGGCAGCCCTCGCCCCGCTCAAGTCGGGTCTCACCCCACGGCGGGCCTCAAGCGCACCCACGTCCATCGCCGGAAAACACCAATCGAACTGCGTTCTGTGTCTTAGCACATAACCTGAACACTAATTAGACATTTAAGTCAGAACTGCACAAATCCCGCAGACTCCCCCTTCTGCCCAGCCCGCCCAGTGGGGCCTCTTTTCCCTGATGCCGCAGAACTCCAGCCAGTGGGACGGCAGGGTAGAGCGTGACTGGCTCCCACTGCGTCTGTGGCCCTTCCAGGTATCTGCAGCCATGCCTGGCAGGTCTGTCCCCCAAGCCCGTGAACGCGAGAGCAGAGCGTGCGGCCCCGGGAGGGGCACGGGGAGCGTGCAGGTTGTCTAACTTCTCCAGGTCAGAGTATCAGAGCAGTAGCTGCTCTTGCACTCCCTCCAGTCTCAAGATAAAGTGCCCACGAGGCCACATAAGTTACAGGTGAAGCCCCGCACCCAGCCATCCTAACAGTTCCTAAGTAACACGCTGGTTCTTAGAACTCGATGTGCCCTGGGTTTGACCCAGCTGTCTGAGCCTGTACTGTGTCAGAATCTTTTGGCAAATATCCATGCAGTCACGGTGGCCAGGTGGCAGGCGGCCTTGGTAAGGCCCGTGGGGAGAATCCTTGCTGTGTGGGGGGGTTTGGAGCTGTGTGTAGCCCAGGAAACGCGCTCTGCGGTGTGACCCGGCCTGTGGTGCCCCCACGGTAGTGGCCCTTCGGGCGAGCCTCTGCAGGTAGGGTGTGCGCATTCGTAAGAGAACGAGGCTCACAGGGACAGGCACGGGCAGTGGGACGCCGACGGTCAGGGACCCTGGGGCAGCATGAGGCCAGGCGAGGCCGCCCTGTGCCTGGCCACGCGACAGGAGCCCAGGACCAGGGCCACCGGCCACTGGCCCAGAAGGCCAGTCCTTGGAGGAAAGCATGGCCTTGCTGACGCCTCGATCTGGCCTTTCCTACCCTCAAAACCGTGAGCTAATAAATTCCCACTGTGTAAGCCAAACCAATAGCTTGGTGCTTGCTCGCGCAGCCTGGAGACTAAGCAGCGTGTTCCTGTGGGAGCTGCCGCCAGCAACAGCCAAATGCCTCCAGCTCTTAAAATACTGAGGTTTTCATTTATTTATTTTGTCTTTATTTTTTAATGTTACATTCAAAAAATGAGGTCCCCTCACCCCACTCCTTTAGACGTTCATGGCTCAACCATCATCTAAGTCTCAAGAATAATTTGTCCAGATGTCACACTCAACTCAGGCCAGAGGTCAGAGGGCTAGAGCGGGGTTTACAGGAACGGCGCGTACTGCAGGTGGCCTGATTCGAATCCAGGGCCAGCACTGGCTGTTAAACCACCTCTTGGCCTCGCTGTCCTTGACTGTAATGTCGGGGTGCCGACGTGGCAAAGCCCAGCCCTGGTGAGCACTGTTTGCAGCCAGTCCTTGTTTCCACACAGACGCCGTGGTGGGCGGGGCCCACTCACCCAGGGGATGGGGGATCCCTCCAGGCAGGAAAAGCAGGGCCTGCACCCTGGGCACCCCAGACCCACGGCCTTCCCTCTCACAGGAGCCAGCAGTGCCGGCGGCAGCCCCGTACCTCCCTGTGCTCCAGATACTCAGTGGTGCCCAAAAGTGGTCTTCTTTTTTAAAAGATTTTATTATTTTTATTTATTTCTCTCCCCTTCCCCCTCTCCCCCGCCACTTGTCTGTTCTCTGTGTCCGTTTGCTGTGTGTTCTTCTGTGTCCGCTTGTATTCTTGTCATGCAGCCCGGGAAACTGTGTCACTTTTTTGTTGCGTCATCTTACTGCGTCAGCTCTCCTTGTGTGCGGCGCCATTCCTGGGCAGGCTGCACTTTCTTTCGTGCTGGGCGGCTCTTCTTACTGGGCGCACTCCTTGCGTGTGGGGCTCCCCTACACGGGGGATACCCATGCATGGCACGGCATTCCTTGCACGCATCAGCATTGCACATGGGCCAGCTCCACACGGGTCAGGGAGGCCCGGGGTTTGAACCGCGGACCTCCCATGTGGTAGGCAGGTGCCCTATCTGTTGAGCCAAGTCCACTTCCCCCAAAAGTGGTCTTGTAAGATGACGTAGCTTCCCAGGTGCTAAACCAACACGCCACAGCGGCGTCTCTCCTTTCTCTTCCAGGTTCTCTTGATGTCCAGTCCAGCCTCTGCTGCACCCTGTGGCTTCTCTTTCTGCGCCCAATGTCCTCTGCGTCTAAGGACTCCCGCCATGCTGGACTGAGGCCCATGCACCTTAACTGCTAACCTCACAAATGGCTCCCACCCACAGGACCAGGGGTTGGGACCCAAACACACCTTCGATGGGGATAGGATTCGAGCTCCAGCCCCCGAGGGCCAGAGGCTGCTGGACTTTTGTCTCGCAAGGTCCAGCTCTCCCTCCAGGAGTTGGCAGCTCCAGGTGTGGGGACCACACACCACCACAGCAAGCCTGTGGGGCTCCCAGGGCCTGGCAGGGGCAGGTCTCGAGCCAGTATCCCCAGGAGGGGAGAGATCTGGGGGGTGTCTGACAGGGGCTCCATTCAGAATATGCACCAGCTGTCAGCAGGGTCCTTGGGTCCCCGGCCACCCAAGTCTGACCTCTTGGACTGACGCCCTGGGAGAGGTGAGCAGTCTGGGGGAGGGCGGCTTACCCCCAGCAAGCGAGCAGTTCGTGGCAGACAGCGGCTCGGGTAACGGGGCAGGCCCTGGCACGGGTGCCAGCCCTCCCCCTCAGCACCACCCTGCCAACTGCGCCCAGCCCTGCTGCACGTCGCCGTCCCCCGTCAGCACTGGTCCTTGCAGCAGCTCCAAAGGGTGGCCCCCCGCATCTGCCACAGGGCTGCACAGGAGTGCTGATCCCAGGAGAGGCACAGGCCTCGCCCCAAGCCAGCTCTGCCAGGTGCCGTCCAGCCCCAAATGTGGGAGAGACCACCAGAGTCCCTCACAGGTCTGCTCTGCTACAGCGTTGGAGATGAAGGAGGAGCACGCGAGGCTGGTATTCCCATGGGCAGCTCCTCAGAATCCTGCGCCAACGTCCGGGGACCGTGGCACAGCTCCCTCTGACCAGGCGGCTGCCTGCGAAGCCCAAGGCCCCCTGCACTGGGCACCCAGCAGACACGTCTCGCCGCTCTTGCCACAATCCCCAGGGGCAGGGCCTCAGCCAGGGGCCTGATTCACAGCTCAGGAGCAGTCCTGCCCCCAAAGACAGGCCCTGCTATAGGTAAGGAAGCCCCCGGCCCAGCCCGCCCAGCCCGCCCAGCCTGGCCCGGGTACCTTGAGCTCGTGCGCCAGGACCAGGCTGCTCAGGTGGTCAGCCTGCAGGTGGAATTCGTGCTCCCTCTTCTGCGCTGCAGAATCAAACTCCAGCAGGAGCTCCTGCAACAAAGGGGGGTGGAGCTTGGCACTCCAGAAGAGCGGGTTCTTAAGCGCAACCCCGTCCCGTGGGTGTGGGCCCGTAGAAAGAGTTGTGACGAGGTCACATGGTTGAGGCGCGGGCACCTCCTCTGGCGAGGCCTCCACGAAGGACTGAAATCCAGACAGAGACCGACGGGACCCAGGAGGGAGGGGCCGCCTCGTGCTCTGCCATGGGACGGAGGGGCCCAGAGCAAGGCGGCCGCAGCCGGCCCCGTCACCAACCACCTGGACAACGCCTCAGCTCGGGCTTTCTCATGGCCTCAAAGCTGACCGCTCATAAAGTCCCACTGGTTGAGCCCATTGCCTGAGCCCTTGCCTGAGCAGCCTAGATGCTGAAGCAGAGGGTCTGTGGTCAGGGGCCATGGTGGACCAGCTGAGACCAGAGAAGCCGCGAGCAGCCCCAGGGTGGCAGGAAGCCATCGGCCAAACGTGCCACAGGCGGGTGGGGGCAGACACGCAGACTGAGCTCTCGGGGCTTCTGGATGCAGGCCTGTGGGAGGGCGTGCCCGCGGCGTGGGGTCCTACCCGCTCCTGCCAGGCTGGCTCCTTGCAGCATGGCCATCCGGGCTCGAGAGGTCAACGGCTTACACGAGGAGCAAGAGGCCGGGACCTCCCAGCCGAGCCCTCCCGGGAGTTCCAGCGGTTCCACCGTGTCTCGAGCAGCAGTAACTGTTCCTGGCGCTCCTCCTGGAGTCGGCCCCAAGTACTGCCTGGTTCCCTGTGGGACAGGCTGAGGCCCTGCTTCATCCACAGTCCGCCTCACCGCGACTCAGCGCACCAGTGGAGCACTCGCCTCCACTTCCCACCCTTCCTGCCACTTCCTTCTTCGCGCTCGCCTGCGTCTGGCCGTCCCTCTCGTCCCCCTCACTGTTCCAGTGCTCAAGGAGGGTGGCACCCACCATGGGCCCTGGGCATCCCCTGGGTGCCCCCCGGCCCCGTCTTCATGCTCCACCCCAGGCTCGCCCCGGCCGCCCAGTGGTGCTCCTGGATTTCCCTGCAGCTCTCCCGGCCAGCACCCGGGCTCTCGGTCCTCAGCTGCCCTCTGAGGGGGGACCGCAGGGGTCCCCCAGTGGCCCCTCAGCTCAGGGCCGGGCCACTCTCTGGCTGTGCTCTTGGAACCAGGCTGGCACAGGGGATCCCCTGCCAGCTCCAACCTCCGGCCACCACCTGGCTCCGAAGGCGGAAGGGGGCTGGCGGCTGCTGCCGAGACCCTGCCCGCCGCGCAGCTCGCTGTGCTCTGAAGCCTCCCCGCCGCGCTGAGGGCCGCCGCGCTGTCCTGCCACCCCCGGGGCTGTGGGGGCCAGGACCGGCCCTGACATCCGCCGAGCCTGTCCTCTTCTCCCGAGACGGCCCGGGCTGCGTGGACCCGGCAGCGCTCGTGCCGCTCCACGCCACGGGCAGGGTCCCTGCCCCTCGGCTCCGAGAGCCGCCGCGTGCCCGTCTCTCCCTCGAGCACGCCAGCCCCTCGCTCCTGTCCACTGTGGTTCTGGAGCTGATGGTGGGAGCGCCCTTGGCGTCGCCTCCCCTTTCTCTTAAATGTTCTCCATTTTTTCTATTTTCTGAATTTACTTCAAACATATTCCTAATTTCCAAAAATCCTTCTTGTTCTCTGGCCCTTTCTCATATTCTGGGTACAACGCACGGCTCTGACAACGCAGCTACAGCGAGCCCCGGCACAGCCCGAGAGAAGGAAGACCGGGAGGCGATGCGTGCGGTGGCGACAGGCCCTGGCCCCTGCTCTGGACAGGCAGCCGCTCGGCCTCTGTGGGCGAGAAAGGGAGAAGGGCACGTGGCCGGTGGGGGCAAGGGGGCCCGCCTGGCGCGCCAGGGGGCGTGAGGGGGCCGACGTGACGAGCACCGCCCTCTGCAGTCCTGGTCACTGCCCGCCCTGCAGTGCCTGGTGGCCGCGGGCCAGAATCGCCTGCGCTGTTGGGCGTGGCTGCCAGGCGGCAGGTGCAGGGCTCGGCACGGTCAGCACGCGGCCCTCGGCGACCTCATGGTGACTCCCGAGGCCCGCACGCGCCTCTGCGGCCAGGCGCTCTGACGGCACCAGGGCTCTGCCCCGGGCCACTCCTCCGGGCTGCCGGCTGCTGACACGCCTCCCCGCCCCTTCTCACTCGCATGGCCATACTTAAAACGAGCCTATGCACATTGTTTATGTGTGTTCACGTACGAATTACACACTTTAATAAAACTTTATTTTAAAAAATAATCAAATGAGGTGACAAAAAAATGATTGGGATGCCATAAAAATTTAGACCATCTGCAATTTGAAGATACTCTGAAGAAAATGAAAAGGCAGGTCACAAAACGAGAACTCTAATATATACACCTGACAAAGGACTTATTACTGGAATATATAAGGAGCCCAATGGCAGTTTGAGATTATTCATGAATTTCAAAAACAGAGATTATGTTTGTAAACTGGTCTGTCCCTCTGGGCATGACACCCTTTGACTGTATTGGATTCAGCTGAGATGCCTTTGGGCTTTGATTCGACCTGTCACTGAGGTGACTCAGTTTGAGTCCCCACCCCTCCATGGGCTGTATAAATGGGCACTCAATCAAGGAGACACACAGAAGCAGGTACTTGAGAAAAAAGAGGGAGCCCAGCACACACAGAAGAGGACTTTGATCCTGCAGCCACAGGGAGAGATGAGCCGTCAGCCTGATAGCCTGCAGCTAAAGAGACCAGAACCCTGAGCACCCGAGCCCAGAAAGAAATGAGCCCTGGGAAGAGGAACGAGCCTAATGCCAGCTGACGCTGAGATCAGAAGAAGCTGGGACCACGGAGCCTCAGGAGGGTGAGGAAGGCTGAGCCCTCACAGGCATTGCCCACCATTTTGCTTCAACACACGGCAATGGAGTTTGGTGAGGAAGTAACCTTAAGGTGGACTCTTTAAGGGCCTTGTGACTGTAAGCCTCTACCCTTAATAAATATCCTTTATAAAAATCAACAGATTTCTGGTACTTGGCATCAGCACCTCTTCAGCTTGTTATTAACAGGCCTTAAAAATCAATATTAGGGAAACAGACTTGGCCCAGTGGTTAGGGTGTCCGTCTACCACATGGAAGGTCCGCGGTTCAAACCCCGGGCCTCCTTGACCCGTGTGGAGCTGGCCCATGCGCAGTGCTGATGCGTGCAAGGAGTGCCGTGCCACGCAGGGGTGTCCCCGGCGTAGGGGAGCCCCACGCGCAAGGAGTGCACCCCGTAAGGAGAGCTGCCCAGCGCGAAGGAAAGTGCAGCCTGCCCAGGAATGGCGCCACCCACACTTCCCGTGCTGCTGACGACAACAGAAGCAGACAAAGAAACAAGATGCAGCAAAAAGACACAGAGAACAGACAACCAGGGGGGGTGGGGATTAAAAATAAATAAATAAATCTTAAAAAAAAAAATCAATATTAGAGGGAAGCAGATTTGGCTCAATGGATAGAGCGTCCACCTACCACATGGGAGGTCCAGGATTCAAACCCAGGGCCTCCTGACCTATGTGATGAGCTGGCCCACACGCAGTGCTGATGTGCACAAGGAGTGCTGTGCCACACAGGGGTGTCCCCGTGTAGGGGAGCCCCATGCGCAAGGAGTGTGCCCTGTAAGGAGAGCCACTCAGCACAAAAAAAGTGCAGCCTGCCCAGGAGTGGCGCCACACACACGGAGAGCTGACGCAGCAAGATGACACAACAACAACAAAAAAGAGACAGATTCCCAGTGCCACTGACAAGAATGCAAGTGAACACAGAAGAACACACAGCAAATGGACACAGAGAGCAGACAATGCGGGGGGAGGGGATGGGAAGAGAAATAAAAGAATTGAAAAAAATAAAAAATCAATAATAGAAAACCAATGCAATTTTTTAAGAGTCAAGAAGGTGACTCTTTGCAAAAGAAGATATTTGCATGGTTGATAAACACATGAAGAGAAACTCAGTGTCACTGGCCGTCAGGGAAAGCAAATTAAAGCCACAAGGAACTACCACCACATACCCACTAGAATGACCAAACTCACAAGACTGGTCACAGCAAGTGCCAGCAAGTCTAGGAGGGGCTGGCACGCGCAGGCCCTACTGGGGGGTATGGGAAGGTCAGGTGCCACCCAGAAACCACAGCACTCAGTTTACCCGTGCACCCTCACGGGCAGGCACAACGCCACGCAGCAGCCATAATCGCGAAGGCCCAAGCTGGAGACACATGTCCAGGTGCCCAGCAGCAGGTGCCCGGGTGACCAAGCGCATGCCCCGTACAGCAGGACGGGCACTGACGACGCAACAACACGGGTGGTCTCCAAGCTCTAGGCCGAGCGAAGACCAAAAGGAAAAGGAGCAGGCGGTGCTTCACTAGCATGACGGGAAGTGGACTGGCGGTCGCCGGGGGCTGGCCAGGAGGGTGCTGGCTACGAAGGGCGGGGCAGAACTCGCTCGACTGCTGTGCAGGGGAACGTGTCTGTGAGGGTCGCTGAGCTGGACACTTGAAACTGCCGCCCACCTGCTGGCTGTCCATGCAGAAACTCGGGGCTGACGCGGCCAGCGCACTCGGGGCCTCAGAGAAACCACACAAAAAGCACAGCTTGAAGCAGCACGTTTCACTTCTTCAGTTCTTCGAAAGGCAAAAGCAAGTCTACGCATTCACCTGGACGTGTAAGGGATCTGGGGAGGAAAGGTGCTGACCCTCACCGCGCCGCGGGGCGGACACTGCAGCCCCGGAACCTACCCCTCAGACGTGCGGCGTCCCCACGGCCAGGACCCCAAGTGCAAGGGCAAAGTCAAGCGTGGAAACCGCACTCAGGCCCAGGCTCGGCCCTGCGCTCAGGGCGGCGCAGCGATACCGCGTGGCTCCTGGTGGCTCCTGGGCCCTTCCGGACGCGTGGCCTGGCGCCCTCCCCACACATACACACACCCACGGCCCGGCCCCCGCCCCCCCACATGCCAGCAGCCCAGCGGACCCGCAGAGCAGGTGTGCAGGACCAGCTCCGACTCAGCGCGCCCCTGGAGATGCCGGCACGGACCCCACCCTCGCCTGCCCGAGCCCCACCCATGCCCGCCTCGGTGAGTGGCCAGTAGTGCCTCCGGGCACACATGCTGAGCATGGGGCGGCCCTCGCGCCCACCCTTCTCTCATGCCCTGACCGTCAGCACACCCCGCGGGCTCCCTGTTCCCGGCGAGGCCAGAGCCCGCGGCCTCACCACTGTGGCCCACCACCCAGCCCAAGGCCCCTCGGCCGCTCACCCGCAGCTGGGTCCACTTCCCAGGCGCCCTGCCTGCCCTGGCCTCAGCACCACAAGCACCCCCGGCCCCCATGCGCCCTTGTCCCCGTGCCCCTGGCCCCCGGTGGTTCCCCAGGCACAGCAGGCACCGGGCACCTCAGGCCTCTCACCGCATCCCCTCCCACCTCCCTGTGCCGGCACCTCCACCCCAGAAGGTGCACAGCGGCCCCCCACGCAGGCCAGGAACTGTGCCGCAGACTCCACCAGGTCCCCAGCAGAGGTCCTCGGAGGCATTCCTGGCCCGCGGCCCCCGATCAGTAAGTACCTGCCAAGAGTGCGTATGTGAGTTCCCTCCAGGCCTTCTGAGCCATGGTTACTGATAACAAAGAAAGGGCCTTTCTCCAGCCCAGGCCCCTGCACACTTGGTGTTTTAAAGAAAAGTCGCACCCCACGGACAAGCCAGCGACAGACACGGAGGCCTCCTGAGCCCAGGAGGGGGCGGTGCAGCCACAGCAGCACTGTGCACAGCCACCCCAAGGCCGGGCCACACGGCCTGACTCCCACCAGACCCACAGCCCTCATTTCTGGTGGCAGCTGTGAG
This sequence comes from Dasypus novemcinctus, assembly GCF_030445035.2. Classification (NCBI taxonomy): domain Eukaryota; kingdom Metazoa; phylum Chordata; class Mammalia; order Cingulata; family Dasypodidae; genus Dasypus; species Dasypus novemcinctus. The sequence continues at coordinate 86,104,193 of NC_080693.1, forward strand.
CAAGAGCCTGAACCCTGGCTCCTTCCTGCCAGTGACACGACGGGCTTGAGACCAGGTCCCCGAGACGTGAGGGTGCGCCCGGTCGCCGCCGAGGCTGCGTGGCAGGCATTAGCGTGGTCAGCCAGGCAGCCACCAGGACACGGCCGAGGCTCAGCCGACCGCTGTCACTTGGATGGCCGCCCTAGGCTGTGGGCGGCCGTGCTGCCCACGGTGCTGGGCCCCTCTGGGGATCCCGTCCCAACTAAGTCACCGGGAGCCCGAGAGCGCCTCTCGTGGCCAGGAAAGGTACCGTCACCCTTCCCCCCGCGCACATCTCAGGCCAGGTCATCGCCACAAATCAAACCACCCACAATGGACATTGCTTTCATCCCAAGAATTGCAAAAAAAAGGTCTCTGAAGGAATTTCCAGCGAGCCAAGGGCTTTTGGGCAAAGGAGCTCCTGGAGGTGAGCGAAAGGGGCAGCGCACACCTGGAACCAAGCCCTTCTGCGACGGTTGGTGCTGGGCGCACGCGGGCCTCCGTGGGTATAGGGGCGAGAGCAGGCCTCCCAGTCTGCGCCGAGGCGAGGCGTCCCCCTGCAGGTCCAGCCACACACGCTGCCTCCCCGCCCCACCCGGGCCCTCCCGGCACCCAAGGGCACCCAGGGGTGGCGCAGGCGTCCCCGCCTCTTTTCCTGGCACAACCGGCCCACAGACACAGAGGCATTTCCTTTCTGAGAACCGCTGTACCCCAGCACCTAGAACAGGGCTGCCCACAGAGGCACACCGCAGAGTCCAATGGCACATCACTGCGTCACCAGGCAGGGAGGGCAGCACATCGCCAGGGCCGGCGCAACTCTAGGCAAGACGTGGGGAGAGGCTGGCAAGAGCGGCAGCAGCGAAAAACACGCAGCGAGCGCCGTACCTGTCTCTGCAGGGCGAGCTCCCCGTCGAGGCCCTGGAGCTGCCTCTCCAGCCTCCACTGCAGGTCCTCGCACTGCTGCCGGTGGAGCTCCACTTCCCCGCTCCTGTCGCTGTGGGGAGAGCCGGCATGAGTGGGGCCCAGCTGGCGTAAGCGGGGCCCAGCTGGCGCCGCACGCACATGCCTGTGGGGGCCCAGGGCTCTGCTCTGCAGGGGGGTGTCGGGCCCAGCGGGGACGGACGTCCACCCCACCCGCACCTGCGTGCTCCACCTGCATAGGTGGCTGTCTGCAAGGGAGAAAACAGGAGCTAGGATCTCCCAGTGTCGTCACACCAAGGCCAGGCAAACCCCAGTGTGAGCGAGAACACAGTCGGCGGATGCCAACGCCAGCGGTCAGAGGCCGGCAGCATCCGGCAGAGTCAAAGCTGCCATCCCAGCCACATTCAACGGCAATTCAGGGTGCCCTTAAGACAAGTGGGAAACAGAACCTCAGCAAAGAAAAGGAAGACATACCAAAGAATCAACGGAAAGTTGCCAAGTGAAAAATACAGGCACCAAATGAAAAACTCACTGGATGGGCTCTGCAGCAGATTGAACGTGATGGAGGAAAGAGCGAGTGGCCTTGAGGAAGAACAGAAATCGCCCCATCTGAACAACAGAGAGAACAAGGACTGAAGAAAGGGGCAAGAACGGGGCCCCTGGGCCCTACGGGGCCACAAAGCATCTAGTGGTCATGCCAACAGTCCGGGAATGAAGGGAAAGAGTGTGGACTGGAAAAGTATTGGAAGAAATAATGGCTGAAAACTCCCCAAATCTGACAAAAATGAAGAGACAAAATACTTGAGGAGACACTTCACAAAATACAGGCATACCTTGTTTTAACAAGCTTCACTCTGCACTGAGCAGACACTGCGTTTTTTACAAGTTGAAGGTTTGGGGCAACCGTGTCGAGCAAGTCTACCAAGCAGCACATGCTCACGTGCCACACTTTGGCAACTCTCTCAGTACTTCAAACTCTGTCATTATCACTTTATCTGTTACGGTGAGCAGGCTGTTCGATGAAACTAGTGTGGTTGTCAGGGGGCACCACAAACTGGCTGATTCACCCAGAAGACGGTGAGTCAACCAGTGACTGTCCCATGTCCTGACAGCTCCACCACGTGGCCGCTCTCCATCTCTCGCCCTCTGCCCCGAGTTACAACAATATTGAAATTAGGTCAATTAATTACCTACAGTGGCCGCTAAGTGTTCAAGCAAAAGGAAGAGTCGCACATCTCTCACTTCAATCAAAAGCTAGAAATGATTAAGCTTAGTGAGGAAGGCTTGTCTAAAGTAGAGAAAGGCCAAAAGCTGGCTCTCTTGCACCAAACACCAAGTTGTGGATGCAAAGGAAAAGTTCTTGAAGGAAATTAACAGTGCTACTCTGGTGAACACATGGATGATAAGAAAGCAAAATCACCTTCTTGCTGCTTTGGAGAAAGTTTTGTGGTATAGCTAGATCAAACCAGCCACAACACTCCCTCAAGCCAAAGCCATGAGCAAGGCCCCAACTCCTCCACTCTGTGAAGGCTGAGAGAGCTGAGGAAGCTGCAGGAAAAAAGTGAAGCCAGCAGAGGCTGGTTCCTGGGGTTGAAGGAAAAAGGCATCACCATAACATAAAAGCACAAGGTGAAGCTGCAAGTGCTGATGTAGAAGCTGCAGCAAGTTCTCCAGAAGACCCAGCTAAGGTCATCGGCACTGAGCAGGAGATGTCCCAGGTAGGAGAAGAGCCTTCCCCTGGGAGGCCACGCTGTCGAGGACCTGCACAACAGAGTCAGGGCCCAGCTCCAAGGCTGCCAAGGACAGGCTAACGCAGCTGGGGACTGGACGCTGAAGCCAGGCTCACTGACCATTCCGAAAATCCCAGGGCCCTTCAGAATGGTGCTTGGTAAGAATAAAAAAAAAATTTAAATAAAAATAAAATAAAAACAAAAAAAGAATGATGTTTGGGAAGCAAATGTGGCTCAAGCAGTTGGACCACCCACCTACTAAGTGGGAGGTCCCCGGTTCAGTTCCCAGTGCCTCCTAAACAAGATGAGCAAGACAGCGAGCTGACATGAGGGGTTGGCGTGGCAAGCTGACGCAACAAGAGGACGCAACAAGATGACTCAATGATGAGACACAATAAGGAGATACAATGAGCGATAAAACAAGCATGAAGTGGATGTGGCTCGAATGACTGGGCACCTCCCTCCCACATTGGAGGTCCCGGTTAAGTTCCTGGCACCTTCTAAAAACAAGACAAACAGACACAGAGAGCACACAATGAGCAGAGAGTGTAAACAATGAGGGGGGACGGAGAAATAAAATAAATCTTAAAAAAGAATGATGTTAAATCTTCTCTGCTTGTGCTCTAGAAATGGAACAACAAACCTGGATGACAGCACATCTGTTTACAACACGGCTTACTATTTTAAGCCCACTGTTGAGATCCACTGCTTGGAAAAGAAGATTCCTTTCAAAATATGGCTGCTCGTTGACCATGCAACAGGTGACCCAAGAGTTCTGATGGAGAAGCAGGAGACAAGTGTCGTATCCGTGCCTGCTAACACATCATCCTGCAGCCACAGATCAAGGAGTCATTTCAACCTTCAAGTCTCATTATTTAAGAAACACATTTCAGAGAAGCGGACATGGCTCAACGGACAGAGCGTCCACCTACCATACGGAGGGTCCAGGGTTCAAGCCCAGGGCCTCCTGACCTGTGTGATGAGCTGGCCCACGCGCAGTGCTGCCACACGCAAGGAGTGCCGTGCCATGCAGGGGCGCTCCTGTGTAGGGAAGCCCCACTTGCAAGGAGTGCACCCTGCAAAGAGAGCCGCCCCACGTGAAAAAAGCACAGCCCACCCATGTGGGCTGCACACATGGAGAGCTGATACAGCAAGATGAACAACAAAAAAGAAACAAAGTTTCCCAGTGCCGCCAGATAAAACAAGTGGAGGAACACACAGCGAATGGACACAGCAAACTACTGGGCAGGGGGGGAAGGAGAGAGAAATAAATAAAATGAATCTTAAAAAAAAAAAAGAAACATTTCACAAGGCACAGCTGCCATCGATAGTGATTCCTCCGGTGGAGCACGACAGAGTCAACTGAAAACCTGCAAAGGATCCACCACTCTGGATGCCGTGAGAACTTTGTCTTTTGGATTCATGGGAGGTCAAACGCGAACAGGAGTTTGAAGTTGATTCTACCCCTCGAGGGGTTCAAGGCTTCCGTGGAGGAAGTAACAGCAGACACGGTGGAAAGAGCAAGAGAACTAGAGCCAGAAGTGAGCTTGAGGATGGGAAGGAACTGCCGCAATCTCATGATAAAGCTTTAACGGATGAGGGGTTGCTGCTTACGGATGAGCAAAGAAAGGGGTTTCCTGAGATGGACTCTACTCCTGGGTGACGATGCCGTGAACACTGCTGAAACAACGACAAAGGACTCAGCAAAGTCCATCAGCTCAGCTGATGAAGCAGAGGCAGGGGTCGAGAGGACTGACCAGTTTTCAAAGTTCTACTGTGCACAAAATGCCACCGAACAGTATCGCACACCGCCGTCGTCTTCAAGGAGAAATCTTTCCTGAGGAAGAGTCCATCGGTGCAGCAAATTCACTGTTGCTGTATTTTAAGACCCCGCCGCTGCCAGCCCCGCATTCCGCACCAGCAGCCTGAGCGCCGCGGCCACAGCATCAAGGCAGCCCCTCTGCCGGCAGGAGGATCACGACTCGCTGCAGGTTAGTGACCCGGGAGCCTTGCCTGCGGCTGCTCCGAGAGGGCAGGGACTGGAAAGTCACGCCCCACGCCCACCGCCTGGCTTTCCTCTCCCCCCAGCGCTGCTGCGACAATGCCTGCTCTGAGGAGGGCTTGGGGCTAGCGGCTTGGCACACACCGGGGTGCCAGGAGACATTCCAAGGAATGCGCTAGACCCAGCTGCCCTGAGAAGAAAAGGTGCTGTGTGGTGAAAGCGCAGCAGGGTGCGGGCTCCGGGCGGGCACAGCAGACTCCCACTGCGGCTTCTACCGCCGCTGTTCACTGCACCATTTTCTACACCTCTGGCTTTTACCGTAACAACATGGTAGCTTCATGATTTTAAAAATTGCTTAAAAATGCTATGTACATTAGAACAATATTCAACGGGAAAAAATATGCAGGCTTCTGTTCGTGAAGAGACCTGCAGCATGCTCTTATTTCCACGTCTCGTGTATGAACATGACCCAGGAAAGAAGAGAAACTACCAAGAAGCCCCTTTCTCGGTGTTGACGTGCACCAGAGTGAACAGGTACTACTCCTGAAATCAGAAGAGGGCCATGGCAGGCTCCCCTGGAGCCTAGCAGGCCATCGCCAAGACCCCCGCCATGGCACAGGGCTGGGGAAGGTGCTGTGGACGCTGGGCCGCGGGCAGCAGGCACGCAGACAAGTGCCAAGGGTCCTGGGTTGATTTGCCAGAAATCAGCTCCTTTAGTTTTGAAATTAATATATTTTCACATCATTAAGTAATAAGAGCCGCTGTTCTTGACTATGCCAGAAGTCAAATTAAGTAAGGTTAATTACACTTTATCAAAATAATATATATTGGAAATTAACGAAAAAAACTTCAGCTATTTAAAGCAATCTCCAATAATCTCAGAGTTGTACTGGACCCAGGGGTATGGCATGTCTGAGTTCCCGCAACTGCAGCTTGCTCGGGGCGCCTGTGCCCTGGGCGGCACCTGCGGCCCGAGCCGGGGCTGGCTGGCTGGGCGCCGGGCGCCCTTACCTGTGCATGCGCTCAAGCTCCCGGCGGTGCTCCTGCAGCCTGAGCTGGTGCTGCCGCCGCAGCTCCTCTGCCCGCCTGGCCTCAGTGGCCAGCGCCTGCTTCAGCTTGGCCGCCTCGACCTTGAGCTCGCTCACCTCCGCCTGCCGGGCCGCGTCCAGCCTCTGGGCCTGGGCGAAGGCGGCATCGTAGCGCTCCAGCTCGCGATCCCGCTCCTCTAGCACCTGCAGGTTGTAGAGGAAGTCCTCCTGCAGCCGCCCAAGCTTGCCCCGCGCCTCCTCCAGCTGGCCCTGCGCGTCCTGCAGCGCAGCCTCCTGCAGCTGCGAGCAGCGCGCCTGCAGGGCCTTCCACTCCGCTTCCTTGCAGGCCAGCAGCTCGTTCAGGGCCTGCTCCGGGGGCGGTGGCAGCATCACAGCAGCTGCAGCAAAGAGAAAGCGGGACAGGGTTCTGGTCGGCACGCGGCCTTCCTTCCACGGAGCCCCCCACAGGCCCCGGACGCGTGGCTGAGGCCGTCCCAGGAACGGAGGACGCCCTGGGCCATCTTGGGGCAGCAGCCCGGTCACATTCTGCATCTGCAGCAGGTAAGGCCCACCGGCCAGCCCAGGGAGGCACCTCAGCCCGGTCCTCGCCTCCAGAGAGCACCATCCAGCGGGGGCACCGAGGGCAACACGTCGAGGACAGCAGAGCAAGGACAGACAGAAAACACAGCGTGCCGCCCTGCGGGAGCCAGGCCTCCAGGCGAGCTCAGGAAGCGCTCCTCGCCGGGCCGAGGCTGCTGAGTAGGAGCTGGGCCTGAGCCCCGGCCAGCACCCCGGCACGAGCGCTTCGGAGCTGACCCCCACCCTGGGAGACCCCCACTCAGGGGAGCAGATCTGCTTGTTTGCTTTCCTATTTCCAGTCTACTGCAGACCAATACTTTAGTAAAACACAATAAAAATCAGGAGGACCTCCTAAAAAAAAAAACCGGTATATTTTTCTTCCATTGAAATTCAGACCATCGTGGAATAACTGTTTCATGGAAGAGAGAAACGGACGACTGCGCTGTTACCTTTAAATAAAAACAACTCTTCTTGGGGAGCGATGTAGCTCGGTGGTCGAGCGCCTGCTTCCCATGTACGAGGTTCTGGGTTCAATCCCGGGTACCTCCTTGAAAAATAAAAAAATAAGTAAATGCTAGAAACATGGCATTTAAAAAACAAAGACACACAGCACACAAGCCCAACGTCTTCGCCTTTGACACAGCGACCTGAAACATCGTTGTCAAACTGCTGTCAAGCGCCCAGAGCCTCGCACTCCCGTTCCACGCCAACCAGTCGCCAGGGCCGACTGAGCTACCTAGCCTGAGCCCGTGTCCTGAGGCAGCAGCAGCACCCAGGAGGGGTCGTCTCTGGCGCGCACCGGCGTGCTCACGCCACCTGGGAAGAGGTGTCGGTGCGGTACGCCCAGCCGCCCACATGCCAGCCCTGGGGCTGGGTGCAGGTTCAACCCTCGTCTCAGGGGTGCGGATCCCTGAAGGACCCCCTCCCTGGGCAGGGGCTCCGGGGAGGGCGCGCAGGGCACCTGGGCAGCACCGTTGCACCCAGAACCTCAGGTGCTGGCTCCTTTCCAGAGGGGCGGCACCAAGAGGAAAGAGCCACGCTCCCGGCTGACACACTCAGCCGCTCCACAAACACCACGGAGAACCTTCTTGGACACCAGCCTGCAGCGCTGGGGAGCTCTTCAAAAGGGAGTGCTGTCGGCAAACACGCCAAGGCGCCGCGTCAGCGCTCCACTCCTGAAGCACTCGCCGGCCGGGGCCCAGGACCACGGGGCTGGCGACTCAGGCCCAGCAGCAGGAGCCCAGGGTGCTCGCGCAGCCACTGTCCATGTCACCAGGCAGGCTAGCTTCTAAAGGTACGACGCTCCCTTCACTCCTGAGATTACTAATAACAAAAGCCAACGACAACACAGGAGCTACAGGGAAGAGGACATGGCTCAAGTGATAGGGCTTCTGCCTACCATATGGGAGGACCCAAGTTTGAACCCTGGGGCCTCCTGGTGAAAAAGAAGAAGAGAAAGCATGCCTGCGTGGTGAGCCAGCGCCCTCCTGGCGAGCTGAGTGTCCGCACAGTGAGCCGAGTACCCACGTGAGTGCCCGCATGATGAGCCAGTGCCCAAGCGAGTCATGCAGCAAGATGATGACATAACAAAAGAGAAAGACAAAGGAGAGAGTCGAAGTGAAGCACAGTAGAGACCAGGAACTGAGGTGGCACAGCTGTCAGGGAACCTCCCTCCACATCAGAGGTCCCCAGGATTGAATCCCTCTGAATCCTAGAGGAGAAAGATGAGAAGACAAAAAGAAACAGATACAGAAGATCACACAGTGAACAGACACTGACAGCAAACACAGCAGGGCGGGGGCAGGGAAAAAAGTATTCCATCAGGACTAAAAAAACACTAAGGATGCATCTTACAGGTGAAATGTGTGCAAGATGCTGGGGTGCTAGGATACTGGGGTGCTAGGTGCTGAGGTTTAATACTATATCCTGGAATGCTGGAGTTCTGGGTGCTGGATGCTAAGTGCTAGATGTTGCGGTGCTTGATGCTACATGCTGGGGTACTGAGTACTGGGTGCTAGATTCTGGAGTGCTAGGGTGCTGGGTTCTAGATGCTGAGGAACTGGGTGCTAGATCCTGGAGTGCTAGAGTGCTAAGTAATGGATGCTGAGGTATTGGGTGCTGGGTGAGGAATGTTAGATGCTGGGGTGCTAGATGCTGGGGAATGAGTACTGCGTGCTAGATCCTGGAGGGCTAGGGTGCTAGATGCCAAATACTGGGGTACTGGGTACTGGATGCTGGATGCTGGGGTACTGAGTACTAGGTGCTAGATCCTGGAGGGCTAGGGTGCTGGGGTGCTGGGCCTGTGAGCATTCCCCAGCCAGGCTGGCCAGGCTCAGCACACGTGAGACAGCAGCACATGGCCAAACGGCTGTCAGGCTGGGAAGGCAGGGGCAGGTGACAGAGGCCAGGGAATGAGTAAGCAGCAGGAGGGCCCATGACAAGGGCAAGCACAAAGGGAGACACGAGCCGCAGGACGTGCCTCTTGCCTGAGGAAAAGGCAGGCTCTTCCTCCCGGGAAGGAAGTGCTCCCGGCACAGGCTCCAGCTCGTGGCTCTCCCTGCAGGCCCCGGCGGCGCAGGGCTGGCCAGCTGTCCCCGTGGAGGGCTGGCCTGTGAACATGGGGCTCCGTGGCCATCACCCCGCAGCAGCCACTCGCCTGGGCACAGCACCAGCCGCAGACCTGCGACACGGGGGCTGCACGGACCCGTCCCAGACCCACACAGCACGCAGCACGGGCGGCTCTTTCAGCATTTCCTACAGCCTGAGCCTCTGGGGTCTGAGGTCACCACCACTGAGCGGACGCCCGCGGGGCCGGCCGTGCTGGTGTGTGCGCCATGGGGCCAGTCAGGACCGCCGGGCTCAGGCTCCTCTGGGGGCCTGACCCTGCAGGGCGATGCTGGGAGCCAGGACGTAGAGGAGGCGGCCACGCTGCAGCGGGCGGGCTGGGGCCACAGTGCAGGCAGGAGGCGGCAGCGCCAGGCCATGGAGGCCCAGGAGGGACGCATGAGCGGGTCGGGTCGGCTGCGGGGTCAGCTGGGGCGGCAGCGCTTCGTTCACAGGCCTAAGGAGGGGAGAGGACAGCACGCAGGCCCACCCCGCAGGGCTAGGACCCACGTGCTGCTGCGCCTCCTCCCTGCGCCCCTCGCCACCCAAGGTGGGTGCCCCGTGAGGAGACAGGTCCCACGGGATCGGCGGCTGGGGGGCGGGTAGCTTTGCTCCCAGGGCCCCTCCCAAACATTCCTCCTACTCCTCGAGGCACTGGCCCGCAGGTCCTGGAGCTCTTGGGCCCTACCTGGCCCAGCCTCTGGGTCCGAGAGCTGCCACCACCAGCCACTCCTACCCTTGGCCCCTGCGCCCTGTCCTCGCCGTGTCAGCCCACCCCCACGAGGCGTGCGTGTTCCGCATATGGTGCCATCCTCCTCTTCAAGCAGTCACCTAAAACCTGCCACAACTTGTCCTCAAACATTTTAACCCGTGTATGAGTGAATTATAAAAACAACATAAAACCACAACGGCTGCTCACCTTAAAAAGCTGTGACCTGAGTTAAAGGAGTTACTGGCCTCAAATCGGTCTCCAGGTGCCCCCCCAGCTGGCAGCGGAGGCCTCAGGCAGGTCCTGAGGCCACCCACACCATGCAGCCCCAAAGCTTGGGGCACCACAGCGCAGGAGAGATGCCTGCTCCGTTTGCCACCGTGATTGCAGCGCTGTGGCACTGCCACGACATACTCAGAAAACGTGATCCTACGGCCGTACAGAACTCTCGAGACGTGGCAAACTATCTTAAGTTCGTTCGTTTCTCCATTTACCTGGGACCTACGAGACGCCGGGCACGGCAGATGGCTGAGGTCCCCGACTCGGCAGGCAAGACAGGAAGCAAGGAGACCCCAGCAGGCCAGAAAACTGGCGACGTCGCTTCGCGCTGGAAGGTGCCAGGTGCTTGGGACAGAGCGACTGGGGGCGGCGGGGTGGCTGCCCTGAGGCAGGCTGGGGAGGCGTCGGGGACCGCAGGGGAGCGGATGCAGGGCCGAGACAACGTCCACACAGCCCACAGCCCGGACACACGGGCACCAGCGGCCCCGGTGGGAGGAAGGCGGCGCAGGCGGCAGGCGGCCCCGGGCGCACCACACTTGGCCATGGCAGGGCCAGCTGTGGAGCGCTGGGCGGGTGTGTTGGCAGAAGCGTCACGGCAGCCCGGCCCCCTGAGCCACACACAGTCCCTGGGGGTGCAGCGCCGGCTGCCGGCACGTCGCCCCGAACCCGGGCTGGGCGAGCCCTCACTGAGGTCACGCGGGCTGCCCTGGGCCGGGCGTCCTGCCACCAGGCTGGCCCGTGCCAACTCATCAGTCACACTGCACCCGCCAGGCCCTGTCCTAATCCGGAAATCTGCTCATGGGACCCCGCTCTGCTGAAGGTCTGCCCGGGGCGCCAGCCCCTGTTCACAACCAGGCTCAGGGTTCACAGCCCCGACCGCCAGCTCCCCTGAGCCCAGCAGCCCCCCGCAGGCCCCGTTTTACACCTGCGCACCTGGGCACAGGCGCGCCTCTGCCGTGAGGGTCCTCTGCGCCAGGTGACTGGCTCCGGGGCAGCCCCTGACCTCCCGGGTGCCCAGCAGTCACCCCTTCTCCAGTGGGATGCCTTCCCAGGGCCCACCCGGCTCAGAGGGGCTAACAGACGGGAGGATAAACGCGCAGCCAACAGCGCCGTCCCTCAGAGAGACCAGCCCTGCAGCCCCCTGCGGCACCAGGGGGTGGGGCCGCGCCCTGCTCCTCAGCAGCTCCCCAAGAGCAACCTGCCCTGCGCCTGCGCACATCCCCAGACCCAGGATAGCCCCTGGTTTTCAGGAAGACGAACCACCACGAGGCTTCTGGGGCATCGCAGGAGGGGCTGGGGGAGAGGAAAGAGCCCAGGCCCAGCCCCCTGGGAGGACGGTGGGGTCGGGGGGGCCCGCGGCACACACTGGGCCAGGACACGCCAGGCAGGCCCCGCTGCCACTGCTCAGGGTTTAGGAAGATAGAAATAACTTCTCGTGAAAGCCGTGGTTTCCCACACACAGGAAACATCCAGGCTCGAAATACACTTACAGACAGCAGAGGCCCCTTCTGAAAAACTAATACCATGAAAGTAAGCAATACAAAGACCACAAAAAACACTTAGCAGCCTTAATCTAAAGCCACTCATCCATTAAAGTTTGTGCGCGCCCCGGTTTTAGGAGGACACTGCAGATAGTACAGGCGGATGGGGCCTGCTCCAGAACTCACCCCCCACACCTAGGTGGCCTGCGGTGCTATCCACGCGGCACACAGCGCAGGTCTGTCAGAGGGAAGGGAGCACGCCTGAGGCCGGGCGCTCATGGGAAGAACCCAGGAGAAAGCTGAGGAAGAGGCTTCTAAAGTGGTTCTGCCGGGAAGTGAGTTTGGCCGAAGGATAGGGCACCCGCCTACCACATGGTAGGTCCAGGGTTCAAACCCCGGGCCTCCTGACCCGTGTGGAGCTGGCCCACATGCAGTGCTGATGCACACAAGGAGTGCCGTGCCACGCAGGGGTGTCTCCTGCCTAGTGGAGCCCCACATGCAAGGAGTGTGCCCTGTAAACGGCCCAGGGCGAGAAAAGTGCAGCCCACCCAGGAGTGGTGCCACACACACAGAGAGCTGACGCAGCAAAAAGAGACAGAGATTCCTGTTGCCGATGACAAGAATACAAGTGGACACATTAGAACACACAGCGAATGGACACAGGGCAGGGAAGGAGAGAGAAATAAAAAATAAATATATAAAATAAAAATATAAATAATCCTTAAAATAAAAATAAAGTGGTTCTGCCAACTGTGAAGGCTGAAGACATCTCTTCATAAATTCGTGACAGGGCTCAAAAGATGGCCAGATCTGGAACTCACAGCCTAAGCACCTTTTAACAGCTGACATCCTAGGTACACAGAAAGGGATAAAAACAGGGTGGACTCCGGCCTCACAACACATACAAACATTAGCCCAAAACAGATCAACCACTTAAATGCAAGGGCTAACATCACAAAACTCTTAGAGGAAGACACGGGCAAATCTTTAGGATCTTGTTTTCGGAAATGAATTCTTAGGACACCAAGGCACAGGCAACAAAAGTAAAAAGTTGGACTTCATCAAAATTAAAAATACTTATGTGTCAAAGAGCATTCTCAAGAAAGCGAAAAGACAAGCTACAGAAAGGAAGAAGATATTTGCTAAATATTTATCTGATAAAGGTAAAGAACTCCTACAACTCAACAACAATTAGACAAAACCCAATTTAAAAATGGGCAAAGAACTTGAGTAGACATTCCTCTAGAGAAGATACACAAATGGCCAATAAGCACATAAAAAGCTGCTCAACATCATTAGCCATGAGGGAAATGCACATCAAAGCCACAGTGAGATACTCCTTCACACTCACTAGGATGGTTATTTTTAAAAAAGAACAAAAAGGAAAACAAAGGTTGGCAAGGATGTGGCGGACAGGAATGTAACGTGGTTCAGCTGCCGTGGAAAAGAGTTTGATGGTTCAAAAAGTTAAACACAGAATTACTACCCAGGAATTCCACAAAAGAAGTGAAAATGGGGACTCGAATCCTGCGTGCCAACGTCTGCAGCGGCACTAGTCACAGACAAGGGAGGCCACCCAAAGGGCCGCGGACAGCTGAGGGAGACACAGACCACGGTGCAGCCCTAAGAAGGAAGCGTCCTGGCTCCTGCTACAAGGCAGGTGAACCCTGAAAACACGCCAAGTGAACGTCAGACACCAAAGGTCACCTGCTGCACAATTCCGTTTACACAAAACAGCCAGAACAGGTGCATCCGTGGAAAGAGAAGCGATTAGTGGTGCCACGCGTGGGGCACAGGGCGCAGGGAGGGGCTGCCCAGCGGCGTGTGCTTCCCCCTGGCGGTCACCCTGTTCTGGGCTGGAGCGGCACAGCGTGTGGATGCACTAAACGTTAGGGAACCATTACCTTCACGACGCTTACTTTTATAGTACGTGAATGTTCCCTCAACTAAAGAAAAATGAAATACTTATTTTATAGAAAAAATATTTTAAATTACGTGAAAGAAGAAACTTTTTCAGTAAAAAAAAAAATTAGATTTACAATGACAGTGTTTTTCTCTTGGGCTGCGAAAGCAGAGCAAAGCAAAGGGCAGCCCCAAGGTGATTTGGGAGGAGCCGCTGGGGGACAAGCCCCCCACGCACGGGGGCACAGAACCTGCCTGAGCCCTCCTTCCTGCAAGCACGCTACAGCCACTGGACCTGGGCAGACAGGGAAAGAAAGTGAGATGATAATTCCGTCCATTCTAAGAGATCATCTATCAGAAAATCAGAGTAAAATACAGCAAAACCCGAGATGAACCTATAGGTTACCTGATGGTCAGATATAAAGGTGGGATTAAATCTGTTCAGCTGCCTAAATTTACAGCAGTTTTTTTTGTAGATTAAACATTTCATTAGTACTTAATTGAAAAAAAACTATTATGTGACCCCAAAAAAACACAAGCAGTTAAAATTCTAAAAGGTACACAAAAGAACAACTGTAAAGCGTAAAGAGTTAATCAGACTTATGAACTGACATGGCGAAAAATGGTCAAAGCAGTGGCTTCTGACAGTATATCCTTCTCCTAAAGGACTAGCACTCTGAATGCATTTGACTTTCTCATGCAGAAGAATCCTTAACTACTTAGGGCAAGGAATGTTGTCCTGTTGCTCCTTAAATACGTGTAATGAGCTTAACTTACAAATACTCTTGTGGGAACTCAAGTCCAGGGTGGCTTAGCCGGTCTGCACTCAGCTCTCCATTTTTAAAACCTGAAATTAAAGAGATTAGCAGCAGATCAATTTTAACTCCAGCCCTGGCACTTGCCAGGGGTGAGGGGCACTAACACAGAGCTTTTTTATTTAAATTCAAATGCACCAAACCCCCTCACCTAAAAACAGAACAGAGAGGGGAGTAAAACGAGAAATAAAATGGAAAACAAGTTTAATTGTCTTGTAGGTAAGAGTTTAGATTCTACTGACTTTTACAACCACACAAATGTTTCACACATTAAAAAGACAAAAACACCCTTAAAATCTATAAAGAGACCCAAATGGAATACAAACAAGTGAACCTAATTTTATAACAAATAAATAACATAAGCACAGTAACTTTGGGAAACAGTATTCCGAGTATACACTTTAAGGCTACAAACAAAAATAACTGCACACAATTATACAAAAATAACTGCACACAATTATACTTCAGCTGGTACGTTTGTTTTTTCTCAGGAGTATGGATTAGCAACTGTGAAACTACTTTACGTGCAACCCGGGGTTGAGAAATAAGTAAATATCCTGAGACAAGTGGAGCCTGGTTTAGAGAAGGAAATCCCAAATACGGCAGGGGAAAGGAGGTACGGTAATGAAAGGCCTGGCTAGAACCCCTCAGACAGGTCGAGGTCATGAAGGACAAAGGAACTCATTCAGGTTAAAGAGGAGTTAGACAATGTGGCAACTAATTGCAATGCAGGGTTCCGGAGTGGATCCTGAGCGGAGGAAAACCATCAGTTAGATACCTGCTAAATATGAGTAAAGCCTGTAGACTGGATTACAGTATTATGTCAGTGTCCCCCTTTGTTTATGGGAATCTGGAAAAACGTACACGGGAATTCTGTGTACTGTTTTTCACCATATATACGCTATATACATAATATATATATCTCGGGAAAAAAAAAGTCAGGCTCGGGAGCCGGCCCGCCCGGGTGTGGAGCCGGCCTCTCTCCCTGACTGCCTGTGGAACTCGGCAAACGGCCTCCCGAGCGCGCCCGCCCCTCAGGCCACCGAATGGTCAGCCAGCTGAGGCCCGCGCTCCCCGAGGGCTGCCCGTTCTCCCAGCCCCACCCCGTCGACTCGGGAGCGGAAGGCAGGGGAGGCGGCGCCGAGCCCGCGAGCACCGGCCCCGGCCCGAGCCCGCCCAGCGCCGCAGGAACCGCCCCCGCGCCTCCCGGGGACGGAACGCGCCGCCCAGGCCCGGGGTGTGGCGCGAGGGGTCGAGGCCGGGCCTGAAGCTCCGCGGGGACCCCGCCGGCCTGAGCCCCGGGGCGCGCGAGGGGTCTCACAGGCTGTGGAAGTCCGGGGCTCGCCCACGGAGAGCAACGCGGGCCGCGAGAGGGGGCCGGGGGCCGAGGGGAGTCGCCCGCCGCGACCACTGTGCTCCCCACCGCGCGCTCCCGCCCCCCCCGGGCCCCGCGAGGCGCCCCCCGCCCACGCCCGGGCGCCGTCTCACCCGCTTCGCCAGCCGCCGGCGGCTCCCAGCCCCGCCGCGTTGCCATAGCGACCGCCAACGGCGCGCCGTGGCCCCGCCCGCCCGGTGCTGCGCTCGGGTCCCGCCGGCGGGAAACGCGAGTCCGGGCCCCGGGTTCCGGCGCCCGCCCCGCCCCGCGCGCAGGCGCCGAGGGGGCCAGGGGGCGAGGGTCCCAGTCGGTCGCTCGCAGGGCGGTGGGGAGGGGGCTTGTGGAGAGGGGCTGGGCGCCACCTTGCCCGGTTCTCCGGGACTTGGGGCCTCGGACACTTGGCTCCGGCTCCCCCGACCGAGCTCCGAGTCTTGGGGGGTGGTGGGTGGGGCCTGCAGGCAGAGCCGCCCCCGTGCACACGCGCGAGGGGGGCACCAGGCTGCGCGTGGGGTTCTGGAGGGCGCGAGGGCTGCACGTGGGGAGTCAGGGGTTCATGAGGACTGCACATGGAGGGTCAGGGGTCACAGGGCTACATTTGAGGTCGGGGACACGGGGGGAGGGGGGGCTACACATGGAAAGTCAGGGGGCATGAGGGCTACACTGGAGGGAGGGATACAAGAGCTGCACATGGGGGGGTCATGGGGTCCCAGGGCTACACAAAAGGTGGTGGGCTGGAACTGCCCTTGGGAGGGGGCAGGGGCTGCACAAGGGGCGGGCCTCCAAGGGGCGCCCGCCTTCCTGGGCCGGAGGGTGCGTTAATGGCCCCATGGCTACCCCAACTGGGGTGCCTGGGCTGGGGGACGGAGCGGGGGCTCTGTGGGAAGAGCCCGCGCTCAGGCATTGCCCCCCACCGCCCTACTGCCTGCGGCAGTGTCCCCCGGGGCTGCCTGGAGCGCCCCTCCCTCCCGCCTTCCCCTCCAGGCCGGGGCCTTGCACCCTCCATCTCCGTGGAATTTTCCTGCCTGGCCGCCTCGAGGTCAGAGCCTCACAGGCGGCGTTGGGGTCCTCGCTGCCGCTGCAGACGGGCCAGCCGAGGCCCAGCCCTGCGACAGAGGCTTGCGATGGCCGCGCTCTTGCCCAGGGAGGTTGGGGACGAGTGCGTCTGGGAATCCAGGGTGGTACCCCTCCCCTCTCCAGGCCCCCTCGGCCCTCACCGTCCCCAGGCCCCCCCAGCCCTTATGCCCCACTCCCTCCTGTCCTCGGGGCTCCATCCGCCCACACAAGGCAGAGGCCAGCGCTGGGGACGAGCTGCGGGTCTACTGGAGTAGGGCGCCTTTGGATTAATCGTATGCTTTATGAATATGTATCAATAAAAAGGGCTTGTTTAAAAAAAAAAACAGGAAAGAATAGGGCGCAAGGGGGGACCCTGTCCTCCCTGCTGCCCCACCCGACAAAGAGCAGGGCCGGGGCTGAGGAACAAATGGCCGACTCTTGACCAGGCCCCTGGACCAGGTGCCCAGCGCAGGGTACCGGGGTGAGGAAGGCTTGGGGGCTACCCGCTGTGCTCCCCTCTGCACGCCGGGCCCCCCGCCTGGAGCACGAGCCCCTGAGCCCTCCAGGCTGCTCAGGCCCAAGCCCCCCCCCAGCCTCCCTCCCAGGACCACCGAGCCCCGCTGCACCCCCCAGGGCCCCCCAAGGCCCCAACTCCTCACCCTCCTCACTGGGGGTCCTGCCGCCTCCCCCTTGCCAGCCACCCTCTGCCATCCAGCTGGAGGGTGCCGCCGCCTGCCCGAGACCCCAGCCTCCTGCCCCCATCTCGGGGAGACTGCTCTTCCTTGGGGGCTGTATCTTCAAGCCCCTCAACACCCCCATCCCTTTCCCCCCCGACCACATCCACTGGCCTCCGGGGGTCAGCAGGGGTCCCCTGCGCCGAGCGTGGTGGCTTAGGGCCCCTCCCCGCAGAAAGGGGGCTGGTGCCGGGGAGGGGGCTGGAGGGCAGTGGCTGCTGCCGGGCATTTCTCTTGGGGTGACAGGAATGAGCCGCACATGATGCTGCTGTTGTCTGCACGCCGTCCTCCACCCCGGCCGCGCAGCCAGCGGGCCCGGCCCTCCTGCAGCCGCTGCGGGGCCACCTCCCGCTCTGCCACGAGGCGGCGCCCACCCAGAGGGCAGAGAGCTGCCCTGCACCCTCCTGAGCGCCCTCCTGAGCGCCCAGTTCCCTTCTGCCCGTTAGTCCCTTCAGTAACCAGGATAAGAGGATTATTTCCAGCCGGCAGCTGCCAGGAGGTTGCCCACGCGGGGACCGCCGAGCTCAGGGGAGCAGGCGGGAGGACCCTGGGGGGATGCCGGGAAGCGCCCCGGGAAGCCCTCTTGGGGGACCCCACAGACCTCCAGGGCCCGCCCCGGCCACGGGGGTTGAACTTGCCTTGCAGCCACTGCCACGAGGGGGCGTCTGCTCTGTGAAAGGTCACCAGCTTGTCCTCGTGGGCAACGCACCCCCAGTCACCTTCCTGGCGGGTTCTAAAACTTGCCCCCTTTTACAGACAAGGAAGACGAGGCCAGAGAGGTTTGGGAGTGGGCTGAGGTTGCACAGCCCGGGTAGAGCTGGCCCTGCCTGGCTCAGGGCCGGTGTCACCACTGCCAGGTGGCAGCGAGGTTCCGCCCACCCTGGGGCCAGCAAGGACGGGCGGAGGACGCAGAGGCCGTCGCCAGAGGGCTAGGCTGGGGCCTGTGGCTCTTGGAGCCCTGAGGGACCCTGGAAGGGCGGCGTGGCCTGGCGGGGGGCAGAGGCCCCGGGGCTGCCCCAGGGGTCCCCTGGGTGTGAGCCAGGCGCTGGCCCAAGCAAGGCCCTCTCCTTGGCTGGGCCCACCTGCCCGGCTGGTCACTTTGCGCGTCCTTCCACCTCCTGTGCTCTGGGGACAGGAGAGCCGCGGGCCTCGAGCAGCAGGGACAGTGAGCTGACACTTGGGGCCGGGTGGGGGGGTGGGCAGAACCCTCCCACTGGTGCGCCAGGCCCCGCCCTGACAGGGGCTGCTTGCCCAGGCTGCGGGCAGGAATGGCCCCTGGGGACCGCTGGACCAGGGAGCACGCCCAACACAAGCGGGCAGTGGGCCACGTCCCGGGGCTCAGGGGACCCAGTGGGCACTGGGCTGCTGAGGGCGCCACAGGCCCGCAGGCGGGTGCCCCCGGCTCCTTAGGGGACGCTGGGCGGTGAAGGGCAGCCCGGCTCAGACTTCTCCACGGCCTCCCGTGGTACAGTCAGGGCTGGTGGCGCCACGGCCCTGGGGTGGGGTGGGACCCTGCACGGAGGCGGCGGGGAGCCCAGGGCTGCCCAAGCCTTTCCACACTGTGGCCCAAAGAGGGGGTCCTCGCGGGGTGACCATGGGGAAACTGAGGCCCAGGCACGCCTTGTGGTGGCCCCGCAGAGCCAGGCCGGGAGCCCAGACAGGCACCCTGACACCCCCACGCCCTGTGCCGTGTGGCGGTGCCCCAAGCCCGTGTCACCTCCAGGGCCCAGGGGAGGGTGCCCCCCCGCCCCCGCTGCCACCTCCCCCAGGTGCTTTCCTGAAGCTCTGGGCGGCGGCTGCTCCTGTGCGGGAAAGTTGAGCAGCTCCTCCGGCCACTGCTCCGCGCCCTCGGCCCCCCTCGCCCCTGCAGCTCCGGCCTGACCCCCACCAGGCCATCTGTGGGGCCCACTCTCAGCGCTGGCCCGAGAAGGCCAAGGGCGGGGTGGCCGAGAAGGGTCCCTCCCCTCGGGCGGGGGTGTGCACAGGGCAACAGCCAGGCCGGCTGCTGGGGGGCGTCCTGGAGGAGAGGCCCTGGGTGCGCCCAGCCACTGCTGCCCCGGGCACCCTCCTCTGCTCAGGGAGGGTCCTCCCTGCCCAGCACCCTCCAGGCGACCCCGGGGTGGGGCAGCGGCAGGGCGGCAGGTGGCGTCCATGGGCGGGGGGCGAGTCCTGCCCCTCAGGGAGACCCTCCCATGCCCAGCTCAGGCCAGGTTTCGGGGCCACGTTCGAGTCCCTTGTCTCCAGGGCAAGGCCGAGCTCTCCTGGAAAGAGGCTGCATACCTGCCCGCGGGCAGAGACGGGGAGTGTGGGGAGGGACGCCGAGCTGGACCCGGGGGCCCGGACACCCTGACCTGAGCCCGAAGAAGGTCCACAGGGTGATGGAGGAGGGGCGGGGAACCCCCAGAGAAGGGGAGAATGGGAGGGTCTCCTGGGTGGGGGCACAGAGCAGGAGTGCCCGGGAAGGGCGGGGGGGAAGGTGCCCCCAGCATGCAAGGAGGCCCCGCGTTCCAAACCCTCCTGCCATCTGTCCGTGGGCTCCACCGAGCCAGCCTCACAGAGGAGGAGCCTGAGGTTCAGAGGGGCTCTTGGTACGCCCCACCTGGCCCAGCCACCCTGTTGGCCCGCAGCCCGCAACCACCACTGACAGAGGGGACGTGGGCCACTCCCATTAGGCCCAGCAAGCTCCCCTAGACCGGGGTCCCCCGACGGGGCGCCTGCTCCTGGGATGCCCCAGCCAGGCCTGTCCTCTGCCGCCTTTCTATGGCCTGTCCCACCCCGTCAGGAGAGGCGTGGGGCCTCGGGCTGCGGGGTGGCCAGCTGGGTCCTGCACGCACCTGCTCAGAGCCCTCAGGGCACAAGAGCAGAGCCACAGCCTGCCCCTCCCCCCCACTGTCACCCCCACACTTAGTCTGTCCCTGTGCCACCTCCTGAGCCCGCCCACCCAGACCCCACCCCGCACAGGCTCCTGCACGTGCCCACTGTCCCCCGCCAGCCTGTGGGGGCCAGGGGCATCTACCCCTGCCAGCAACCCGGGGCCAGACCCAGGGAGGATTTTCTTTCCTGGGAGCTGGAACTGACTCGGCAAGAGGGAAGGTGTGTGGGAGGAAGGCGAGGGAGAGACAGGAAAGCTCAGCGTCAGGTGCGGCCGCAGGTGGGGCCGCAGGTGGGGGCCACAGGTGGGCGTGCAGGTGAGATGGCAAGTGGGGGCCGCAGGTGAGGCCGTAGGTGGGGCCGCAGACGTGGGCTGCAGATGGACGCCGTACCCCTCCAGGCCGCGGGAAGGGAAGGCTGCACCTCTGCCAGCAAGCAGCGGCCCTGCCGCCTGGGGCCTGGGCGCGGTGGGGGCAGGGCAGGGGGCCAGCTCCCCAGGGGCCAAGCGAGGGCAGGGTCGAGGCTGGCAGCAGGACCCCGGGGCGGGGGACAGCGCCCACCTTGTGACCCGGCTTTCTCAGCCCACCCGGCCTGTGCTGGCCCCGATCCCAGCTCTGGAGCCGGGTGGTACGGACAGGCTCGGGGCAGGCGAGCGGGCCGGAGTCCAGGGGAGCTCCAGGGGCTCGAGGGCACAGGGGGTATGGCCCTGGCGCCCCAAGACATGACCAGGGAGGAGCACGGGGGCTGGGGCAGCCCCTGGGGAGGCGCTCCCCATTTCTGAAGGGGACTTGTGGAGACAGAGGGGGCACCTGTCCCTCGTCAACCACCCCCGGCAGGGCATAGTGGACCTTGGAAGCTCAGGGGAGAGGCAGAGCTCGGATGCTCGGGGCAGGTGACGGGCAGCAGATTGCCGCTCCTCCCCCGCCCTTTGCCTCCACGCAGAGAACGCTCTAGAAGGGGGAGCCCAGCCTCAGTGGCTCTGCTCCTGGGGACCAAAGGCTGGCCTCCAGGTCCGGTACTCCTGGCCTGGTGGACTTGAGGAGAAGGGGTGGGGCGGGGGATAGGGCTGGGCGGGGCTTGGTGGGGGTGGGCTATGGTGAGGGCAGAGCCCGGAGCAGGTCCCTGAGGCCGGCGGCCCCGGGGGCCACCCAGGGCCGGGAGCAGAATCCCCTTCCGGGTCCCCTCCCTTTCCCGTCCAGGCAAGGGCTGGGCTAGGTCCACTGCAGGGGTCTGTGGTTGGAGCCAGCCTGGGGGGCTCCCCATCCCTCCCTAATACCAGGGAGAACGGGCAGGCACCACGCGCCCTGGGTCACGGCCATCCCGGAGGCGCCCAGGAAATGCTGGGGACGGCCTCAGCCACGCCGGGGCTTGCCAGCGCCAGGTGCCCGCGGGGTGGGAGCAGACGCCCCTGCAGGGCCGGGTTTGCCTTCCTGGGTGCTGGGTCCCCGGGGTAGCCACATCTGAGGTGCCCAGGCAGGGCTGCAGGGGCGGCTGTGGTAAGGGGACGTGCGGATGGGAACCAGGCACCCCCCCCCAGTCGGCCCTGCTCTCATCCCCAGCCCCACGCTACGTAAAGCCTGCAGCCCCGACGCTCCTTCCCCTGGCTGCAGGTGGACCCCTCCCCATGGAGGGGGCTGGGGGCTGGTGCCTGGGCGCACCCCCCTCTCCTTGGGGAAAGCGCCCCTTTCCGCTCTGGAGCCTGCGCCCGTGACCAGTGAAATGTGCTGGGCCGTCCGGGGCTCTGGGGCTGAGGCCGCCCCCCTCCACCCATCTGCCACCGTGCCCCTGGGGGCCCGCCTCGCCCCAGTGGTAGTGGAGGCGGTGGGCTCAGGGGGGGCGGCTACCTGGACGGGCCTCCTTCCTTGTGGGGGGCTCTGAGCTCCTGGGTCTGGGGGTGGCAGGGTTCCCACCCACTGCCGCTGCACTCCCTCAGCGGGGGGGGAGAGGGGTCCAGGCCGTGGAGGAGGGGCACCCAGGATCCGGCGGGGGGTGGGGGGAAGGAGCCCGTCCCCCAGCGGTCAGGGTGCCACCATGAGGGCCTCTCCCCACAACGCCCCTCCCCATGCCGGGGTAGTCTTGGTGGGCGCGAGTGAGGCGGCCCCCACACCAGGCAGGTCCCTCCAGGAAGGGCGGGTCTGCTCCCCGCGGGCGGGGGTCTGAGCGCCTTTCACACCAGGTTTGCGGCTGGCTTTGGGCGCTGTGGGAGGGTGGCGCCCCTTTTCCAGGGGGCTCCTGGCCTCGGGTGGACAGAAGGCGCCCTCGGACCTGGCCGGTCGGGGGAGGGGCAGCCGCGGGGGCAGGGAGCTCTGGGCGACGGCCTTGGGGCTCCCAGGCTGACACCTCCACCCTGCCCCCCGCCTTGCTGTGGCCGAGGGGGCTTCCGGGCCCTTCTGCTCACAGGCCTCACATGGGCCGCCCCACTGTCCCCCAGGAGGCTGTGGTCACTCGCTCCGGCCCCACCCCCACCCTGGACGTGCTGGGGTCGCCAGCCCCGGAGCTACCAAGGCCTCAGTCCTCTGTTGTCCGAGGAGGCGGGTGGCGCCTAGAAGCCCCTGTGGGCAGCGGGTGGGCAGCGCTCCTGCCCCGGGCAGGCGCACCCAGGGCCCACCCCGGGGACTTCTTTACCCCGCAGGGAGGAGACACCCATCTCCAGGGACCCACCAAGAGCGGCTGCGGCCCAGCCCTGCTCTGCCGGGACCCCCAGGCCCTCCCCACGCCTGGAGGGGGTGCTGCCCCAGGGCCCCTAGCCCAAGGCCGGGAGGGACGGGGCAGTGGCTTCCTCGGCCCTCGGGGAAGGGGCGCTGGGAGAGGCCACCGCGCTCCTGGAGAGCCCGCCGGGCGCTCCGGGAGGCAGCGCGGGTTTGGACCGGGTCGGGGCGCGGGTCGCAGAAGGGGACAGCTCCCACGCGGCCGCGAGTGGCCTAGACAGGGAGCGTGCGCGGGGGCGGGGGACGCGCGCGGGGCGCGCCGTCGGGGAGCGCTAGGCGGGGGCCGGCGGCGGCGCGGGCAGGGGCGGCGCCAGGCGGCGGTGACGTGCGCGGGGGACGAGCCGCGCGAGCCACCAGAGCCCTTAAAGTCGCCCCCGGCGCGGCGCCCGGGCAGCGCGGCGGGCAGAGGCGGCGGCGGCAGGTAGGCGGGACCCGGATGCTCGGCTCGCGGCGCCCGGGCCCGCGGACCGCTCGGAGCCCCCGGGGCGCAGGGCCCTGCCCGGTGCGGGGCACCCGGGTCCGCGCTCGGCCGCTCAGCCCTTGCCCCCCGGGCGGGCACGCACCGCCCCCTCTTCGGCCTCCCTGCGCAGCCCACCCCCGGGCCCCCGGACCACCCCCGGCTCCTCCTGCGCCCTCGCACCCGGTGCCGCCCGCCCCGCTGCGCCTGCCCCGGAGCCCCTCCGTCGGGGGCCCTCGGGGGCTGGGCCCTGCCGGGTCGCGGCTGCGCCGGGGTATAAATAGCTGCGCCCCGCGGAGGGCGCCTGGCAGTCGGGCACCGGCTATATTTGGTGGGGCTGCCCAGGTGCCCCCAAGCCGCCCGCCGTGGTTGCCTCCCTGAGAGAGTGGGGAGCACCGCCTCTGGCTCCGGGGCTGGGGGGCTCGGTCTCCCTGTCCCTTGCCTGCTGCACAGCCCCCCCCCCATCAGGCCTTAAATGCTCCCCCTGGGCACTGCAGCGCGGCCTCAGCGTCCAGCCCAGCGCCCACACGCAGAGCTCGGAGGCCCCCACCCCATCAGGCTGGATTGCCCCGGAGCCCCCTGGAGCCCCATGGGAGAGCCAGGCGGGGCCTCAGGTGGGCCTCAGTTTTCTTTCCCGAAAAGTGGGCTGCGGAGACGCCTATGGGTGCAGGGCCAGGCAGGCAGGGCTCGGGAGGTGCTGTGTGGGAGGGAAGCAGTGGGCAGGTCACGGGGCAGTCCTGCGGCCCTGACCTTCTCTCTGCCCCACGAGGCAGAGCTGCCCGTCCAAAGGTGCCCAGGGACACGCGGGATGACAGGGTCGCTCCCCCGGCGGTGACCGCAGTGGGCCAGCCCGTCTGAGGGCAGCAGACGGTGGCGGGGTCCTGCCTGCACAACCCAGGCCCGAGGGGCTGGTCCCAGGCCACAGGAAAGGGCAGTCGGCCGTGGCCTGGGGGTGCCGACCGTCGGAGCAGCGAAGACCAGCTCAGCGGCGCGGGCGCGGAGGCCAGGAGTGCCAGGGCCTGCCGGCCGCCCGCGGAGGTCCGCCCCAGGGGGCAGGTGTGCACAGAGGCTGGGGTGGGCATCGGGGGGCCGGGGCAAGGCAGCGTCCCTCACGACCTGGGTGGCCTTGGGCTCCCACCGACCGGAGGCCGTCGAGGGCTGGTGGCTTTCCTGCTCTCCAGACAGGCGTCCGGGAGTGTGTGCGTAAGTGAGGGGTCTTCAGGTCTGCTGTGCCAGGCGTGTCCCCACCCCTCGTGTCCCAGGACGGGGCCCTCAGCGACCGAGAGGGCACGGAGGCGCCCCAGGGCAGGGGAGCTGAGGCAGCCACCCCAGGCCCTTGCCGGTGGTGGGGAGTGGGTGGGGCCACCCAGGCGGGCAAGGCGGGCGGGGCCCTCTACCTCCGGGGGAGGCCTGGGCGCCCTCACGGAGTCACCTTGGGTGAGTCCAGACCTCCCAACCGCTGTCCAGGCCGTGGGCTGGGCTGCCCAGGGCAGCTGAGGGCGCAGGGACGGTGTCCTCCTGCGGTCGCTGGGGCCTGGGGCCCCTGTACCTGGTGCAGACCAGGAGTTCCCAGTTCAGTATTTGTAGAGTTCGGAGCTGGCCCTGGCCCTGGCGAGGAGAAAAGCGGGGCCGCGTCCGCGAGGGGCGGGGGTCGCGTTGGGGCCCCGTGCTCCGTGCGGAGCCGCTGGCGGGAAGCACGCCTGGGGGCGTCGGCTGAACCCCCGGCAGCGGGCGGGATGCACGCTGCGGCGAATACGGTAGCGGCGCGGGGCCGCCTACTCCAGGCAATACGGCACGGCTCCTCCCTTGGCGCGGTCACGTCCTCCACGTCCCGAGGCCAGGCGGGCTGGCCCGAGCATCCTCCCCTCCCGCATGCCCCGGGCCCCCGCCATGGCGGGGCCTGCCGGCTCCAGGGGCACCAGCGGGAGAGCCGTCGAGGCGCCGCCGCCGAGCGTGGAGACAGGACGGGAGGTGCCGCCGCAGCCCCGGCGGGGTGGGGCCAGGGTCCCACGCCACCCGCAGCCCTCAGTGCCCCCCCCCCGTTGTCTGCCATCAGCCATCTCCCTCCCACCTGGGGCGGCAGCAGGTGGCCAGGTGCAGCCCGGGCCCCCACCAGGTGGGACTGGGCTGCGTCGGCGTGTCGGCGCGGGGAGCCCTGCGTGGGGCGGGGCTGGTGGGTTCCTCTGGGTGGTGGTCCCCGGGCACTTGGCTTTGGGGAACACGGGGCTGCCCGGGGCAGAGTGCGGGGTGCGCCCGTTCTGCCAGCCACGTTGGGGAAGGGCATGAGGTGGCAGGTCCTGGTGTGAGTGACAGGGGGTGCGCTCCAGGCTGCCATGGCCAGGGTCCCCAGGCCTCAGAGTGGGGGTAGAGGGGCGTGGGTCCCCACGAGCCTCATTTTCCAGGGAGGAGGCTGGGATGGAGCAATCCTGGGAAGGTCCCCAAGGCCACCCACTCAGCAGTGGGAGCCCAGCTCAGGGCTACTCTGGGAGTGCCGGTGGCGGGGACAGTCGGCTCTCCCCCGGGGCCCTGGCCGGGCTGTGACTCAGCGTCCAGGCTGGCCTGAGGCCCCCGTCCCCTTCCCCAGCGCGCACCCAGGAGGGGCTGCCCCTTGCTCGGTCTGAGGAGGGGGACAGGGGCTCTGCCCAGGGCCTTCCGAGCCCCAGACCTGGGCCCGTGCTGGGGCAGCCCTATCGCTGCTGGCCTGAGGCGCCGCGTGCCTCCCCTCGCGGGCTTCGGGGCCTGGGGACGCGGGGACGGGATAGTCCCCAGGGTCTCCCAGAATCCAGGCGCGTTGTGCCCAGGAAGGGCTGTCGCTGCCCCTCTGCCCGCCCTCTTCAGCTTGGACAGCGGCCAGCCTGCCCTGCCACCGTCCGTGGCGGCGTCCTCGCACTGCCATGGCTGGCTCCGGGCTCTGGGCTGCAGCTCAGAACCAGGGAGTGGGGCTGGAATGGGGGGCGAGGGCGAGGCGGTGGCCCCAGGGAGCCTCACAGGTGTGCCAGTGCTTGGGGCGAAGGTGGCCGGGGGCTCCGAGGTTTCTGAGGGGGCCGCAAAGGGGCAGGCTGGGGGTCGGGGACTCCCCGGGGACGCAGGAGGTGTGAGGTGTGTGCTAGAGGGTGGGACTCAAAACCTGGAGTGTAGATGCTGGGCCCGCAGGGGACCCTGCCCAGAGCAAGCGGTGGGCAGAGTGGGGCTGGGGGACCCTGCAGCTCCCGGGGCCCCTGACTGGGGAGGGTGCAGGGGGCCCCAGGCAGTCTGAGCTGCCTGACTGGACAGATTGGCTTTCGGGGCCCAGAGGCCCAGGTTATTTTGGGGCCCAGAGACCCAGGTTATTTTGGGCCGGGCGGGGCTCGCATGCTTCCCCAGAGGGTAAATGTCACTGAAAGGCCAGCCTGCCCGGCCCGGCCTCAGACGTGCTGGCGCTTGGCCGCGTCCCTGGTGGAGACAGCAGGCGGCAGGTGTCCCTGCTTCTCGGGGGACTGACCCGGCCGCCTCCCCTGCAAGTCCCCCCGACCTCAGCCTTCATCTGCAGACAGCCGGCTGGGAAACTCGAGGGGAAGCCTCGGCCTGTGGGTCTCTGGGTCCAGGGGCTGGGGGCATTCAGCACGGCTGGCCCGGCGGAGGTGTCGCTGGGAACCCTGTGCCCGCCGTGCCCCTGGGCCTCCGGCCTGGAAGGCAGCTGCCCCTCGTGAGCGTAACGCTGCGCCCTCCAGGCGGTCCTGGCCCCAGGGCCTTGGCACCCGACCTGCCCAATGCCCTCCTGCCTCTGCCCACCCCTCCTGGCCCTCCCAGCTGCCAGTCTGGGGGTGCTGGGTGGGCGACACTCCCCAGGGCCTCCTGTCCACCTCCTGACCAGCCTGTGCCGGGGAGGGCTTCGAGGGCTGGGCCCACGGACCCCCGAACCCAGGGTGTGGCTGGCACAGCCAGGAGGCCTCAGAAACCCCGTCTTATTTATCGGGGTACGTGGTGCATGGGGTCAGATGACCCGACCCCTGTTCCCATGGCCCCTCCCGGGTCCACATGGGGCTCACTTGGTTCACTTTTAAAAGCGCAGTAAACCCGGGAAGGCCGCAGCCCCCGAGCCTGGACCCCGAGGCGGCCAGTACCCTGACCAGGCTCAAGCCCAGTGTCTGCAGCCCTCATCTGCGTGTCCTGGGTTCCTGGGTCTCGGGCTCGCAGCGTACGTGTCTCATCGTATCTCGAAGTTTGCCCCAAACGTAGGGTTCGCTTTCTCAGTGAAGACACCCTGCCCTGTGTGGCCGCGGGGCCTCTTAACCCTAAGGCTGTGGACGGCGCGTCGCCCCTGGGCCCCCAGCCCTGGCGCTGTGTCCTCCAGGCACGCGAGGTGGTGGGTGAGGGGCCGAGCCTGAGCCCACCCTGGGTACCTCCCTCCCACTCCCCTCCAGGTCCCTGCTCGCCTTTGACACGGCAGTCGGGCAGCTAGGGGCTCCGTGGGCAGCAGGGGGCACGGCCGGGCAGCAGGGGGCTCTGCCGGGCCAAGGGCTCCTGCCCGTTTGAACCCCCGAAGCGGGCTGGCTGGGTGGGAAGGGTGCTGGGGTGCTGACGGCCAGGCAGGGGGCAAACGCCGCGTCAGGGCTTCTTCCCTTCCCAGAGAGCTAGCCGTGAGCGTGCCCCGTGCAGGGAGAGGCCGCCGAGCCCACCCCTGGCCCTCGGAGGAGTAACCGCCCGTCCCTGCGCAGCCGCTCCTGTGCAGTGAGGTAGGAGGGGGAGGGGCTCCTGGCGTGGGGGGGGCTTGTGGGGGGGAGGGGAAGGGCTGGGCAGGGGGGATCCCAGCGGGCAAGCCCTGGAGGTGGGGAGGGGAAGGCCTGCCCTGGGGGCCTCGGGGCCTGCTCCCGGAGACCCCGTGTACCTGCACCCCCTGCCCCACTGCTGGGCCTGCCCTGGGGGCGCAGGGTGGTCCCCTGGGCCCCAGGACAGCCTGTCCGGGACTAGAGGGCTGAGCGGGGCCACCCAAGGGAGCAGACGGCCCCTCCTGCCCTCCACCCTGCCCTTGTGCTCACCGGCCGCCGAGCCAGGGCCTCTTCTCCGTTGGGCCCAGCGCCTCGCTGGTGCTGGTGCCCGGGGCCTGCCCACCTCCCCACCCCCTGGGCCAGCAGCTGCGGTTCAGGGCGGGAGGCTCCCGCCCCCCCCGCCCCCGCCCGCCCTGCTCAGGGCGGTGTGACTCGAGGAGAGGGGGTGGGCACGCCCGCCAGGCCTGCCCCGTTGCCTGAGGGGCCGGCCAAGCCCAGGACCCTGCCCAGCCCGCCACCTCTCCAAGCGGGGCCGGGCCACCTTCCTCGCTCGAGGTAACGTGAGTCCTCTGTGAGCCCAAAAAAGGCACTGCCCTTTGGAGCCTGCTGCAAAGAAGGGCCCACGGGCAATTGCGAGCCCGCGGCTGGGGGAGGTGAGCCGCGGTGCTGCCGGAGGTGGGGGGCCTCCGGCCTGAGCCCCCGCGCTGCCTCTTCCCCCGCAGCGCAGAGCCCGCCCTCCTCGCCATGGGGGGCGCCGCGGTGGACGACGGCCCAGCGGGCGTCGAGGCCCCCGACGGGGGCTGGGGCTGGGCTGTGCTCTTCGGCTGCTTCGTCATCACCGGCTTCTCCTACGCCTTCCCCAAGGCCGTCAGCGTCTTCTTCAAGGAGCTCATGCGCGAGTTCGGCATCGGCTACAGCGACTCGGCCTGGATCTCCTCCATCCTGCTGGCCATGCTCTACGGGACGGGTGAGGGGCGCCCGGGGCTGGGGGGGCTGGCGAGCCCCGGCCCTGCGCCCCTGACCGCCGCCCTCCCCAGGCCCGCTCTGCTCCGTGTGTGTCAACCGTTTCGGCTGCCGCCCTGTCATGCTGGTGGGCGGCCTCCTGGCGTCGCTGGGCATGGTGGCCGCCTCCTTCTGCAGGAGCATCGTCCAGATCTACCTCACCACCGGGGTCCTGACAGGTACGTGGCAGGGGGCCCAGGGCGCCACTCCCCTGCAGCCCCTCCGCGAGGCCTGGGCCGCGGCGAGCGCCCTGGCTCGGGGGGTGCGGGTGGAGACCCACCGGGGCCATCTCTTCCAGGCCTGGGCCTGGCGCTCAACTTCCAGCCGTCGCTCATCATGCTCAACCGCTACTTCAGCAAGCGGCGCCCCATGGCCAACGGGCTGGCGGCCGCGGGCAGCCCCGTGTTCCTGTGCGCCCTGAGCCCGCTGGGGCAGCTGCTGCAGGACCAGTACGGGTGGCGGGGCGGCTTCCTCATCCTGGGCGGCATGCTCCTCAACTGCTGCGTGTGTGCGGCCCTCATGAGGCCCCTGGAGCCGCCGCGGGCGGGCGCGGGGCGGGCGGGCGCGGGGCGGCCGGCCCGGCGGCTCCTGGACTTCAGCGTCTTCCGGGACTGCGGCTTCGTGGTCTACGCCGTGGCCGCGTCCGTCATGGTGCTGGGCCTCTTCGTGCCGCCCGTGTTCGTGGTGAGCTATGCCAAGGACCTGGGCGTGCCCGACACGCAGGCGGCCTTCCTGCTCACCGTCCTGGGCTTCATCGACATCTTCGCCAGGCCCACGGCCGGCCTCGTCGCGGGGCTCCGGCGCGTGCGGCCGTACTCCGTCTACCTCTTCAGCTTCGCCATGTTCTTCAACGCGGTGGCCGACCTCGCGGGCTCCACCGCCTCCGACTACGGCGGCCTGGCTGTCTTCTGCATCTTCTTCGGCATCTCCTACGGCATGGTGGGCGCCCTGCAGTTTGAGGTGCTCATGGCCATCGTGGGCACCCACACGTTCTCCAGCGCCATCGGCCTCGTGCTGCTGCTGGAGGCCGTGGCCGTGCTCATCGGGCCGCCATCGGGAGGTGAGGGCCCCACACGGGGCGCAGGGGCCACGCCGGCAGCTCTGTAGCACGCAGTGCCCCAGCAGAGGCCCCGACGGCCTGCGCCCCTCGCCACGTGACGTGCTTTGTCCAGTGGCGGGAGGGTCCCCCAAGACTGGCAGACTCCCAAGCACCCAGCCTCTGCGGGCACCGTGCGGCTCCAGGAACAGGAAGCACCCTGCCTCTCCAGCCTGGGGGTCCCACAACTGCCAAGACGGGGGCCGGGGCTCAGTGCCTGGCTGAGCACGCCCCCCCAGCAGGGCCCGGGAGGGGCACCTGTGCACTCCTCTTTCTGCGGGAGGCACTGAGGGTCTGCGCTGGAGGGCAGCCTGGGTGGGGCCGGCTGCCTCGGGAGCCCCGAGCAGCGTTTGACACCATGGCTCCCATGAGGGCCCCACGGGGACACAGGCAGGGCCGGTCCCACACCCCTTAACTGCCCTCCGCTCCAGCCCCTTCTAACTTTAAGTGCTCTGCGGGACGGGATGGGACTGCCCGGGAGTCTGGGTGGCAGGCGGTGACGCTGGGCCCTTCGCAGGCAAGCTCCTGGACGCGACCCACGTCTACAAGTACGTGTTCATCCTGGCGGGGGCCGAGGTGCTGAGCGCCGCGCTCGTGCTGCTGCTGGGCAATGCCCTGTGTGTGGGCAGGCGCGCGGCGCGGCCCGCGGCCCAGCAGGAGGCGCTCAGCAAGCCGCCTGCCGAGCTGCGGGTGGACTCGCGGGAGGTGGAGTGCTTCCTCAAAAGGGGGCCCGAGGAAAACGGCGAGGCTGCGCACAACCCCGAAACCAGCGTCTGAGCCGGGCGGGCCGCAGGAGGAGGTGCGGAGACCGTCGAGGCACTTATTTATTTCGGCAACAGGACTAGCTCGCGGGCCGTCAGCTGCTCGGCTGCGCAGCGCCCTGCTCGCTGCTGCGCGGGCGACGGCGGGCTTGGAGACGGGCCGCTCCCCACCGGATCTGTGTTGAAGCCAAGCCGCGTGTTACCACACTTGCGCCGCCCCTGCCCCGGTGCCCCTGCACGCTCCTGCACACCCACCCTCTCGGAACTAGTGTCTAGGGAGCCAGCAGCTTCCGCGAGGGAGCGGCTGGCAACGAACCGGGGTGCAGGAGCAGAGCCTCAGGAACCAACTGTTGTAGGAGCCGTGTGGAACTTTCAGTGTAGAGAAGGGTGCTCCCTGGTTCACCCCAAGTGTCGTCTCGTTAAGAAACTGGTTATTCATACAAAACGCTTTTGTCCTTGTCAGTGCATCAGCCTTTGAACTGCTGCTGGCCCGGAGAGCCGCGCAGGAGACGGGGGCCCGCCGCGCTGGAGCGGCCGCTTGGCCGCAGGGGCTGTGCGGACAGCACACGTTTGGCATTTCCCGGTGTGTGCGCTCCCAAAAGAGGACTCTCCACACTCGGGTTTATTTGCCCCCTGGGTGCCGGGCCGCCCTGTCCTCCCAGCGCCTGCTGTGCCTGGCCCAGCCCTGCTCACCGAGCGGGCCTTGCCGGGGGTTCACACCCACCTGCCCTCATGGCCGGCGGCGGCCTGCGTGGCTGGGAGCCGGTCAGAGGCCGCTGGGGCTGCCCTCAGTAGGTGGTGCGTCGTGGGCGCTGGGGACGGCAGCGGGCGCCCGGGCGGGCCGCGTGCAGCCGGAGAGACGCCATCTCCCTGCTCCTCTGCAACGAAAGCAAGGGCTCGCGTCGTCACGCAGCCGGGCGCTCGCGGGCCCCACCCGCCCCCTGGCCTGCACTCCGCCCTGGTCCTGCCCCGGCTCCACCTTTGGGCCCCGGAGGCCGGGTTCAGGATCCCTGTGCCTCAGGAGAGGCTGCTGGCCTGACTGCCGGGGAGGGCGTGTCCCCAAGGGGCCGGTGACGCTCGGGCCTTGTGCCCTCTGCCTTGCCCAGGGGTGCCCGTTTGGTCAGCCCCTGCCCCTCAAGCCCTCTCTGCAGCTGCTCCTACCCTGTGCTCACCCCACAGGGCTTAGTCGCCCAGCATTGCACATGGAGAGCACCTGTGCCCCGGGGCCCCAGAGCTGCTCCCCTAAACGTGCTGCTGTGGGGTGCATAGGGCTGGGCCGGGGCCCAGCCCCTTCCTTAGACCCCCATGTGCCCGACTTCCCACGCCAGGGCCTGAGGGCTCCAGAGGAACGGGTGGGGTACCTGGGCTGCCCCTTGCCCCCCAGCACCCACCGAAGCCGTGAACTATGTTGCCAAAGTGTCACACCCTGTTTAGACCAGGACCCCTCCCCCAGCCTACCCGATGCCTGGGAAACCCTGGGGGGACTCCCCGGAGGGCAGGCGGATACCATCACCCCAAAACTGGGGATAGGAGGTAGGCAAAACCTGTGTGCCGCCCACGAGGGCAGGAGGGAGCCGGGGAGCTGGCAGGGTGCTGCCACACCCTGACCGCCCTGCCCAGTGCTGCAAGGCCAGCTGTGCGCGGGCACCTTCTGACCGCCACAGCCTCTGCCAGTGGCACCTTGTGCAGAGGTGGCAGCTGCCTGACAGAGAGGCGGGGCCAGGCAGGGCAGAGGGCCAGCTGGGCACTGCCCACACCCCTCAGCAAGGGTGGGCCTGCCCCTGCTGGCCCCTATGCTGTGCACAGCAGCCAGGGTGGGGGGCTTCCTGGAGGCCAGGAGCTGAGGCCGGGGGCCACCAGACCCAAGGGCTGCTGGCGGGGGCCAGGGGCAGAGGCGTGGCCAGGAGCCCAGAGCTGCCGGTCTCCAGAAGCGTGGCCTGCGATGTGCGAACGTCCCTACAGCCTCGGGGATCAGAGTCCTGGGTCCCCTAGGGCACAGCTGGAGGGCAGTGCCAGGATGTGGGGACCAGCGCCAGCCAGGACAGGAGGGGACGACCTCTCTGTGCCCTCAGAAACCCTAGGCTGCAAAGTGCCGATGGGCATTACAAGGGGGTTGCGTAACAAAAGGGGGGACATGTGCACCCGACTGGCATAGCCTAGAACACCCTCACCCTAGGGTAGCGCGCCTGGGAGCGAAATGTGGGCCCTTCAGGCCAGGAGAGGTGCGGGGCCTTCCAGGGGCGCAGGGGAGTCTGCGAGCCGTGGGACGCCCCGGACCACAGAGGGCAGGGCACAGTTAACGTGGCACCAGACTGGCCACCACGAGCAGGCGTGTGAAACCCTGTGCAGGCTGGGGCGGCCCAGGCCCGGCCTCCAGCGCACCGCCACGCATGGTGCACCCTGCCCTGTGACACAGCACTCGGGCACAACTCCCCAGACCCCTGCCCCTGCCAGCACAGCTGGGGCCGGCCTGGCTCTGGGGCGGGTGCGCAGCGCATGGTAGCCTGGGGGACACTGAGGCAAACCTACATTTCATGCCAGGAGCTGCTGCCCTTCCCAACTCGCCCAGGGCAGGTGAGTGCTGCTTCCTGTCGGGGCTACTCACAGGCCTGTGGGGTCAGGCAGGCAACTCTCTGGAGCCCCCCCACCCAGCTGAAGAGCTGACGAGTGAGTGAGCTGATGAGAGCTGCCGCTGAGCCAGTGGGGGCGGGGGGTGCTTTCCGGGACGGACACACAGGCTCCCTCCCCCAGTCAGACCCCAGTCGCTCCCAGCCCTCTCCCAGACCACAGGGCACACACTGAGTGCTCACTCAAGTGTGCAAATGCACGCTGACAACTCTAGAACCAACGAGTCAAAAGCACGTGAGGGGCGGGGAAAGGCAGAAGTCACTCTGGGTTTATTATTTACACTGTTGGTGAAGGACACAAGCAGCGTGGTAGGGGCACGGCCTGCACACCAGCCCACAGGCGTGCACAGTGCATTTCCCGTGGCGGAGCCCACGCTTCAATCTCAGGTCGAACCCTGGATCCGCCAGGCCGGAGCCTGCGTGGTGGCGCTGTGGCTGCACGCAGGCACCACCGCCGCTGACCGAGAAGGTGACTGCAGGGCCGCAGTGGTCCCATCAGGACGGAAGGGGAAAGATCAATTCTGATGAAGGCGTTTGGCAACAAAGAAAACCTCGAACTGTCCGGGGACCCTCCCAACCTCCCCCTCCCCCTGCACCACTGGGGACGCAGCTCACCTCCGCACCCCAAAACGCTTACCCGAGAACCAGGGCAGGGGCTCAGAAAGGAGCAAGCCCTGGTCAAGCACCCGGGCTGCTGGCCGGGAACGCAAGAGCCTCGCCTCGCTGGCCCTATAGCCAGCACTTCTGTGCCAGGAGACCGGGAAGGAAGGGAGAACAAAGGGACGGGGGACCCCAGGGGGGTGGCAACTGGGACCGCACCAGCCCCGGGCCCTCCCCGCTGGTCGTGAACTTCAATTCCACCCCATGCCCCATCTCCATCTGCTTCAGTTTAGTTCAACTTCGGGTCACGAGGCTCCTTGCCACCCAAGTGTCCTGCAAAGCAACACCTTTCTGTGTGAGATTTTAGACCTGGCTTCTGTCCCCTGCTTTGGGGACTTCAAAGGCAGGGACCATCCAGCCACTGCCTTTCTGGGCAGACATGGACTCTGGAGACAACAGACGCCCCCCTGGGGCACACAGAGGTGGACACAGCTATCCAGCGCCCATCTGCACAGGTAGTTTCACAGTCTGTTCAGGAACCGTCCAATCCCAAAGGCATTTAAGCAACAAGCATCGCCAAAATAAGCACACAGGCCAGGTGGCAGCCCCTCAGGCTTGGCAGTGCTGCTCTCCCACGGAGCAGAGCGCAGCCCCTTTCAGTCCGCAGCTCCGAGCATCCTGGAGGGCTTGGGGGCCTTGGCCTCCACGCTCTGGAGTTCCTCCCGCCGCCTCTGGGAAGAACAGCGTCTTACTTTGCCCGGGACCACCGAGACTCCACACTCTGCAGCAGGCTGTGCTCTCTCGCTGCATGGGTGCTGCACAGGCGAGCCAGTCCAGTGGGGAAGGAGATGGCACCCCGGAGCGCGCGAGCGAGGTCCCCGGAGGCACACCGTAGGTACAGATGCAGACGTTCGACAAGCTTCTGAGGAAGACACCCCCTCTCCAAAGCAGACCACACGACAAAACCGACAACCCAGCCGGCGGCAGGTCGCCATGGCCCACTCCACAGCATCTTGTTCCACGACTCTTTAAAGACAATGTTTTTCTAAGACCGCGAGAACAGACAAGAAGAAACAATAAAGACAAATTTCTTTACACGTATTTAAGCCGATAATTTTTAGCAAAATGATACAAAACTGTCTCAACCGAGTAAAAGACTGATAGAATACGCAGGGAGCGCAGGTTTACCACCACTGGAGGAAAACGGAAAGACTCTTGAAAGGGAGTTTGATTCTCTTTGCAAATTGTCTCTCTCACACTTTGCTTTTCTTCCCAGCCCAGGACGGCTGGGCCTCGGGCCAGCCCCTGGCGGTGGCAGCACTTGGAGTCTGTCCAGCTCGGGGTGTCGCCTCCCGGGGCGCCGCGGGGCGAGTGCCAGGAGCGCTCCGGTGTGGACACTCGGCGCGGGGCGCGGGGCTGGGGGAGCCTTGGTGGGTGACAGAGTAGATCAGCCATGCAGTGCCTGCCCCTTCACCGCACAAAGGAGGTTTCTCACCGGTGCACGACAGGCTGCAGACCACTGGAGACCACCCGACCGGGAATCTGTCGGAGCCAAAGCACAGAGAAGGTCAGCGTGAGGCCAGAGGGCGGGCCAGCCGGGGCGCAGCACGGAGCCCGGGGTCAGGGACACCCCCAGCTGCCTGGGGGGTGTGTGGCCAGGGTCCCTCTGCTGCCAGGAAACGTGCTCAGCAGTACAAGTGGCAGGAAGACAGAGGAAGAAGAGGCATGCAAGCGAGGAGGCCCGGGGACCGCCGAGCCCGAGTGGCCAGGTTCGCTCTGGTGCCCCGCCTCCTGTAAAGGAACTCGGCGCTCTGGAAATGGAAGCACAGGCCTGCACGGCCACCACGACCTGCCCTCCGGGGAGGCGTGCCCCACGGTCCCAGAGGACAGACCCAAGACCACACACCACGTCGACCTGCAGCAGGGCGCACAGACGGCAGGAGTCGACAGAAGCTGCGAGTTCTCTGCTGGAAAGAGACGCAGAGGGCAGCCTGTACGTCCAGCCATGCGGAGGCAGCGGGAGCAGGAGGCTGGACGGCTCAATATGGGTGGCAGCTGCAGGGGTGAGGCAGCTGGGCAGGGACTGAGCTCAAGGACAAACAAAAGGGACGGCAGTCAACGAGAGAAGGCCACTGAGAAAGCCGGGGAGCGCCGAGGCCGCAGGAGCCGCTGAATCCAGCAGGGGCTCGAGGGCGACCCCGACACCAAGCATGACGCACGCAGCTGAGCACAACGCGGCACACCTCCCCGTCGCACCCAAGCGCAGACCAGGCGGCCTGGGCGCCCCAGACCTCGGCGCTCCTGCCTGATAGGTCGGCTGGGAGGAGGCCGGCGGGGCTGGGGCTGCCGCACGCTCCTGGGCTCCTTTCCCGGCAGGAGCGGACCCCAGCTGCGGGAAGTCCACGCGCGGAGATGGCAGCCAGAGGACGCCTCTCCCTGGAGCGTCGGCATGCAAGCCCGACCCCTGCGGCCTCCCCCAGCTGGGAGGGGGCGGTCAGCTCCCACCCAGCCCTGAGCCTGGCTGTTCACCGAGACTGGACCCGATGTCAACACACTCACCCAGTGCTGCCTTCCAGCGAGAGACGAGCAGCTACTTGCCGTGGTGTTCGAAAGGAATGCTATTCTGAGGTGGGGAAAAGACAGCTGTTGTAAGTTCTGCTGGGCAGGTAGGCACATGGAGTCCCGGCCCACCTAGTGGCCTGCCTAGCCTGCTCCAAAAATGCTCTTGCCCTCCTCTCCACCAGGTCCTGGACTGTCCATGGGGACTGCCCCTCACGGGGGCTGCCACTTGTGGCTCCGGCTGGGCCCAGCTGCATGCCATAGAGCCGGAAGCCCAAATCATGAGCCCAACTCTCGCTCAAGTGGTCCCGAGAGCAGCTGTCACCCTCCTAGAGCCAACTGAGCAGGCGAATGAGAGGATGGCACTGTTGCCCCCAGCTCGTCTTGCCCGGCTACCTCGAGAACCAAAGGTGCTCAATTTCTACAGGCCAGCGAGGGCCGGGCAGAGTGACACCCCGAGAGTTCAGTACACGGACGACTTGATCCCTTGCAAACGTGACGGGTGTGATAGAAAGGGAGGGGGCAAGCACATAGCCCGGCACAAGGCTTTGCGAGTGGTGCTGGGCGGAGGAGGCCCCCAGGTCCCCCACCAGGAGCCTCCAGGCTCTAGGCGTCTGGCGACGGGTCTGCACCTCACCCAGGTAACACCACAGCTGGGACCCTGGTCCCCCAAGTCAGGCCTGAGTGGGGAGACGGTGCACAAGGTGCCCGGCCGCAAGCGGCCCGGGTCAGCAGGACGAGGACGCAGGTCTCCCAGGGTCCACCCTGCCCAGCCACCCCTCAGGAAGGAGGGTCTCCGAGGGCGGCGTGGTTCTCCCCACAGCAGCACTGGGTCTGACGGCCTCACTCACAGACCTGTCAGCTCCCCCCTGCACACACGGCACCTGCCGTAAACCACGCAGCGCTCCTCCTCCTGGGAGGGTGGCGCAGGCTCTGCAGCAGCCCCCCAGCCCCCAGCTTCCAGACCAGAAGATGGCAGTGGAGTGACGCCTTCCGGTGGACGTCTAGGGAAGGGAGCCCATCAGCGCTGACAGGCACAGCTCAGCCAAGGCCCGAGGGCAGGTGGCGCCCCACAGGCCCCAAAGCTTGGAGCTGAAACACTTCCCAGAGCAAAGTGCCTCACGAGTGAGGGATCCAGCCGCGTGAGGTAACAGAGAAGAGCACAGCGCCAGGACACACTTGGCAGGGCTGGACGTGGGCTCCCAGGACCCCGTCAGCGGCTGGCACAGGCTGGGGGCTGCTCTGGCAGGGAACCAAGAGACATCTGTTTGGAGACTCTTCCCTAACATTAAGCCCCAGGCTGATTTTGCATTTTTTTTTTTTTTTTGGTACTGGAGGCTGGGGATTGAAACCAGCTCAGTGTAAGCGGGAGGCTGGAGCTCAGCCACTGAGCCACATAGCCTTTCCTGAGTTATTTTTCCGTTTGTTTTGTCTGTTTGCCTTTGTTTATTCAGGAGGCACCGGGAACAGAGCCCAGAACACCCGGATTGGAGGGAGGTGCTCAACTGCTTGAGCCACATCTGCTCCTGACTTATTGACGTGGTAAAAAAAAAAACAACAAGAGCACAAACAAGTGTGATTCCAAATTGTAAACCTGCACGAGCCAATGCAGAGCTCCCGGGGGAGGACAACGAAGCACTCCCTGCCCCGCTCTGTCCCTCCAGCTCCGGCCCTGTGCTCGGAGGACCATGCACTGGGTGCTGCCAAAGTCCACTGGGCAGGGAGAAGCCTGCTACCCCCGAGGGCCTTGGGCTTCTTTCCTTTTCCTCAGTGATCCCAAATCCAACAGAAGCCTTCTTCAGGAAGGGAGCAAAGGAGGGAAGCAGCCTGCCCTCCGGGGTCCGGCGTTCAGTGCAGAGAGGGCTGCCGAGCCCGACACGGGCTGCTGGTGCATAGCTGGAGGCTACCTCGCCCAGCGCTGGAGCTGGGGACAGGCTGCCCCGACCAGCTCAAGCTACGGGCTCGACAGGCATGAGGCCTTCCGGGTCTGCTCACTCCTGCAGATTTAGGGGTACAGGACTTGTGGGAAGAACCCCAAAGTCAGGTCTAGGTTCTGCAGGTGGGCGGAGGGTGAGGTACTGGGCGGCCACAGGCTCCGCACAATGGTGCCTCTGCGAGGAGTGTCTAAACCGAGGGCTCTGACCTCGTCCAACTGGAGGAATTCTTCACGCTCCAAGAATGAAACCAGGTAAGCGGATGTTCAAGCTATGTTTTTCTTTGGCATCTTTGGAAGAAAGTTACATGAAAACAGTTTGTTTCTAGTAAATTGGACTCTTCCAGTAGAATTCATTTTATGTGATTAAAGATCAAAGGTCAAGAGCTCTCCACCTGTGGTGCTGCCACGCGCCTCTGCCAGAGGGCCTCCCGGGAGCTGGCTTTGCTAACCACCATGTGGGACCCGCCCAGGCACAGGGCGGCCAGCGCGAGTCCTTGGTTCTTGTTTGTAAACCCAGAAGGTGACAGCGTACCGGACGATTTATCTCTATCTTTGGCTATAATAAAACTGTAACTTTAAGACCAGCGCTTCCACTTGAGTCCTGAATCGTTCTGGGGGATTATCGAGCCCGACAGAGTGCTGGGAACCTGACTTTAGTGGCAGATGGTCAGAAGCGCGGATGGCCAGGGCAAGGGCAATCCTGTAGAGCAGGGGTTCTTGACCAGGGGTCCGTGAGTGTGAACCAAAATTTTAAAAAAACATCCTTGGGGGAAGTGTTGGTGCAGAGGTGGTGGGTTACTAACACTTGGTAGAGCCTGGACTTAGCGAGGGGGTCTGTGGAACAGCAAGGTCAAGAGCCCCTGCCGTGGAGGGTGCCCTTCCCAGAGGTCCAGCCCACTCCCGGCTGGCCAGGAAGCACTCAGAGCTGCTTTGGCAGCTGGCCTTGGAAACAGCTGTGGCAGTTGCGGAAGGTTCTGACATTACACATCCCCTAGCCACCCGAAGAGTAAAGACCCTGAAAGCTGCTGGAGGACAAAAACTGGTTCTGCACATTAAACGTGGTTCCGTCTGCTGAAAAGAGGCAAAGTTAAGAGTCTGCCAGAGAACGACACTGAAAAGCAAGAATGGAAGGAGAGGCTATTAGTGGAGGAAAACGGCCTGAGAGAAGAGACATGCGGGACAGGCGATGCACACCTGTCCCACCTTGGCATGTGGACAGACAAGGGCACGCCCGGGGAAGGCTGCCCCAGGGGCCCTCATGCCCAGGCAGGGCACGTGAGCGGCCCAGGGCGGCTCCCAGCTGACCCGCACGCACGACGCAGACCCCAGGCTGGGCCAGCAACGCCCCCCTCGCCACCAGCCCTTGGCCAGTGCCAGCTCCTGTTCCCACAAGCACCACAGCTAGGCGAGCCCCAGGCAGGCTGGCTCCGAGGCGCTCTTTCGCAGGCCAGAACCACAGAGATGGAGAGCGAGCACGGAAGGAAGCAGGAGGAAACCCTAAGAAGACATGTCCCCTTTCCTTCGGTACCACAGAACCAGCTCACAGGGAGGAGCAAAGCCCCGCCGCCCGCGCCCACCCGGCCAGCTGAGAGGCCACACCTGTGAGGTGGACATGCGAGAGGTATCTTGTCGGCCGGTTAGGTCGGATGAGGAGATGTTGACAGGGGCGCCACGGTGCAGCCGCATGCTCACTTTCCGCTCTCTTTCCATGCCAGACACGGGCCTGGGAGAGGTGTTCGCTGCAGGAAAGGAAAGGCAGGCAAGGTGAGGCCTGCTGCTCCCCACCAACGGGGACACTCTCCCCACTAGCAGGGGACCCGCCCCTGCCTCAGGGCCAACAAAGCAGTGGGTGGGTGGGACCTGAAGCTCCAGGCCCAGGGAGAGGGGTCTGGGGGACCTTGCCAGGAGGCAAGCTCAGCCAGTTTCCAGGCCAGGGCCCAACCCTGTGCTCACCACGCCCGCCGCAGGGGCAGGGGACACTTGCATAACAAGAAATTTGACACAAGAGATGGGAAGAGTAACAGCAAAGCTTCCTAAAAAGCAGGGCAGCCGTTCCAGGCCCACCTGGGCGCACACAGCACAGCCCCCCAGTGACCCCAGGCACGGAGGTGCCGCCCCAGGGCTGCGTGCTGGAGCCCAGGTGTCCCAGAGCCGGTCAGCTCTCCCCATCAAAAGCACCCGAGGAGCAACCACAACCCAGGTGTCTGCCGAGGGAGCACCCGGAAGAGGGTGAGCCGCCCTCGCCGGCACCACTCACCAGTGTGTGAGGTGGGGGTGAGGGGCGTGGGAGGGGCCACCTCCTGCGTGCCCCGCAGCCGGCCCGAGGCTGTGGAGGGGAGGCCCCGGGTGGCTGGATTGCGAGCATGTCTCAGTCGCTCCTCTCGATCCCGGCGTTCACGCTCAGCGTCGTCAGCTGCCCGGCTGGCACCCTTAGAAAGGAGGTGAGACCAGAACAGAGTTGGACTTTGCAAATCAGAAAACGTCTTCCTTGCCAGAAGCAGGCGCAATCTTGCCGCCAATCCCAATGAGCACCAAAACAAGGCTCTAGAGGCAAAGAACTTTAACCTTCTTTTCCTTCCCCAACACGCTGGAGGAGAACCACTCCTGCCCTGAAATTTTATCCAAGAGATTTAGAAACAGTAACAAAGAGTCTGTGACCAGGATGTCTCAAAAGGCACGTTCCTGGGCTGCTTGCTCCTGGCCCACCTCTGCTGGGACGGAGACCCAAGGAGCAAACCCAGCGGCCATTCTCAGCTGGGGGGGCAGGCCGCAGCCTCCCTGACCTCCCCAGCCCTCCAGCACCGCGAGGCAGACCCCCTGTGGGGAACAAGATGGAGGGAGGGGACAGCCACAGCAACGACAGAGGCAGTGTTGGGGCCAGATGGCAGTGCACAGCAGCGTGGGCTGCTTTCAGTGGCCAAGGGGCCAGCTAGGAGGTCCAGGCCCCAACCTGGGGGGGCACCAGGTCAAGAGGAAGCCACGGGGCTCATGCCAGGAGGCCTCTGTGGGGCCCCATCCACCTGCTCATGCCCAGCAAGGGCCAATTAAGCTTCCAGTTAAATGCAAGGGTTTCACATAAGTGCTTAGGCTACAGATCAAATCCCAACTGCTCCAAGGCAGGGGTCTGCAAACTGCAGCCCCGCACCTGCACTCGTTACCACACTCATTCAGACTGCCCGTGGTCACTTTTACGTGGCCCCTGCAAACTCGAGTAGATGACACTAGTGTGGCCCACAAAGCTGGACTGTTTACTATGTGTCTCTTCAGGGAAAATCTGGCTGACCTCTAAGGGATGGACGATGCCAGGGTAAGTTGGCTCTGCAAGGAGGGACCACACTGGAGGGGGTGGACCCAAGGTGGCTGAAGTAAGGCCACCTGCCTGGAGGTGTGACCTCTCTGCTGAGCTCCCTCGTGCTCCCAGAGGACACTGGGACCCCACCCCAGCTGGGAAGACGTGCGCGTGCCAGCCTGGTGGGCACTCTCCTCCCAACAGCCTGGGTCTTGCCTGCGCAGCACAGGACTGGCCACGGCCATGTCCTCGGAGGCCTGCAGCCACTCCCAATGCGCCCCGGGCGGGCACCTGTGCGCCCTGTGAGCTGTCTGGTGATGCGTCCTGCTTTGCCCCCTCTGAAAAGGGGTCCTGCTCTTCAGTCAGATTCTGCTACTCTGGAAAAGTTCCAATTGCTATTTTTAACTAACTCCACAGAACACGCTGTCAGTGAAAAAGGAAGTAAAGGTTCCCCCAAAGCTTGAATTCTGGCAGTAGCTCATGTTCCTAGTCCTGGATGAGGTACTAATTTGAGAGAGGAGTGAACCAAAGCCCAAGGTGCTCTCCGCCTACACCTTGTGGCACTCAACATACCTCTTCATGAATAAACTGGGTACCACAGGAAACCAACCGTACAGCTAGCTTATTATAGGGCAGCGCAGCATGCCACCGAGGCCGCCCCCTGAACTAAGACGACAAGCACCACACTGCCTCCTGGGTGTCCTCAGGGGCCTGGGTCGGGGTCTGGCCTGGAGAAGTCGTGGGAGCAGGAAACAGGGCTGGGGGTGCAGACAAACCCAACAGGCCATGAGTCTGGGACCTCAGGCACAGCCCTCCTTCAAAACAATGCCACTTCCTGTTCATAAGTCATGTCAGCACTGTGCCCAAACTGCCACTCTCGGGGTGGAGGAAGATGACGACGCGCCCTCCCAACCTAAGCTGAGCAAGCCAAGGAAGTGCTCTGCGTCGGGGACACTGGCGACCGAAGCTTGGAGGACGCCTACTGGCCCTCCAGAGAGCCCATGTTACCCCAAAAAGTCTAAGAACAGCCAGGTGCACTTGGCTTCCACGAGGCAGTAAATCTGCCCCCACACTGACGACACGTAGAACCTGAGCCGTGAGAGGCAACAGGGTCCCTGAGCTGAGGGTCTGTGTCCCCTCACAAAACCAGTCAGTGGGCAAGCTGGCAGTGCCACTTACGAATTTGAGCATGTTCCAGTCAAACACATAGTCATAGGAGAAGCCCTGGCGGTGGAAGAGGTTCCTGAAGAGCTGCCTCAGGTACGAGTAGTCAGGCTTATCATCAAAACGCAACGAACGGCAGAAATTCAGATATGTGGCAAATTCAGCTGCAAAACAGTAAGAAATTCAAAGCTAACTAACATTATCTTACCTTCTGCTACCAACACATAAGATACAAAACAGATGAACTCTGAAATACCAATAACATGTATGACAGCTTGATATTATTCATGAATTTCAAAAAGAGATATCTGCGTATGTTTGTAAACTGGTCTGATACCCTTTGCCTGTATTAGATTCAACTGAGACATCTAATTAAATTATGTTAAGATTAGGGCTTTGAGTCTCTGGTCCTTTTTGGGCTACATAAATGGACAATCAAGACGACAGAGGTACATTCATGAGGAAAGAGGAAGGGAGCACCATAGACATGAAGGATGACTCTGCAGGCCCGGGAAGAGAGATGAGCCTGATGGCCCACAGCTGACCTTGTGGAGACCAGGGCAGCTGAGCTGGGAAGGAAAAGAGCTCTGGGGAGAAACAAGCCCTGTGCCAGCCTGCAGCTGAGAGCAGAAGAAGCTGGTCCCATGGAGCCTTAAGAAGAGGAAGGCTGAGCCCTCGCAGACATCGCCTGCCATCTTGCTTCAACACCTGGCAAATGACTCTGGGTAAGAAAGTTCCTCTTATGGTACCTTGAATTAGACTCTTTAAGGTCTTGAGACTCTAAGCTTCTATCCAAAATAAGTACTCTTTATAAAAGCCAACAAGGTCTGGTACTTTGCATCAGCACCCCTTTGGCCGACTAAAACAACATGTTTAAACAGGCCTCAGGGAGTGGACATGGCTGAGTGCCTGCTTCCCACGTGCGAGGTCCCAGTGCCTCCTAAAAAAAACAAAAACAAACAACAAGCAAAAACAAATGAGGAAAAAAAACCAGTCAGGGGAGCTGATGTGGCTCAGGGGTTGAGTGCCACTGGCTTCCTACATATGAGGTCCTGGGTTCAATCCCCATCCCCAGTATCTCAAAAAAATAAGTCCAACATTGTAAAACACAAATATCACCTAAAGCATTTGCTATGGGGCAGCCGCCCTGCACCATCAAAGGAAAGTCCCCTGGGGTGCGGCCAGGAGACCTCTGCCAGTGTGAAGAGCAGGCTATGACCTGTCCACTCACTGCCCTCCAAACAACTTGGGGTGCTGAGAGTGGGAGACGGTGTGCTGGGTCCAGCTCCCCTGGAGCACCTGTCCCCAGAGGGCCCTCGGGGCACTGGCCATGACTTCCCTGCACAGACTCCCCCTCACCGCAGACGGCACGGGGCGGAGCTGTCGTGGGATGTCAAGCACGAGTCCCCCTGGAGCCGGGTGGGAGCCACGAGCCGCAGCACTCTGGGCGAGCAGACTTACAAGGGTAGCCTTTACACAGCACCTCGATGGGCGTGGACATCTTCTTCTCACTAATCCTTTCGTATTTTTGTCTCTTGGTGGCAGCCTTCAGCCCCTGCCAGGGGAGAGAGCCCAGGTTGAAGTACATAAGCACGTAGCCCAGAGACTC
Source organism: Dasypus novemcinctus (assembly GCF_030445035.2). Lineage (NCBI taxonomy): Eukaryota > Metazoa > Chordata > Mammalia > Cingulata > Dasypodidae > Dasypus > Dasypus novemcinctus. Next base: position 86,148,850 of record NC_080693.1, read on the forward strand.
CAGATCGTCGCGCCGAGACTGCTCTGGAAAGAAACAGGAAAGGAAATGCTTAAAGAATAGCACATGTGCTTACAGAACTACGCAGCACACGTATTAAAAAAAACAGAAGACACCGGCTAACACTTAATGCAAAAATGGACTTTATACCAAGAGCATCTTGCTTTGCTGGAAGTTGCTCCTCACGGGCTCTTAGGAAATCTCCAACACTTCTGACTGGGTGACCTCAATGTCAGAGGGGACCCGACATGAACATGTTGGAAACATCAGTGCTCACTGGCCCCACCCAACCTTACAACAAAGCTCCTCCAAGCCCAGGCCACACCCTCCTGCCGCAAAGACCAGGTAACACCTCCACCTAGGCGGTAGCAGTTTGTTACTATTGATGAATTCCAAAAAGAAATACTGGATTATGTTCGTAAACTATCTTTTCCTCTGGGCACATTAGATTACACTGGATTCAGAGATTCTTGATTAAGTAATTATGTAAACCTATTGTGCAAGTAGGGCACCTTTGGTGGGTGGGGACTCCCAGATAAAAGGCATAGTAAAGGACAGAGTTGAGGATTTCCGATGTTGGAGTCTGATGCTGAAGCCTTAAGCTGGAGCCCCAGGAAGGAAGCTCACAGAGGAAAGAGAAGCCAGCCCCAGGAAGAGAGGAACCCTGAGCCCAGAAAGAAGCAAGACCCTGGAAGGGAGGAACCCAGGAAGCCTGAACCCTCGCAGATGTCAGCAGCCATCGTGCTCCAACACGTGAAAATAGATTTTGGTGAGGGAAGTGACTTATGCTTTATGGCCTGGTATCTGTAAGCTCCTACCCCAATAAATACCCTTTAAAAAAACCAAGCAGTTTCTGGTATTTTGCATCAGCGCCCCTTTGGCTGGCACACAGCCTTTGGAGAACAAACATCCTCATGGCCCCTAGGGCTTGTGAGCCGCCAGCTGACAAGAGTAGGTGTAGGAGGCCACCACCCCAGGAGCTCACCGATGCCCAGGTGGGTGTTGATGGAGGCGTAGCGGGCAGTGCCGGTCAGGTTCTTGTTCTCCCGGTAGGGGATGTGCTGGTGGGTGCGGGCATCCCGGTACTTCTTGGCCAGCCCAAAGTCGATGATGTAGACCAGGTTGCCCTTCTTCCCCAGCCCCATGAGGAAGTTGTCGGGCTTGACGTCGCGGTGGATGAAGTTCTTGGAGTGGATGTACTCGATGCGGCTGATCTGTAAGCAGAGAAGCAGGGGCAGGGGGTTGAACTCCAGAGTGGTGAGGCTGTAAAACCATTATGTTTGGGAGAACTATGTCTGAAACTCCACATTCTGTACCCCTCAGTCCAGAACAGACTTAATCAGGAAGGGCAGACACCGAACTGACCAAAGGTGCCTCCCAAGGACAGCTCCCAGTGCCCCCGTAGACGGGTCAGGCACCTCCTCCTTGCTGGCTCTGGCAGGGGAAGGACAGAGAGCAGACGGACGGGTCAGGGTGCTTCTAGACGGTGTTCGGCACCAGCTGTCCTCTCTGACCACCTGTGCACAAGACACTGCTGAGGGTCCAATGGGGGCCCAAAGAACCAGGAGTCTCCACACAACCTGACGTGCTGTGAGCATGTCACGCACAGGGGCCTTGAAACCAAATCAACCAGGACATCCTCTTGTGGCAAGAGTTAAACCATTTCCCATTTTTCTCCCCATGCCTTAACAGGCACAGTAACAAAGAGGACAGCTACTGGGAAATTCACCAAACGTGCACATCAAACAAACAAACACTGAAGTGCCTACTTTGCTGGTAACTTCCCCAAACGAATCTCACCATCTGGTCCGCCAGCAGCAGCACCGTCTTGAGGCTGAACTTCCTCGAGCAGAAGTTGAAGAGGTCCTCGAGGCTGGGCCCCAGCAGCTCCATCACCATGACATTGTAGTCGCCCTCGGCCCCACACCACCGGATGGTAGGGATGCCCACTGCGAGAGACAGGCAGTGCAGCTCAGTGCAGGGCCTGCGCGCCCACCTGCCCACCTCCACGCCGCAGCACAGGCCCCACCGGCCCCCAGAGTTGGGCTCTCAATTGGGTTAGGAAACCACCATGTGGGATAAATGCTGCCCAGCAGGAGTCAGGCAGGAGAGAGTGGCTTGGGCTGCATGGCCAGCTGGGCCATTCGGAAACAGCATCATCCTGGAGAAAGAGCAGAGAGGATTTGCAAGGAAGATCTGGAGTGCAAGGCGGAGCTACCAGCTACCACTTTTAGGCAGAAGAGAAAAAACTGTTTTAAGGTTACACTAGTGCTGACAGAAACAAACTGGTTAAAAGAAAAGCAAAAGCAACAAAACCAGTTGAGGATTCACACAATAATCCAGGCTTGAAATAGATAAATTAATGGCAATAAAAAAAGAGAGTTTAGGTGGCGGACTTGGCCCAGTGGTTAGGGCGTCCGTCTACCACATGGGAAGTCCGCAGTTCAAACCCCGGGCCCCCTTGACCCGTGTGGAGCTGGCCCATGTGCAGAGCTGCTGTGCGCAAGGAGTGCCCTGCCATGTAGGAGAGCCCCACGCGCAAGGACTGCGCCCCGTAAGGAAGCCGCCCAGCGCGAAAGAAAGTGCAGCCTGCCCAGGAACGGCGCCGCACACACAGAGAGCTGACACAACAAGATGACGCAACAAAAAGAAATACAGAATCCCGTGCCACTGACAACAACAGAAGCAGACAAAGAAGACAACACAGCAAATAGACACAGAGAACAGACAACTGGGGTGGGGGTGAAGGGGAGAAAAATAAATAAATCTTTTAAAAAAAAGAGAGAGTTTATAAATCAACATTTAAAAAAAACAAATTCACTTTTGAAAAACTGGGCAAAAACCCTAGACACTTCAAAAAACAATACTCGACTGGCATATGGTCTATGAAAAGATGCACAGAACAATTCTAATTAAAACCACAATTTGATACCATTTCAAGTCAACAAGAACAGTTAGACCAAAAAAAAAAAAAAAAAAAGTTCAAGGACAGCAGGACGGGGAAGCCAGCTCCTGCACTCACAGGGGAGCGTCCTATCAGCTCTGCAGCCCGCACTCAGCAACTGTGCACACGGCCTCCTCCAGGCCTGGGACCCTCGCAGAGGGGCCCGGGCAAGGACGCCCAGGGCAGCCTTCGATGGAGACGAGCGCTCCACAGTACGTCGTTCACAAGACTGCCTTCGGCATCCTCAGCAGCGGGGACGCTTTCTTCTTCAGCACTCACAGGAAGGCGTGTCCAAAGACAGGGTCCCAACCACACGCCTGCGCTGACACGGCCTCGTGAGCCAGCGAGTGAGGTCATCTTCCACAGCCTTGCAGTACAGATTCACCTTTTCATCAGCTACAGAGCATTCCATACAAATTCCATTTGGAAAATATACCACAATTTACCTATTCTTCTTTTATTTAATTTTTATTTCTCCTGTTATAAACAGTGCTGCTGTTAAGTGCATTCCTATCCATGAAATATTTTGTTCATATCTTGTTTTTTTTTCCTCCAGGTACATTCCTAGGAACATAGTTGCTGGGCCGCAGGTTATAAATTATTTGACTATACAAGATAATGTCAACATTTGCCAAAATAGATTAACCAATTTACACTTCAGCAACTATTGAGTTCTGCTTGATCTGTATCCTCTCCAATGCTCAGTATTATCAGAACTCTTTTTTTTTTTAAGTCAATCTAGTAGATGTAAAAGGATGTCTATTCAACTCACTTTGGATCTTTTCAGGTCCTGATTTGCCATGCACATTTTTTTCTTCTCTGAAATGCCTATATGTGGCTTTTCCCAATTTCTTCTATCAGGGTGTAACTTTTTCCTACTACTTACAGCAGTTTTTTTAATGTTCTGGATACTAAAGCACTGTTGGTTTTATGAAAGGCAAATGTTTTCTCTCCATTAATGGCATGTTTTTCATTTTCTTTTAGTCTTTTGCTGAAGAGGGGCACCGAATTTTTTTTTTTTTAAGATTTATTTATTTATTTAATTCCCGCCCCCCCTCCCCTGGTTGTCTGTTCTTGGTGTCTATTTGCTGCGTCTTGTTTCTTTGTCTGCTTCTGTTGTCGTCAGCGGCACGGGAAGAGTGGGCAGCGCCATTCCCGGGCAGGCTGCTCCCTCCTTCGCGCTGGGCGGCTCTCCTTATGGGGTGCACTCCTTGCGCGTGGGGCTCCCCTACACGGGGGACACCCCTATGTGGCAGGGCACTCCTTGCGCGCATCAGCACTGCGCATGGCCAGCTCCACATGGGTCAAGGAGGCCCGGGGCTTGAACCGCGGGCCTCCCATGTGGTAGACGGACGCCCTAACCACTGGGCCAAGCCCGCTTCCCTGGGGCACCTAATTTTAATGACAGTGAGCACAGGTCCACCAGTTCCTTTATGAGTAAGGCTTTTGAGTCTTACATAAGAACCCCTTCCTATCCTGAGTCAAAGAGATGCTCTTACTATTTTCTTTTACAAGTTTGAAAGGTACTTCTACTTCCAGCCAAAGTTAGTTAACAGGGATCCAATTCACCCTCGTGCCTAAACAAACTGGGGGGGGGAGACAACAAAAAAAGCTTAAAAACAACTGAAAAGACAGTAGCTAAGGCACTGGACATTAGACAGCAAATGACAATGACACCTGAGGGACAGGAAGCAAAGTAGCCTGAGGACTGCCCAGCTGATGTTTGGAGGCATAGCAGGCCTGAGGACAGGTAGAGGACAGAGGCAGAGCTGGCAGCCATCCTGGTAGAGAAGAGGTGGGACCAAGGTAGCAGGAGTCCCCACCAAGGGCAGGGGGGCATCACCCTGCCTCAGTGGTGGGGACTAGTTAGCCCGGACCCAGCACTGCCCAGACCACCAGCAAGCAGTCAAAGCAAAAAGAGAACAGACCAAGTGAAAACTTCATTCTGGAACAAAGCTCAAGAAGAATTTATAGCAACAGTGAGCATGCAAAAGGGTAAAATCCACAATGTTAAGAACAATCAGAGCTTACCAGGCATGCTACGCCACAAACCATATTGTGGGAAGAGTAAACCCATCAAAAATGACCCAGAAGTGGGGAGCAGGAGGAGCTCAGTGGTTGAGCGCCTGCTTCCCACGTATGAGGTCCTGGGTTCAGTCCCAGGAACCTCTTAAAAAAAACAAACAAGCACAAACTTAGAAGGAAGCGGAAGTGGCTCAAGCGGTTGTGCACCTGCTTCCCACAAGGGAGGCCTCGGGTTCAGTTCCTGGTACCTCCTAAAAACAACAAGCAAAAGAAAAAAAAACAAAAACCAACTCAGGGAGGGAAGTTGATGCGGCTCAGTGGTTGAGTGCCAGCCCCTGGGGCCTCAAAAAAAAATTACTTAGATCTCTTAAAGATATGACTATCTAAACAAAAACAACGTAACATAGGCTAACAAACAGAAGCAAATGCATAGCCCCACAGAGGGGGTGGGGTGGAACTGCGTGCTGCTGGGAGGTTCTTAGACTACATATGAGGTGGTTTATCCCTTAGACTATGGTAAGCTAAAGACAACAATGATACACTCTAAGTCAACCGCTAAAATGAAACAGAAATACACAGCAAACAGCAAGATAATGGACTCCAATCCAACTCTGTCAGTCTTCACATTAAACATAAACAATCTCAAGACCCCAATTCAGGTAGACTTTCCCAGACTGGACAGAGAAGACCCAACTATATATGCTGCCTACAAAAAACATGCTTTAGGTACAAATTATATACCTGCCACTGACAGAAGAAAGCTGGAGCGGCTCTATCAGCATCAGACAGGGGGCACAGACGAATGCACAAGGCCAATTTACAAGGGGACTCTGCAAACCTATACATTCACACAGCTAACAACATCACAACACATAAAGCAAAGTTCTCAGGGAGACAGACAACGCTGCAATTTTTATCCGGGACTTCAACAACCCTCTCAACAGGAGAACACACACACTTCTCAAGCACATGCAGAATATTTACCAAGATAGGCCAGATTCTGGACTATAAAATAAATCTGGATAAATGTAAAAGACTTCAAGTTATATAAAATATGCTCTCAAATGACACTGAAATTTAATTAGAAGTAAATAAGAGAGCCCTCTGGAAAATTCCCAAATATAAGGAAGCTAACACACTTCAAAATAATACATGCACATCGACAAGGAAATCAAAAAGGGAAACTAGCAAGTAATTAGAACTGAATGAAAATGAGAACACGACATACCAGAATTTATGGGATGTCACGATAGTAGAACTTAAGGGGGATATTAACAGCAAATAAATGCTTAAATAAGAATATTAGTAAACAAATGCCTATGCTGGGTCTCAGGTCAGACTTCAGCTTCCACCTTAAGAAAGAAAAAGAACAAATTAAACCCAAAGTAAGCAGAACAACGGCAATAATAAAATTAGTACAGAAATCAATGAACTAGAAAACAGAAACAACAGAGGAAAATAACTGAAACCAAAAGCTGGGTCTCTGATCAGAAAGAAAGACGAAGACACAAATTACTAGATCCCACACATATTATAAGGCTGACTGGGAGATACTGTGAATGTCAATAAATCCAAGTTTCTTTGAAAGACACCAACTACTAAAGGCCCCATGTACGGCTGGTGAGAATGTCAAATGGTGCAACCACCGTGGAAAACAGTTTGCCGTTTCTGTTAAAACATTCACCTACCTCTTGACTCAGCCATTTCCCTCAGGGAAAAGGAAATACGTACATGCAAATTTGATACCTGAGTATTAACAGCAACTTTTTTGTAACCGGAACCAACAAAGGTGTGTGAACAGGTGAATGTATAAAGAAACTGGGGCACATCCATACCACAGTCAACTAGTCAGCAGTGAAGAGGAATGAGCAACCACTACACACAACACGGAGCAATCTCAAAAGAAGTATAGGGAAAGACACCAGCTCCTCCCCCAAAACTAGCAGCATGGTAATTGGCACTTACACGACCTTCCAGACACCAGCTCAGCTGTAGCCACAGGAGGTGGGTCAGCGTGGCTGGGGACAGAAGGCAGAGGAGGGAGTAATGAAGGGCCCACAGAAAGTTTTGGGGTGATAGACAGGTGTCTGTTATGGTAATGGCTCCATGAGAATATACACACATCAAAACTTATTCAACTGGGAGCGGATGTGGCTCAACTGGTTGAGTGTCCAGCTCCCACGTGGGAGGTCCCGGGTTCATTTCCCGGTGCCTCCTGAAAAAACAAACAACAAGCAAATGAAAAAACCAACTCAGGGAAGCTGATGTGGCTCAGTGATTGAGTGCCGGCTTCTGAAGTCCTGGGTTCAATCCCCAGCCCCTAGTACCTAAACAAACAAGCAAAAACAACAAAAACCACAAAAAACTTAAATCAATTGTATACTCTAAATACACGTAGTAACACTACATACCAATTATACCTCAATAAAAATAAGACTTTTAAAAAAACACAAAAAAGTTCTAAAGTTTCACTTTTCACATTTAAGTCCCTTGATCAATTTGGAAAGTGAATTTTACAACAACCGACCGTCCCGAGCACTGCCTATGCGCAAGCCCCTTGCCCACCAACCTGCAATTCTTCCTCTGAGAAGTCACAATTCCATATCCAAACCAGAGTCTGTTTCGGGTCAGTTCCAAGGTCACTTTTTATATCTCTGTGCTTTTAGAATGTTTTTAACACAGTATTTTATTCAGTATCTGTACCGGTTACACCTTCCTGTAACATTGGATGTACAATGCACACTCACGTCTCCCTAGCTGTCTCAGTACCATCCTTCATAGCTCCCAACCACAAATTTGCCACTCCCCAAAAAAACGTAGGTGGGCAGGTGTGTAAGGTGGAAGACAAGACCACTTCAGGGCCGAAGCCACCATTTCTACTGCTCAGGTGCAGGCAAGCCCATCCTCAGCTGTGGACCTCCTCGCCAGAACCCACGTGCCATTCAGCCTTCCCCAGGAGCAGCTGCAAACCCAGTAACTGCTTCCTCCTGAGGACTAACTGAAGAAGGGAGTGGTCTAAGGCTACCTTTTTTTGCGTTATCAATATTGGAAAGAAGGGAAGTGGACTTGGCTCAATGGATAGAGCGTCCACCTACCACATGGGAGGTCCGTGGTTCAAACCCACGGCCTCCTGACCCGTGTGGAGCTGGCCCACGTGCAGTGCTGATGCATGCAAGGAGTGCCGTGCCACGCAGGGGTGTCCCCTGCGTAGGGGAGCTGCACGTGCAAGGACTGCACCTCATAAGGAGAGCAACCCAGCGCTAAAGAAAGTCCAGCCTGCTCAAGAGTGGCACCACACACACGGAGAGCTGACGCAACAAGATGATACAACAAAGAGAGATGCAGATTCCTGTGCAGCTGACAAGAATAGAAGCAGACACAAAAGAACACACGGTGAATGGACAGAGAGAGCAGACAACTGGGGTGGGAGGGGGAGAAGGGAGAGAAATAAATACTATATATATATATATATATATATATACACACACACACACACACACATGAAAGAGCATTTCAACTGGCTCTATGTTCGCTTGGCAGGCCACACGGTTGTGATAAAAAATTGATGTCCATCTAAGCTTTTCACCAATACAGCTAATTCTAACTTGTGTCTGCTATTTCAGGTATCTATCTCCCCAACCACGTTTTGGAGGCGGAAGCGGCATCTGGGGATACATTCCTGATGGGAAGGCCGCCAGGGCAGTGGCCGCTCCTTTCCCTGGGGGCAGAGAGAGCCAGCAGCAGCCCAGGAGCTCCAACACTCTGGGTCCAATCTGCATCCTTTGGAAAGTTACTCAACCTTCCTGTGCCTTAGTTTCCTCATCCATAACGAGGCTGAAGGAACCACAAAGAACGGGTCTGGGTGGTGAATGCAATACACCTAAGGCGCTTTTAACAATTCCTGACACAACATGTTTTTCTAAATGCCGACTCCTCACACAGCAGCCCTAGCTGGCCCATGGGCCAGCATGTCACCACCACCCAGGACACTTCCCAAATAAGTCCTCCCATCTTCCAACAAGCTTTGAAAACAGAACTTGGCCACTCGGCTCTTGGCTTTCTCCTAAACACAGTCAGTACAAAGTCCCAATTAGGGGCAAGAAAGATAGAACTCAGCACCACTTCTCGACTCTCACTTAAAAGGAATAAAACACACAATTAGAGACGATTGCTGTCCCTTCCAGAAGACAAGACAATCCACACCCACCTACACGAGACGGTGCAGCAAAAAGCTGGTCTGACAGCAGAGGTGTTGGTTTCTGGGTAAACCAGTTCCTCCGTGCTCTATCTGCTGGTCCCTGAGTTTAAGTCTTTAGAATGAGTGCAAATAACATTCCAGAATGACTTCTGTGGTTTCCTGGCCATAACTTGCTTTCTGAAATAGTGATCTTTATACTGTTCTCCAACTGTGCTTTTAAAACAAACATAAAGGGAAACGGACTTTGGCCCAGTGGTTAGGGCGTCCGTCTACCACATGGGAGGTCCGCGGTTCAAGCCCCGGGCCTCCTTGACCCGTGTGGGAGCTGGCCATGTGCAGTGCTGATGCGCGCAAGGAGTGCCGTGCCACGCAAGGGTGTCCCCGCGTGGGGGAGCCCCACGCACAAGGAGTGCGCCCATGAGGAAAGCCGCCCAGCGTGAAAAGAAAGAGCAGCCTGCCCAAGAATGGCGCCGCCCACACTTCCCGTGCCGCTGACGACAACAGAAGCGGACAAAGAAACAAGATGCAGCAAATAGACACCAAGAACAGACAACCAGGGGAGGGGGGGAAATTAAATAAATAAATAAATCTTTTAAAAAAAACCAAAAAAACATAAAATAAAACTGATCTGTGTTTAGTAAATGGCCAAGGCTGTGCTTTGCATTCAAAGTCTAGATGTAGGAAAGTCCATTTTCAGAAATTTTTGGCTTTCAGGATCCTTGAGAAGAGGCATGGGCAAGATGAAGAGACCATGCACCTCAAGACACTCTAAATCAGTGGTTCTGGACAGGGAGTGCTTCTGTCCCTGAGGCATCTGGCCGTGCCTGGAGACACGTCTGGTTGTCACAGCTGGAATCTTGTGGGCAGAGTCCAGGGGCGCTGCTCAATGTCCTATAGCACAGAGGACAGATGGCCTCCAACAGATGGCAGCAGTGCCGTGGTTGTGAAACCCTGCTCTAGACCGCTGAGCTCTTCTCTGCTGGGGCCCAAGCCTGCTCAACCCGCTTCCACCCTGGGTTCCAGGTGACCCTCTCCTTCCTCTGCCTCGGGCACCCCAGTGCGCAAGGAGGGTTCTAGTGGCCATGCAGCTCCTGTTCGACTCACCCTAGCACCAGGCTCCACCCGACCCCAAAGGCCACATTCTCAAGTCACCTCCTCCTCTCTCCTTGTCACAACCTGAGGAGCTATGTAGACGGTTCCTAATGCCCCCACACAACCCAACCTCCCCTGGGGGCTGCAGGAGTGCACACACAGGCCAGGTCCTTGGCTGACCTCTATCTGGGGATGAGAGGAGGGAGGGAGTGCAACTGCAGGACTATCTATGAGGCTTTGGGGCATTATCTGCTGCTGTATGTGGATACAAACCTAGAATGCGACTAATTTTTTTTTTGAGGAGAGATGCCAAAAGCCAAATGAACAGTCCTCCCTTTTCCACTGATAAGGTTAATAAAGGCTCTGAAACAAGCTTTCCTATGGTGAGTGCTTAGAAAATTTGTCACCCTCCAATCTGCATCTACTTGAAAGTATCACCTCAGAGGGATCCAACTCCAGTTCTCCAAAGAGGAAGAAGCAGGGTCGATTCTCCAACACAAAGCCCCGTTTCCAAAGAGTGCTCAAAACTGCCAGAGCTGGGAACAGGGTTTTGAAGGGGGAGTTCTGGCTTACTTCACGATGGTGCTTTGCCTTCAGGGTTCTGAAACCCCAAAACCAAATCCCTTACCCCCTCCATTTACCAAACAACTTTAAGTTCCAGTGAATGAACGGGGTGTGAACTCTCAGGCTCCACACCCAGGCCCTCTGGAGAGCAGCACCCTGAGCCCTAAGGAGAGGTGGTTTCAGAGAAGCAGGACAGTGATGAGCCAGAAGGGGCTGCAGGTCACCGAGCTCAAGCTCTATGTTTGGTTCACAAGAAAACCAGAGCCCAGTGTTGGAAGTGCCCCCCCCCCACTTCTCCGAGTATGCGTGAGCGGAGGTGACACCAGGGACCGCCAAGCAGAAAGCTCTTCCGAGTGTGACATGGACATCCCCACGGCTCACACACAATCATCAATAGCACAAATTTATTCTAACATGTACTTGAGAAATTAAAATTCACACAAAACCCTTATTTCAAATATCTTGTTTCTTAATATGAACTAAGCAAGGTAGTATTTAAGCAAAAAACCTACAGCCACTTCTCCTTTTTGTCGTGAGGCCTTCTGCACCTAGGACACAGTCCCTGAACGGAACCACGTGGCCCAGCAGGACGGACATGTTCCTCCCTTTCCCAGAGCCGCCTGCAGCCCGTGGTGAGCAAGGCCCCTCGTACCACGCAAAGGGCTTACCTCCTCCCTGCATCATTTTGTAGATTTTGCTCTCGATGTGCAGCTGAGGGTGTTTGGTTTTGACACATTCGAGCTTGATGGCGACCTCCTCTCCTGCAGCGATGTCCGTCCCTTGGGAGAGGAAGGAAGACGACCACAGGCTTGAGTACCAGCCCTGCTACAACACGGAGCACAGGGCGCGCCGTCTGGATGCTCCGGAAGGACAAACGAGGGGTACTGCCTATCTACTTTATGAGAGATGCCGCCAGTCAACAAATCTCTGCAAAATTACCCTTTTTTTTTTCACTTTTTAAAACAGCAAGTACTTGAGAAGCATAGAAACACTTGGCATTCCACTGCCCCACTTCCCTAGTTACCCACTCAGGTCAGGCTCCTACAGCTGGGGCGGGGGACTGCACGTTTCTCCACGGGATTCCCATCTCCCTACTCTGAACCTCCCATCACCCCTACCCTATCTGTCTGCTCTCATAGTCACCACCACGGCCACACCTGGGTGGACTACAGGGTGACTGCAGTCTTCACATCACCTCTTGAGGTGCGGAGGGCTGGGTTTTACCAAATGCCCCATGCAGCGAGCTGCACACACCTTTCATGCAGGCCATTTCTCAGATGGATTCAATTCCCACGAGGTGGCAAGAGTCACCCCTAACTCATCCCAGGTCTAGTCAATTCCTCCACCAGGCCAGTGACACCTGAGGTCAAGCCCGACCTGGCCTTCCCTGGACAACAGGCCAGTGCTGCATCTACCTCGCGGACTCTAGGCCAGAGCCTGGACACTGCCTGCAAGGCCTCCAACTGCACCCCTTGGCCACGCGTAGTCCATGCTCACCTCTTCTGTTAGTTCTGGGCTGCAGGAAGCAACACACCTGGGAATACTACCCAATCATTAGCCCATGAGGTGGGAGGCAAAATTAGTTCAGTTTTAATTCTAAAATGTTCTCTCTGCTCTACTCCAAAAAAGAACTACAAATCAGACTATCACCACCCCTCTAAGCTTCAAGCACAAACACTAAAAAGTTCCAACCTAAGCCAAAGTTTTGTTTGTAAGACCCACCCCCCCCAAATGATTCACTTGGTCAGCGTGAAGGGGAGAGAAAGAACAGAGCCTTGCGTGGCATTTACCTAGCTCTGTTCTCCACTCGGTTTCCCAATAAAACCCTTCTTGTAAAACTCACATCAACCCTTCCTGGCAGAGGAGTCATTTGGGAATGAATGACTGCTGGCCCCACACAAGCCCCGGGTCGCTCCCTTCCAGGCAGTCTACGATGGGTAAACCAGGTAGCTTTGGGCAAAACGGCCTAGCCAGCCTGGGTGACTGGGTTTTTTTTGGCCACCTGAAACCACACAGGAGAGCGGCAGCTTGTTTCATAAGGGCACTGTAGAGGTGATGGGTTAACAGTTACCAAGCACAGTGAGCAGCTTTCATGGGCAGGTGAGCACACCTCAGACCCACCCAGCTCACCCAGTCTGCAAAAGCTGCCCACTGAGACGCATGTCCAGCACCCTGACCACAGAAAACCAGACACCTCCAGCTTGCTCACTGGTGCTACCCAAGACACGCCCACTCCTAGCCAGCCGGGGTCCCAGCCCAGCGTCCAGGCCCGAGCTTACGGGTAATCACCACCTAGCCGTTACGAGAAACGGGGTCATCATAAGACACGCCCTGCAAGCAGAGAAGGCACTTGGAGTTCTCGGAAGACCTGGAACTCTCATCTCCCCAACCCAGGAGAGATGACGACGCATCGCACCCGTTAAAGCAGCCACTTCCCACACCCCGACCCCTGAGCAGCACAGCCTGAGCCGGCTGCCGCCCTGGCCCGCTGGCAGGTCTACCCGCGCGAGCCCTGGGGCCCCGACCAGGAGGCAGCGAGCACCTCAGCTCTGCCTCCCTGTGGCCGGCAGCCGGCGTCTGAAAGGCGCCCCTGCAGTACCGGCGGGCTGGGGGGGCAGATGACCAGTGGCAGCTGAGCAACACGATGTGGGCTGTGCCAGTCGAGGCCAGCCCTCAGGCAGGCTCCGCAGACCGGAGGTCGCCCAGAGTCCCACGCCTGGCTGAGAAGCGGCTGAACCAGGCGTCCCTCACAAGAGGTGGGGGCAGCACACACTCTGGGCTGCCTTCCCCAGGGGGCTTATCACCACTGGTAGAAATACCAGGCAGCAGCAGCAGCAGCTTCGCATTCTGTGCATTCCTTGGGTACCAACCACCACCATGCCACCAAGCAAGCCTGTCACCCAGCCTGCAGGCTGACAGTCCCCGCCCGCCCCTCCCCGCGGTGCTTCTCTGGCAGGGCTGCTGGGTGTCATTCTCCACCTGCTCCGAGTCCACAAGGGGACGCACAGGACACAAGAGCAAGGTTCTCACAACTGGACCCTGCCATCAAGACCAAACAACACGAACAGGCTTTCTCAGGCTGTCTGCTGGCCTAGGGGCATTCTATCACCCCACCTTTGGCTCTCCAGCGCAGCTCACCAACAGCCCTGGTCTGCCGTAGGGCGGGGGGTCCCACCACTAGGCATGGATGCCTGTCTCTGATCAGACACTGGCTAAGGTTAAGCTTAGGAAAACAAAACTCTGTCTTTCTAAATGGAGCAGACCAAAGAGTTAAGCTGCTCTGAAGAGCCCAAGCAGTCCTGGGGCAGGAAGCAGCTGGATGCGAGTGATTCGCATGGAGGACAGTCAGCAAGAAACCAAGGTGGCTCCGCCAGGGCCACTGCCGGCAAGGCCAGAGAGAGCAGTACCGTGGCCTTTGTCAGAAGCTCAACAAAGCACAAAGGCAGGAGTCCCCATCAGAGCTCAGAGACGAAGGGTGCTGCAGCGAGTCACTTTCTCGGGGGGAGTGTGGCTTGCTTTGGCAGTCACCCAGCCACACCCTGGAACAACTACTGTGTGCCACGCTCCCGCAGGTGCCTTAGGAGGTAAATCAAAGCCAGTGAGGGGAAAGCACGAAGACTTTCTAAGTCCCTGTATGGGGAGCGGGCGTAGTTCAGTGGCTGAGCCCCTGCTTCCCACACACGAAGTGCCAGGTTCAATCCCTTATACCTCCACAAAAAGGTACCTGTGTGTTATTAAGCCAGACTGCATAGCCCACTTGTGGCGTGTGCTGATAAACTGTGGTGGTGACAGGATGAGGCTAACAGCTGCCACCGTTTGCCTCCAGGGGACAGGCACAGACTGGAACACAAGTTCCACAAGAAAAGGGCCCTACCTGTGCTGCTTGCCCTGCATCTCCAGCGCGCGCCTCACGGGCACTCTCAGCACTGGCTGAGAAGCACCTCTGCCTCCCACGCCACCGGCCTGCAGCCCGGACTTCCCGTGCAGGCCGCTGCGCCAGGCCCTCCTTTCCTCTGACCTCTTACTCTCATCTCGCTCGGGCCTGGGTTCTGGCAGTACTGGCCTTTCCTTTCTCCCTGAGCAGCAGTGCACAGCTGGAAAGTTAGAGGACTGCTGGCCCCCCGCCTCAGAGTGCCTCCCCCAAGCAGGAGGCAGGGGCCCCGTAGGGACTCCATGGCCCAGAGCAGGGCTAGCGGGGGAGGGGGTGCGCTCCACGGGGGCTGGGAGGGAGGGAAGGCTCAGGGTGGGGGCCGGGCCCAGCACACGTGCTCTCAGAACCTGGACACTGGAGAAACAGCCCTGGGTGCTGCCCCTTTTCATGGTGCAATTTGGGGTGACAAGTTTTGCAGGACTGCGATGACAACCAGCCAGGACCCAAGACGCAGCCCTTCCTCATGACCACAGCACAGCTGGTCAACAAGGGGTCTTCTGGGTCCCCGAAGTGCTCTGCAAACTGAGGGCCCCCTTCCTCCCATCTCAAACATCTGAAAGCACAGAAAGTCCCAAGGAGAAATCCAAGTCCCCAGCGTGCCAGTCTCATGAGAAGGTGAGCCACACCTGCAGGAGTCCTGAGCCGACAGGAGGAAGGCAGGAACTACTCACGCCAGCACCGACCGCCAAGTTTCCAGGACGGGGGCCCATCCGCTCTAAGTACCTGCCCCGATGGGGGGAAGACGCTGCAGTTCGGGTGACCCCACACCGCCCGCGGTCCTGGGCACAGCACCAGGTGGACCCATGCAGGCCCACCCCGCCAGTGTGTGCGCACGCAGCTGTCAAGATCACCACGTTCCCTCAGCTGAGCAGCGTGGAGCCAGAAGTGGCGAGGGTGGGCCAAGAGCCGGCGCTGACCGAGACCACCACCTCGGCCCCGACTCCCCCACGAGGACCAGGGCACGAGGTCTGAGCGCCACGGGCCTCCACCAAGCTTCCAAGCCCCGAGAGGACGTCCCATCCTCGCGGAGACCAGGTCCGTCGCCCGACAGTGACCGAGCCCTTCTGGCCAGGTCTCGGGCCGGAGGACAAAAGCTGCAGGGTGTCTACTTGCGACGTCGACCTAAGGGTGGCTGGTGGACGGGCGCTTCCCTGCAGCTCCGGGATCCCAGGGTTAAGCATTTTGCCAAAATCCATTGTTCTATAAATAAGCCAAACAGCTTGCATTTATCCCGCACTCCGCCTCCCGGCACGCTGCTGAGGTTGCACCAGACCGACTACTCGGATGTAAATATTTAAATAGTAAAGCCAAACGCCTCTCCCTCCGATTTTAGTCAGCAGACCAATAAGGCACAAGAACGGACTCCAAGGAGTCACCCAGCCCATGGCCGGCTCATCCTGCAGGTGACCCAGGCCGAGCAGCGGCCGCACAGGCCGCCTGTCCTCAGCTGACAAGAGGGCGGGCCGGCACAGGCGCCCAGGTGAGGCCCAGGGCAGCAGCGCAGGTGAGCCGCACCCGCCCCGCCCCGCCCCGAGCGCCGCGCAGGACACCCGGGCCGCGGCCACGCCAGCTCCGCGGCCCGCCCCGGGGTGGAGGTTCACGCAGCTCCTCTCAGGAGGGGCGAAGACCGCCCCGCGGGGCTCAGCCTCGGGGCCCAGTCCAGCCGCCCCCCACGCCCGCGCGCCCCTCGCCCTCAGGCGCCGCCCAGGACCCTAAGCCCCAACACCCCGTAGCCCTCCGCGGCCGCTGCCGCCTGCGGGCACCGCCCGCCGGGCCGCAGGGCCCCGCTCCCGGGTCTTCAGCCGGACCAAGGTCAAGGCCCAGGGGCCCCCGCCCGGCCCGGCCAGCGGCGACCGAGCGGGCCAAGGCGGAAGCGGCGGGCACGGCCCGGCCGCGCCCCGCGCGGGCGCCCCCGCCCGCCCCTCCCCGGGGTCCGCGCGGCCCCGGCCCGACCTCCCGGCGGTTTCCCCGGCGGGGCCCCCTGGAGCCCGGCCCGCTCGGCGCCGCCGTCCCCGGGCTCCGCGGCGCGCGCGGGCCGGGGTCGCGGGCCGGGCCGGCGGGGGAGGGGCGCGCGGCGGCCTCACCGAGATAGATGTCCCCGAAGGAGCCGCTGCCGATCTTCCGGCCCAGCCGGTACCTGTTCCCGACTCTCAGCTCCATGGCCCGCTCCTGCCCGCCCGGCCGCTTCCTGGGTCTGCGCTCCGGGGAGGCGGCGCCGCGGGGGCCGCTACTGCGGGTCCGGCTGCCGGCTCCGCCCCCCTCACGGCCCCGCTTTCACCATCGCTTTCCGGCCGCCCCGCCGCTCCCAGCGCCTCAATACGGGGCGGATGGGACAGTCCGAGCGCCGCCGCCCCTGCTCCGGCCCCCGTCGGCCCCGCTCGCCCTCTCCCCGCCGCGGATGGACTCGGATCTTCCGGGCCTAAATCCCCCTCCAGCTGCCTAAAGGAGCCGCCGCCATCGCGCTGTGACGTCACTTCCCCTAGCAACCCGGCGGGGCGGGCCGCGCTGCTCGGGGCGGGGCCTCCTCGCTGGGGGCGGGGCCGCGCTGCTCGGGGGCGGGGCCTGCCGGGTCGGGGGCGGGGCGAGCGCGCCCGGGCCGCCCAGGGTCTCCTGTCTGCCCGGCCCCCTCCCTCTGCGCGCCCCGCCCAGCCCTGGCGGCGCGCGGGGGGGAATGGGCACCTGCGAAGCCCGGGGGCCCCTCGGGACACACCGGGAAAGGCACTGGGGACACTGCCCAGGGACCCTCCAAGTCCGCGGAGGAGGACTGCCCCCTGGGCCGGGTGCCCAGAGGGCTGACAGGGATAGAAGGCCAAAGTGGGGACCGGTGTTTCTAGGGCCCAAAGCTGGCGTGTCTAGGGCAGTGTCACGTGTGCAGGAGTTGCAGGTGGTCTTTTCAAGGGCAAGGCAGTGGCCTCTCCCTGTCCCCTGGGCCTGGAGCGAAACTGACCGTCTCACCTGCGTTGAGCCTGAATGTTATTGCAAAAGAGAGTAGGGGTCCTGGAGCACAGGTGCCAGCCACCCCCAGGACCTGGACATGCTGGCCCAGGCGAGGCACTCTGCTAGATGCTTCTCCAGACCTGTCCCTGCTGAGCGAGACGAGCGACAGGTACTTCTGAGCGCCTAGCACAGGTCACAGAGAGGCCCGAGAGTTTGGCCCAGCTGGACGCGGTGGCCACTTGGCACAGGCCTGAGTTTCCCCACTTTCAGCCCCCGTTCCTGAGGTTAAGGTGCCCTGCTAGGCGCCGGAGGACGCCGCAGCCGAGCTGGGGTCCACTCAGTCTCACGAGGCCGAGGCGGAAGGCGCCACACTAGTCCAGATAACCTTGCCGGCAGAATCCCTGCCTGGCTCTTCTGCTGGACAACGGTGCACGGCTCCCAGCCAGGGTGGCCACCTGTGTGACCTGGAAACAGGGTGGCCTGGGGCCCACTCCCTGCAAGAGGCCGGTTCAGCTGCCCCGTAGCTGCCAGGCGCCATGCCACAGCCCCTTTCCTGGCCTGGGAGGCCTCTGTGTAAAATGCAGGGCCTCGGGCCTCCCTCAGGCTCCAGGGCTCTGCCTTCTCCCCATTTGTTCCCCTAGCTGGTCTGGGAACTCGGCCTACACAGGGACCGAGGGCCTGGTTTGTGGTTTTGGATGACCTTGAAGAGGGGGCACCTTCTCAGAGTGACCACTCACCAGGGCCCTCTGTCCTGTTCATGAAATACCCTTCCACCATCAGGGCCTGCAGCATTTGCTGGCAACAGCCGCTTCCCAGCGTCCAGCCCTGGCACGGGAGACCCACTCAGAGATGCCCGTCTGGGGCTAGCGCCTGCCCTGGGCTCACAGGCGTCCTCAGCCATGTCTCTCCATTTTTTGAGGCATGCTGGAAAACAAGTGGGCTTCGGGGCAGGACGGGTCCCTCCCTGCTCTGCTATTGCCACAGGGACCTCAGGAGCCGCCACTGCAAACCGCTGTGTTAGTGGTGCTGGGAACTGGCCTCATCAGCTTCCCAGGCCACACTGGTCCACAGAGGACCCATGCCGCGCGACAAGCAGGCCTTGTGTTCTAACTGGGCCACTGCCCCTCCCACTGTGCCCAGGGTTTTAAAATGTAACCTTCTTTGGGAAGCGGATGTGGCTCAACTGATAGAGCGTCTGTCTACTATATGGAGGGTCCAGGGTTCGATCCCCAGGGCCTCCTGACCTATGTGGTGAGCCGGCCCATGTGCAGTGCTGCTGCACGCAGGAAGTGCTGTGTCATGCAGGGGTGGCCCTGCGTAGGGGTGCCCCATGCACAAGGAGTGCGCCCTGCCAAGGAGAGCCACCCCATGAAAAAAGCGCAGCCCACCCAGGACTGGTGCCGCACACACGGAGAGCTGACACAGCAAGATGACACAACAAAAAGAGACGCAGTTTCCCAGTACCACCTGATAATGCAAGCGGACGCAGAAGAACACACAGTGAAATAGACACAGCAGATAATGGGGGGAGGGGGAGAGAAATAAAGAAAATAAACCTTTAAAAAAAATGTAACCTTTTTTTAAATTGTAGTAGCATATGTTTAACATGAAATGGGCCGTTTTGACCATTTTTAAGTATTCAATTCAGTGGTATTAATTACATTTACAACATTGTGATAATATCGCCCCCATCCATCACCAAAACTTTTCCATCTTATCCCAAACAGAAACTGTACCCATTGAGCAAAATTCCCCAATGCCCCCTCCCCTACCCCACCCCCTCCCCTGTAACCGCTGCTGTGCTGTCTCTGCGGATTTGCTCCTTCCAGCTCTTTTGTGTAAGTGGACCCATGCAGCATGTGCCCCCGGGTCTGTTTACCTCCCTCTACATGCTTTCCAAGTTCATCTGTGCCGTAGCAGGAGGCAGAAGTTCACTCTTTTTCCAGCTGAACGTTCCGTGGTCTGGGTGGTCCACATTCTGTTTGTCCATCATCTGCTGGCAGGCACTTGGGTTGTCTCCACCTTTTGGTGATTGCGAATAACGCTCCGTT
The DNA here is from genome assembly GCF_030445035.2 of Dasypus novemcinctus. Lineage (NCBI taxonomy): Eukaryota > Metazoa > Chordata > Mammalia > Cingulata > Dasypodidae > Dasypus > Dasypus novemcinctus. The sequence goes on from NC_080693.1 coordinate 86,168,589, forward strand.
GACCGTCAGTGTGCAGATGTCTGTTCTAGCCGCTGCTTTCTGGCCGTTGGGGTACGCCTGTGAGAGGGAGTGCCGAGTCACGGTGATTCTTTGTTTAATCTGAGGAACTGCCAAGCTGGCTTCCACAGCAGCTGCACCGTCCTTCATTCCGGCCAGAGGGCACGAGGGCTCCTATTTCTCCACATCTTCTCTGACACACGTTATTTTCTATCTTTTAAATAATTGCCTTTGGGAGCGGATGTGGCTTAAGTGGTTGAGTGCCTGCTTCCCACACGGACGTCCTGGGTTCAGTTCTTGGTGCCTCCTAAAACAAACAAAAAACACACAAACGAGAAGGAAACAAATGAAAAAACCACCTCAAGGAGCCGCTGAGTTGAGGGACTGGGCACCGCCAGCCTCCCACCTGCAAGGTTCCGGGTTCAGTCGCCGGCCCAGTACCTCGAAGAATAACAGCAACGACAATAGCCATCCTTGAGGTTTCAGCTCACATTTTCCTAGAGGCTAAAGATGTTGAGCATCTTTTCACGTGTTTACTGGCCATCTGCTTATCTTCTTTGGAGAAACGTCTGTTCAAGTTATCCCCGTTTAGAGGGTCTTTTTATTTTAATCCAAAACCCTGCAGAAGGAAGGTGTTCCCCAGGAGATCTGGCCTCCGGGCCTCAGGCTCCCTGTCCCCGCCAGCGTCTAAGACCCCATTTCCCCCAACTCCAGCCCCAAACTGCTGCGCTCCGTTCAAGGGGAGCCCCGTTTCCAGGCTGCACCCGCAGGGGGCGCTCCAGACCCAGGGCTGCACCCCGAGAGGCCGGCCGCCCGGGCCGCGCAGCCCCAGCCGCGGCCGGCAGGGGGCGCGCGCCCCGGGCCCGGGGAAGCGAGAGGCACGTGGGAGCCGCCGAAGGGCCGAGCTGGCCGGGAGCGCGCGGCCCTCGCGCACCTGGGCCCCGCCGGCTGCCCCGCGGGCGCTGGCAGCCACGGGCAGGCCCCGGGTCGGCTCCGCCTGGGCCCGAGGAGGGCGTCGAGTCCAGACTCCCGCGGCTCGGACGCTCGCCCCCAGGCCCACCTGGCTGCCGAGGTCCGCGGGTGGGGTCGGTCTCCTCTCTCCGCTAATGAACCGTGGGACCATGCATCGTTCCCCCCGGTCCACGTTCCCCCCGAACTTCGGGCACGCCCTGACTGGGAAGTGGGGTGTTTGCAGGTGTACTGCGCTGCCATAGCCCCACTGGCCAGGGTGGACCAAGATCCAGCGCCCGTGTCCCCGGAGAAGAGCAGAGGACGCGGGGCACCCCGGGAGGCGGCCGTGAGGACCAGGTGGGGATGAGAGCTGGGCACACCGGGGCCGGGAGCTGGGAGAGGCCAGAAGGGGACCCTGCTGGCCTCCAGGGCCACCGGGCCGTGGTCATCTGTCACGGCGGCCCTGGGACGTGGAGAAAGGTCTCAACAACATTGCACCCACATGGAAACTGAGGCCCAGATACGTCAAGAGCCTGGATTTGCCAGAGCAGCTCCAGCCTCCACGGTGTGGTATGATTTTATCAGAGGCAAAAACAGGGACCCTGAGAAACAGGGTGGAGGACGTGGGGCAGCAGTGGACACGCCCCGCCTCGTGCTGGCTGGCAGAGGCCGGCGCGTCCCCTTCCTCTGGGAAGGCGCTCAGGGCCCCGGCCGCCCACTCGCGCCTGGCGGGTGTCCTGGGCCCCGGCCCCCCCAGCTTCCCCCGCCGCCCCTTGCTCTCCTCACCCAGGTGCCGAGTGCCTCCCACAGCCGGGTGTGCGCGCGTGGCCGTGTCTGGGCTGCGTGGCCGTGTCTGGGCTGCATGGCCCAGCCAGCAGAACTCTGGGAGACGCCGGGGCTCCCACCGCTGTCAGCTCAGCCACGTGTCCCCGGGGCCCGGGCAGCTGGACGAGCTGCCCCGCAGCAGACCCGCAAACACTGAGGGCGCCTGCCGGAGGCCACCAGCAGCAGGGAGGGGAGCCGAGGGGACGCGAACGCTGGACGAGACACAAAGACAGGGTTTGACCCGAGCTCATCCTCGAGGCACTGGGGGAGCAGCCTGGGTGCCAGGTGTCAGAAGGTGGAGGTCAGGGAAGGGCTGGAACCCGGCGCAGGAGTGGCCAGGACTCCCGAAGGGGCCAGGTGGCGGGCAGGTGAGCGGCAACCAGGAGAGAGATCACAGAAGAACCTGTAAGGCTGAAGACAGGCCTGGGTCTGCATGTGCATACATCTGCACATGCGTGTGCAGGCACACGCACATTCCTAAGTACACCTGCATACGTGTGTGTGCCCATGCACGTGCATGTATGTAGCTGCCTATATGTGTGCAGGTGTGTACACACGAGCACACCCCTAGGTACACATGCACATGCATGTGTGCAGCCGCATGTGTGCAGGCATGTACACACACATCCCCAAGTATGTATACATGCACATGTGTAGCTGTCTGTATGTGTACAGGCATGTGCACACGAGCACACCCTTAAGTACACGTGCACATGTGTGTAATCACATGTACACGAGCAGGTGCGTACACACGGGCACACCCTAAGTACGCGTGCACATGTGTGCAGCTGTCATACATGTGCATGTGTGTATATGCATGCACATCCCTAAGTATGTACACATGTGTGCATGCTGAAACATAGTGGAAACTGGATACGCATCACCTCTCTGGAACCGGGGGCGTACATGGAAATAAACTGAGCTAGGAAGGGCTGCCGCAAGGGGGTCTGTCAGCAGCTAGCGGCAAAACTGCAGGGGGGGGCATTGTCCCCAAAGGCTCGCACAGGGCTGGGAGGAGGGAGAAAGGGGGCAGCCAAGCTGCCTGCAGAGCCCTCCCGGCGGAGGGGTGAGGCCACAAGCATCTCAGCACCTCGTTTTCAAGTACAGGAAAGCATCCGGGTGAGCCAAAAGCCGCAGCGCAGTCCCTCCCCGTTTGCCAGGGCCCGGGGCGGGGACAAACAGCGCAGATATCTGGAAACCGAGCCTGGCCTCGGGTGCCCGGCAGCAGCTCCCTGGTGGGTCCCAGGGCTTCTGGGTCACTCGGGCGTCAGAGCACAGGAAGATCGGCTTTCAGGCACGCGAGGCCCGTTCCCGGCCCAGGCTGCCCCCACCCCAGTCCTGGCCAGAGGGAGGACGTGGCAAGCGGGCACACGTCCCAGACGTCGGGCAGCGAGACCCAGCTCCCCACACGTCCTAAGGTGAGCCCGGCCCCCGCCGCAGCACCTCAGCCACCGGCTCTCCCAGGGACCAGGAGCCTGGCTCCCGACCTCAGCTTCTGCGCACGACCCCACCCAAGCGCGGTTCCCCTGAGCCCCCAGCCCAGCACCTTCCAGGCACCCGCACTCTGGCACTGGATATCTGGGGATCAAATTGCTAAGACTGTATCAGTCAGGCAGGGCTGGACTTGCTGCAGTAACAAACAGCCCCCAGACCACAGAGGCTTAAAACAGCAGGGGTTTATGTCCCCTTCCAACCTCCCCCCCCACAGAGGCCCGGCGGCTGTGCCGGCCACGAGGGCAAGTGGTCAGGAAGGAGAAGCGAGTCCCCCGTGGCCGTGCCTCGGCCCCTTTGGCTCTTGCCTGCCACCTCCTCGATCCCAGATTCTGTTCCCTGGGAACGGCTCACAGGGTCTGCCGGATGGAAGGCCAAGAGGAGGTGGCCTGCTGCCTGTGGGCTTAGCCAGCCCTCCTGGCCCGGTCCGGGGCCGTCGTGAGGCGCACAGGGCCTGGCTGGTGGAACCGCTCTGGCCTCGCAGCAGCTGCTTAGGGGTGGGTGGGCCCGTCACCCCCACCGCAGTGGAGCGGGCAGGCTTCTGGCCCTCGGACCCTCTGCTGGAAACCCCCGCCGGGGCAAGACCCCCCCTTCAGCCTCCCTCCGTCCACTGGGCTCGCCGGCTCTCAGTGAAAGCGACTTCTCTCCCCCCTGCCACCCCAGCAGGACCCTGGAAGCCTGCTTGCCGGCCGAGCACCAGTGGGATGGAACCCGGGTCACGGCCACTTTCTGGGGTTGTGGAGCTGCCGTGACCACAGCTGACCACAGCAAGGCACCGCCTGTCCCTTCTCTTCCCACCAACCCAGGGGATGGAAACCAGTGGCCTGGGGGCCAGGTAGCCCCAAGACGTGCTCTCGAAACACAGCTGAGCCGGCCTGGCCGGGCCTGCAGCCGTGCCCTGCCCAGGACCCCGCTCTCACACGGGCCCCCGGCCGCTGGGCCGTGCAGCTCAGGCCTGGCTCTCCTCCCTGCTGGCCCCGAGGGACAGGGACAGGGGCAGGCTGCTAGCGGCCGGGGCCCCTTCCCTCTGTGCGGCAGGCGGCCGTGGCCTGCTGGCCTCCTGGCGTGGCCTCCGCCGGGCTGGATGCCTCGGAAGCTCAGCGCCAGGCCAGGCTCCGTCCTCTCCCACCGTCCGCCCTGCGCACGCTCCTCACACGCCAACCTCTCCCACACCCTGCCCCTTCGGTGTCTCGGGTCCCGGAATGTTTCTGATTTGTGGGTGCACCTGGCATTTGTGGGAGGCCGAGCATTCCACACAGCTGAGCCGTCTTGCCTTTGAGGGCTGACTGCGCACCCGCCTCTCGGTGTGTTAGAAAACGGGGCCCTGCCCGCCGTCCCCTCCACCTGCGGCCACTGCAGCCTTGGGCTGAGCCCTGGCTGATCCCGGCAAATCCCAGCCTCTCGGTTCTTTGTTGGTTTTTAAGTTCAGCCGGCACATGTTTTAGTAACACGGGAAGAGGCTAAACTTTTACCCTAAAAGCCCCCATAAAATCATGCACGCACAATGTGGTCTCGGCAGTGCTGGGAAAGAGGACGGGGTGGGGGCTATGGGGCAGTGGGCGCGGCTGGTGGGTTTGGGGAGCGGGCACGCTCCCCTCCCCCAGGCCCCTCCCTCAGCGAGGGCAGGACCCCCCACGAGACCCGGAAACCAGTGTTGCTGGAGGCCTGCACCCCGGGCTCCACGGCCAGTCGGGGCTGGCTCCAGGGGGCCTCGGCCTGCTGCCCCCACGTGGTCGTCAGGCTGCCGTGCTCCCTGGGCTGCTGGGACCCTTCCCCACACCCCCTGCAGAGCCCCTGGTGTGTGGGCGAGGGGAGCGGGCCGCCCAGCCCCTCGTTCTAGGACGCGCAGGGTGAGGCTCCCTGAGACGCAGGTCGGGGCCTGGGCCGGTGGGCAGCTGATGCCCACAGCAAACCCCAGGTGCCCCGGGACCCCCGGGCCCACGCGGGGTCACCCATGCCCTCCCCACCCCCGGACTGGTCTCTTCTGGGGGTCTCGGGGTCTCTTTAATGTTTAATGCAGGAAGGAGTCCGCAGGACATGGGCATGGGCTCGGGGGCTCCCCCGAGGCCTGAGGAGGGCTCTGCCCACAGGCTAGGTGGGGGGCTGTGCAGCCTGGGGGGGCAGGTGGCAGACAGAGGGGCAGGGGCTCCCCGGGCGTCTGCTGGGGTCCCTGGCGTCCCAGGTCCTGCTGGTGAAACGGGGACGGCCGCCCCTGGTGGGTCTTTGTAATGAAGTCTCCCCGCCCGCACCGCCCCCCCAGCCCCGCCCCCTCCCTCTACCCCCCCGAAGCTGCTTTTATCGGAATGGGGGGCCCTAAGCCCAGGGGTGTCATCAGGGGCTGACCAGGCTGCGGCCTGTCCCGGGAGGCCGGCAAGACGGGGCGAGGCCCCGGAGGCAGGGTCTGCAGAGGGACGGCCGCAGGTGGCGTGGCCACGGCCCACCGTCCTCCAGGGCCGAGGCCCGGGGCTCGTGCTCAAATCAGCCCCGACGAGCCCAGGAGCTTGGGCTGGGCGGGCAACGGCCCACCCGGCAGCCCCCTCCACGCAGACCCCAGGGCCCAGCCCGGGCGGGGGTGCAGAGCTGCGCGGGCCCTCCGGGCTGGCCGGCCTCACAGCCGCCCACCACCCTCTCCCCTCCCTACCCACCACCCTCTCCCCTCCCCACCCTGCTCTGTCCCCCTCCTCCCCTCCTCCCCTCCCCTCCTCCCCTCCCCCTCCCTCCATGGGCTGTGGGCAGCTGGTGGCCTGAAGCCCCCTCATGGAGTCCTGCTGCCAGCAGGGGCCTTGCAGCTGTCCTCTCATGGGCACCCCTGCCCCTTTTGCAAAGGTGGACCGAGGCCGAGCAGCTGCCAGCCACGCAGTGGGCCAGGTCCACCAGGCCCTGCTCCCAGCGCAGCAGTCAGGGACGAGGGGGCGGGTGGCAGGGTGGGGGCAGGCGGGGGTGGACGATGGCGGGGGAGGCCGGGGCACAGGGAGGGGTGCAGAGGGGACGGGCACGGGGAGCCGGGCGTCTGTGCCCCCCAGGAGGCCTGCTTGGGGGTGGCCTTCGGTGCCCGGGGACGGCCGCCCCTGGTGGGGACACCTCCGTCTGGTACCTGACTTCGGAGGGTGAAAGAAGGACCCCCGTGTGGGCGTCTACACTGCAGAGGGGGACCTGCGGGGTCACGGGGTGGTGGCAGAGCAAGCAGGAGGGGGCGGGCGTGAGAATGTGGGGAGCTCAGGCCCAGCAGCGCCTTCCTGCCTCGTCAGGTGAGCACGGCACAGACCACAGACGAGCTCCCACTCGGGCAGCTGCTGTGCTCACGTGGCTGACACTGGGGGAGGGGAAGGTGGGGGAAGGGCAGGGGAGGGGAGGAGAGGAGGAGTGGGGGAGGGGAGGGGGAGGTGGGGGTCAGATGGAGGAGGGGAGGTGGGAGTCAGGAGGGGGGTGGGGGCGGAGGGGGAGGGGAGAGGAGGGAAAGGGGAGGTGGTAAGTGGAGGGGGAGCTGGGGTGGGGAGGGGAGGTGGGGGTCAGATGGGGAGGGCAGGTGGGGAGGGGGAGGGGAGGACAGATGGAGGAGGGGAGGTTGGAGTCAGGAGGGGGGTGGGGGGAGGGAAGGGGAGGTGGGGTTGACGTGGGAGTTGGGGGGGGGAGGTCAGGTGGGGGAGGGGAGGGGCCTGAGCTGGGATCTGAGTGGGTCCTTGTTGGGGGGGCTAGACCACCCATTCCCCGCTCGTCCACGCAGCCGACTTCTCTCCCATCTTGGTCGTTTGGTGGCACCCCTGGACAGCGCGTGCCCTGCATGGGGCCTGGGTGGGTGGGTGCAGGGGTGCAGATAACAGCCCGGCGCCCCCAGAGCTGGGATGTCAGAGTCAGGGTGGGGGCCGGAAGGCCCTGCGTGGGGAGCAGCGCATCTGGGGTCCACGCCGGGTCGCAGCAGGCGAGTGGGCATTGGCCACGGCCCACCGCGGGGGCCAACGAGTCCGTCCCGCGGCCCCGCTGGTCTCCGTGGGCTCAGCGCGACCCGGGCTGGGCCAGGCTCCCGGGGGCTCTGCTTGCGTCCGCAGGGTGGGTTTTCTCGCGGGGTTGGCACAGGGCTGCCCTCCACCCCCCCCCCCCGCTGCTCTCACAGGTAAACCCAGGTGCAGAAATCCTGGGGAGGCCGGGGGGCCGAGCCCCCCCCTCGCCTTGTTCCCACCTAGTAGACAAATCGCTGGGGTCGGAGCACAGAAGCGCTTTATTTCGGGCAGGGCTGGGTGGGAGGCTGGCCTCCGGCCCCCCTCGGCAACCCCTTGCCCGCTCCCCCACCCTGGCGGAGGGAGGCATCGCCCAGGGCTGGAGAAGCTTCTGGCTGCGACTCGGGAGGGACTCGAGCGGGGCTGGAGGGGCGGGAGGGTCCTGGGAGGCTTCCTGGAGGAGGCAGCCCTGCGCGCAGCCGGGCCAAGGGCCTGCGCTACTGGCTGGGGCCGGCAGGCGCGCAGGGGCGGCGGCTGTAGGCCATGTCTACGTAGATGACATTGGCCGAGCTCCCGCTCCTCCTGGACCACAGCTTCCTGATCTGCAAGAGAAGCCGCTGCGTTCCCCGGGCCCCAGCCCCCGGCCGCACCCCTCCCCGCCCGGGCAGCGCTTCAGCTCCAGCCTCAGGAGCCGCCGGCCGGCAGTGTCCGCAGGCCTGGCCAGGGCCCCGGCCCTCCTGGACCCCCGACCCGAGGCGGCCGCCCCCGCCCTCCAGCCCCTGCGCTCACCCCCGTGCTCACCCCCGCGCACGCCTGTGCACACCGGCCACGTGTCCGTGCACGCTGGCACTCCGGGGCACACACACCCATTCACCCCTCACGCCACACGCTGCTCCACTTACACGCGTGGCACACCCCGGTGCACACACCCTTGTGCACACACGGGCACGCACCACACGCACACGGTGCACGCTGGCGGCCGCACACTGCACACGTGCAGCCACGCGCGCTTCCTGGGGCCCTCCTGCCCGCGCTGGCCGCGCTGCCGTGCCCCCCCTGCCCCGGCTGCCCGCCCCCACGCTCAGCATCCCTGGCAGCCCGTGGGAGAGTGCCCAGGAAGGTGCACGCCCGTCCCCCCACCCCTCACACTGACCTGCACACTCGCTACCCCCAGACCCAGCCCGGCGAGGAAGGAGCCCACGGCCATGGCGGCCAGGAGGCCCGAGCACCTGGCCTTCGGACTCACAAGCTCATCTGGAGAAAGGAAGGGAGAGGGGCGCTTGGTGGTGGGGCAGGGCGGGCATGGGGGTCGGGCACAATCGGGGCGGCTTCCTGGAGGAGGCCGGCTTTGAGCTTCGTGGGGCCCCGCCTCGCCCCGCACCTGTCACCACCACCAGGGTCCCGGGCCCCGAGACGCTGTCCTTCATGATGGCCCGGCAGACGTAGGCGCCCGTGTCGGCCGGCCGCAGGGGGCCCAGGGTGATGGTGAGGTTGTCCTGCAGCCCCGAGAAGGCGACGCGGGCCCCAAACTCCGCGTCCACGGTGGGCGCCTTCCCCGTCTCGAAGTAGGCGACGTTGCTGGGCCGCGGCTGGCTGCGCAGCAGGTACACCCCGCTCAGGGGCCCGCGGGTCCGGCAGGTGATGCTGATGGAGCCCCCCTCGGGGGCGAGGGCGTAGGGGGGCGACTGCTGCACCTCTGGGGGGGCGGCCGCGTCACCAGCAGCCCAGCTGGGGCAGGACCCCCCTTCCTGCAGGGGACAGGGAGCGGCAGGGGGGACGGGGAGATGGGCAGGCGGGGAGGCGGCGGGTGGGGGGGCAGGCGCTGGGGTCTGCGGGGGGCCACACCCTCACTCCGGGCACCTCTCCCCCGGGGGGGGCGCTTTGCCCGCGGGGAGCTGCATGGGGCTGGGGGCGCCTACCTTGGGGGTCCCCGGGCAGGGCGAGCGCCAGGAGCAGCGGCAGCAGAGGGAGTCGGGCCATGTCTGCGCCCCCACAGAGCCCGCCTGCCTGGAGGCACTTCCTGCCTGCAGCACCCAACTGCTCGCGGCGCCTCAGCGGAGTGCCGCGAGCCCAGACGAAAGGTCACCTCTGGTGGTCAGGGCAGGACGGGGCAGGGAGGGGGGCAGGCAGCGCCGACAGCAAAGGTTCTGGGCTCAGGAGCCCCGGGAGGACTGCCTGGAGGCGGTGCCTGAGGAGAGGCGGCTGCAGGCCAGGCCGGGCTAGCCACTGTCCCGCCCGCGTGCTGCATGGGATGACAGGCGTGTCCTGCATGTCACCTCCCGACCCCAGCCTGGGGGGGGGCCTTCTGGGGAGGTGAGGGAGGGCTCAGGGCTGTCTGGGAAAGCGTCCCACGGGAGGGATCAGCAGGTGCAGAATCCCTGAGGCCAGAGTGGCCGGTGTGTATGATGGGGCCGGGGGGTGGGGGGTAGAGCTCACGAGAGAAAGGGGGAAGGAGAGAGGGAGGAGGCGACAGCAGAGGAGAGCGCAGAAGCTGGGGGGGGAGGCAGTGAGGCCGCAGGCAGGGGTATCGGGTCATCTTCTTTAGAGGAAACGGAAAATAAAGGTACAGAGGAGAACATGGAAGTGGTCTTTGCCCCAGCTCCCGCGTTTCCTTGTAGCTTTTCTCACGGGTGTGTGCAGTGAGCAGGGTGGAGGGAGGCTCATGGGACTTTCGTGGACCCTCCCACCACACCCACGGCAGGATTACAAATTAACCTAAACATTTAAAAATTATTTGTATAAGAGAAGCTGTGGTTTGCAGAACAATCGTGTCTAAAATACAGGATTCCCAGCACCCCCATAACTAACAACCTTGCATTGCTGGGATATGTTTCTTACAATTGATGAAAGCATGTCATTGCCAATTAACTTTGATATAACTTTAAAAAAAAAGATTTTGCACAACTATTTGGTTATACTGAACACTACTGAGTGTATGCTTTGGATAGATTTATGCTTTATAATATGTATCAACAAAATTTGAAACAATAAAAGTACTATTAAGAAAAAAACATATTTACTTATTTCCCCACCCCACATCGCCTGCACGCTGTCTGCTCCCCGGGTCTGCTCGTTGTGTGCTCCCGGGTCTGCTCGTTGTGTGCTCGTCTTCTTTTCAGGAGGCACCTGAAGAGCGCGCCTGGCGGCCACCCCGCCCTCAGGGGCCTGAGCTCAGCACACCCGGCGGAGGCCCAGCACCCAGCGCCCTGACCCTTTACAGGTGCCAGCACAAGCCCACGCCCCTGCCTGCCACGGAGGCGAGGGTGGCCATGGCGGCGAGGGTGGCGCGTTCCGGGCCATTCCTGCCTGGCCGCCAGCGGGCAGCGCCCGGGCCCTCCTGCATGGGAACCTTCAAGGCGAGTGAGGGCTGGAGGTTTTCAATCAGAGCGACTCTCCGGATTTTTGTCTTTTCTCCAGTAAAACAACGATCGCCCACCTGAGCTGTCCTGACAAGGGCCCACCTCGCTGTGGGGTGGGGGCGACTCCACCTGCTGGAACGAGCCCTGTGGGACGATCAGGAGCCCCAGGAGGCCGGGGCGGGCGCTGAAGGGGCGGGAGGGGTCTGCTCAGGTGCAGCCTGACCCCCAGTCGCCGAGGGCAGTGCTGAAGGCTGGCCCTGCCAGCTGGGGCCGGCACGGTGGGCTGCGGACATGGGCTGTGGTCACAGCTGGAGGCAAGAGTGCCAGAGGGTTCCAGGGCTGGGGAGGCAGCCGCCAGGTGGGCTCCTCCAGGTGGGCTCCTCCAGGTGGGCTCCTCCAGATGGGCTCTACCTCCTCCAGGTGGGCTCCTCGAGGTGGGCTCCTCGAGGTGGGCTCCTCCAGGTGGGCTCCGCCAGGTGGGCTCCCCCAGGTGGGCTCCGCCAGGTGGGTTCCTCCAGGTGGGCTCCTCCAGGTGGGCTCCTCCAGGTGGGCTCTACCTCCTCCAGGTGGGCTCCTCGAGGTGGGCTCCTCGAGGTGGGCTCCTCCAGGTGGGCTCCGCCAGGTGGGCTCCTCCAGGTGGGCTCCACCTCCTCCAGGTGCGCTCCGCCAGGTGGGCTCCTCCAGGTGGGCTCCGCTAGGGGGGTCTGCAGGCTGAGAAATTCTGCATCTGGGAAGGGAGGGTGGGGTGAGGCTGGGCACAGGGGCGTGCTTGTGATGAGCAAGACACACCCAGACTCACCGGCACGAACACCCCGTGCCCACGAGCTCTCCACGCCCAGACACGCCTACACCCCACACGTGCTTGCACGCTCAGGCTTTTGCACGAGGTCACGTTCACACACGTGCTTGCACACACTCCCACAGCCACCCCCGGGTGCAGGGCTCCTACCTCCTGGTACTTCCAGAGGCTGCGGTATCGCAGGCACAGCGCCAGGACACCGCTGCCCGCCACGGCTGCCGCCAGGACCGTGAGCACCACGGCCACCAGCCTGGGCCTCTCCACGGGCGGGCGGCCGCTGTCAGTGGCATCCCCGGGGGGAGCTGATGCGGTGGCTGCAGGAGCGGAGGCTGCGGGGGCGGTGGCTGCGGGGGCAGGGGCAGTGAGGTGAGGGGGTGACCCTCAGCCCCCCAGCAGGTGGGGGACTGGGGGCGGAAGAGACCCAGAAAGGGGACCCCCAGACCCTGCCGAGGGGCCTCCGGGCAGCTGGGAGGGGTGCCTTGGACGTTCCATTCCTGCCCTACGGGGTCTCCTGGGTGCAGGTGGGGGCGGGGGCAGAGGGGCCGTGATCTGGGGAAGCTTTGAGGTACCCGCGAGGCTGGGCCATGTGGGGGCGGGAGGCAGCGAGCCCCAGGCCAACCCCCCAAGCTGCCCCCACCCGGCCCCGGCCCCGCCCTGGCCTCACCTGACACGTTCAGCCAGGTGTGCAGCACGCTCCGCTGCAGGCCCTCCAGGTGCCACCTGTATGTGCCCGCCTGGGAGGCCCGGGCATGCTCGATCACCAGCCGCGCGCCCCGGCCTCCAACCTGCAGACGCCAGCCCTCATGGGAGAAGTCGCCGGGGCCCTTGGCGCTGAAGAGGACGCTGCAGTGGTTCCCGGGGACGCACAGCTCGAGGGTGACACTGGACACGGCGTTGGACATGTGGCAGGCCATCACCACCCCGCTCGCCCCTGGACACGGAGACCTCGCCCGCCGTGCAGGTGGGGCTGTCCCAGCCTGGCGGGCACGGGGCGGGTCACCGGGGACCTCTGCCCGGCCTGAGGCCCCCCAGCTTCCGGGCGTTCTGGGGAGGGGGGAAGAGGAGGGGAGGGGAGGGAATGGGTGGGGGAGGGAGCTGGCCCATGGCACCCAGCAGGGAGGGTGGCCCCAGACTTACTTGCACTGTGAGCACCCAGGGAGGCAGTCAGGAGCACCAGGGCCCAGCGCATCCTGGGAGGGGCCGGACGTCTGGGGGTGGTGGGCGCAGCGGGCAGGAAGGGGGCAGGTGTCAGGGGCCCTTGGCCGGGACTCTCCTGGGGGAAGAAGGGCTGATGGGTCAGAGGCCGGCTCAGTGGACTCGAGGGACGGGGCAGCCCCGGCCTCCATGGAGCCCAGAGCCCGTCCCCAGACGAGACAGAGACAAAGCAAACACCGTCGCTGTGCGCAGCTGCGCCTGGACGTGACCTTGGCACGGTGGGGTTACCCTCTTAGTTTGACAATAAAACAGGTAAAAATGAGCCCGAGTTGTGTTTTGGACAGAAACAGATTAATGCTCTATGTGGGCTTGTTTTTAGGAGGTGGTGAGGATTGAACCCAGGACCTCGTACATGGGAGGCAGGCACTCAACCTCCACCTGCCCCCTCTGTGTGCTTTCATCTCTGGCTTTTGTCCCATCTGGATCCTAGGAGCCCTCCTGCCCATGGAACCTGCTGGGGCGCTTTGCCGTCTGGGCGATGCACATTTAGGGGACCTTTCCTGACCCCCGGCCTGACTTCCTATCTGGCTTTTGTAAACCCGAAGAGCCTCCGTGTGGAACTTTCCTGCCAATACCCGGGAACCGCGGCTTTTGCATGCTCCTCGGGGCCGTAGCCCGCCCAAGACGCCCGCCCCGATGCGTGTGAAGGTCACCCCTACGTAACGTCGTTCTAGCGTGGCTTGTCGGCCCGTTGGTTGAGCCTTCGGCTTTTTCTTCCCTTTTTTAATTGGGGTGAAATCCGCACGGCGCACCATGAACCGCTTTAGGTGCAGCAGCTGCCGTGGGCGCCCGTGCTCTCTGGTGCCAGAACGTCCCTCACTTCAGGAAAGCCCCACGCCCGGTCGGCGTGCCCCTACGGGGTCGGCTGAGATCTGAACCCCAGGCTAGACGTCTTCCTGATCGTCACCTGTGTCCCTCGGGCTGTGCTAGGGTGTTAAATATAAGCTCCCACGTGAAGGGCGAAGAAAACACTGGAGAATTGCGAGTTCCTAGGACAAAAGCCGAGCGCAGGTTACCAGGGCTGGGGGTTAGCGCAAAAGAGGCCCAGGCGTCCTGGGCAGACGGGAAGGTTCTAGTGTGGAAGGTGGGAGGACACCTGCCCTGGAAATGTGACAGCCCCAGTGGACGGTGCGCTGGGGAGGGGCTGGGCTGAGCGAGTTTAAGTGGAAAAGAAATAAAGAGAGGCTAAGAGGTAAGGACAATTAAACGCGATCCACGAGCCGGAGGGTATCTCGGAACGGAGGAGAAACCTCAGAAGGACATTTGCGGGGAATAAGCTCGGAGCCTGGAAGGCAAGCTTTACGGTAACGTTGAATTTCTTGGTAACTGCCCTTAAGGTGGTGGCTTAAGCCAAGGTCCTTGTTCTCAGGGAACGTATGTGGAAGTGTCACGTGTTCCAGGCATGTGACGAGTGCAACCTGCTCTCAGTAGACAGAATTAGACAGAGAACGAGGCGGCAAAAGCGGCAAAATGTCAAAATGTGGGTCTGGGTGAGGGGCGGGGGCTCTGTTGGATTTCTGGGGAGTTTGCTTTATTTTTGCAACTCTTCCACCGGGCCGGCTGCCCTGGCCTCCCGCCCACCTCCCGGCCCCGGACGCACGCATTCTGTCCTGCAGAGACGAGACGAGCTGGACGAGCTGGGGGTGCCGCCTGGCCGACGGGGAGACGAGCCCCCCGAGTCCAGCCAAGGGGGCAGGAGGCCGGCCTCTCTTCCTGCGGCCTGCAGCGGCATGTCCACTGGGACACGAGCCACAGGACGGGCGCTGGAGCCCTGCCCTCTGTGAGTGGCCTCAGGACCCCGTCGGCCCACATTCCTCGGGGAGTCATCTGTGGGGCGGCTGCGCCTGGCCCTGCGCTGGCGTGGACACTGCTGTCTTCCGCCTGCTCCTTACTCCCACGGCGTGGGCTGGGGACGACAGAGTCTGCTCATCGCTCCTCCCGCTCCGCCCTGCCCACGGTCAAGGGTCCCCCACTCAGGGCAACCCCCTGGAGGCTGCGTTCCTCAAAGGGCAGCGTCGGCACTTTGCGTCTCGCCTGCTGCCTGCCCTATTTGGGGGCCCCTGACTCCCCAGCCTCCCAGGGGCCACCTTCTCTGAAGCTGACACGCTCGTCTCCAGTGGCCTGCCCCCGTGCACACACTCGCACCCGTGATGCACACACTCACATGTGACATGCACACGCACGCACACGCGCTCACGTGCACGGTGCTGGGGCGGGCCAGCAGGGGATCTGAGCCCCCCCACAGGCTCGGGCGCCCTCCCTCCCCGCGCACAGCAGCGCTCAGTCCCCTGGGCCGGCTTGCCCCGCCCCTGCCCTGGTCTCGCAGGCCAACTCCCCGGGCGGGTCCACACCCGGGCCAGGCGGTCCCGCCAGGGGTCAGCTGCTGGCCACCTGGGCGGTGAGGAGAGTGACCTCAGCACAGCCACCTTACGTAATGTTTACCATCCTGCTACCCTGGACTTTGGGAGGTTGTGTGGCCAGTATGGAGCGAAAGTGAAAGCATGGTGTGACCAGCCGGCAGCGGAGCCTGCAGGGCCCCGGGGGCACGGCCGTCGAGGGGCTGGGGGTCGACTTGCTCCGATTACCCAGCTAGAAAACGTCAGGACTGGGAATTGGAAAATTTGGCTCAGGAGCCCACTTGGCCACGTTCCGAGTATTCTAATTAAACTGCATTTTTTTTGCCCGAGCTGCAAGGAAAGTCCTTTACGCTTACACATAAATGTACCCAGGACAGACGATGACCAGATTCACAGACAGCGTCGAAGGCAGAGGTGTAACTCCACCCACCCTGCACCCATTCAGAGGAAACGGCTCCTGTGTTTCTTCCAGCACCATGTTAAGCGGGTGCCCCATAGAATAAAAAGTGGGTCTCTGCTGTGAAGGGAGCTGCCGCCCCAGGCTTCTCTGCCCGAACCCCCCTCCCCTGTACCTAGTCTCCCCTGTTTCCCACCGCTTCCGCCCAGACTCGGGGGGAGGGCACCCCCGGGTGTCCCCTCACTCCCCCACCTCCCCACGGCCCGTCTTTGCGGCGTGGCTCGACCCCCACCCCAGGGGGAGTCAGCCGGGACCTCGATGAGGCAAGACGGGCTGGGCCGGGCGGCTCTGCACCCAGGGCTCTACCGACAGGGCGCGGGCTCGCCCAGGGAGCAGCCACCAGCCTCTGCTGCCCGGCGCTGCCCCTCTGCCCCCGGCAGCCCCCGAGGACGGTTGTCCACTGGTCCCCCAGGGAGACCTCAACAGAGCGGAGGGGCCGGGGGCCCCCTGGACAGACCTTCCCATGTTGAAGTCTCTTCCGAGGGAGGGGTCCATGGGGAGGAGCGGCTGCGGCTTTGGGGCAGACGCCGGGTACCCAGTGAGCCTGAGCGGAAGCAGCTCGAAAGGCGAAGCGCCTCGCAGGGCGGTGAGGGGCCTGGGCGCCTCCCTGTCGCAGGCCGGCAACCATCAGCACGCCCCCACCCCTCTTGGACCTTCCAGAGGCGCCTGCCCCGGCCTGGGTCTCGGGGGTCTTGGGCTGCGTCCTGTGCAGGGCCCTGCCCGGTGCGTGTCGCGGCCATCCTGAGCTAACGGGAGGACGCCTGCGCGTCCCTGTACGGCTCTGCGCCTGGAGGCACCCACGCGGGCAGCGCTCGCTCGTCCCACATGGGGCAGCCCTGAAGCCCGTGGCTCAGCGAGGGAAAGCGGCGCACAGCCCACCGCCTGCCCAGGGCCACCACGACGCCGCTGACCCACATGTCCACCGGGGGCGCCGTAGCCTCCCCACGCACTGGAACGTGTGTCCCGCGCCCACCTTGGCCCCTGCGTGATTTCTCAGGTGTCCACTCCCACCTG